>NC_133387.1:1267045-1583181 GCF_047511655.1 Castor canadensis
CCCTGCTCTTTGTAAAGGTTTCTCATTAGGAGGGGTCCCCAGTTTCCAGGAGTACAGGTGCCTAAGTTGGCTATGTTGAGGATACTTACAATGAGTTGGGGGTCTTGTGTGACCCTCTGGGACTCTGGAAGCAACTAGAAGCCCAGTTCTCCATTACAGAGTCCTGTGTGGGCTGCAACAGGCTGATGCACAGACCCAAGAGAGGAGGCCTCTTGCTTTGATGGTCCATGCAGCACCACCTTGTGAAACTGGGCTTCCTCGTTTTAGGGGCAGTGTTTGCAGGGTGTTAGGGTGTCAGAGTTGACCAGTGTTTTCTAATGAATTTTACTTCAATTTCCAGACACTGTCAACTCACACTCTCTCAGGAATAAATTTGTGCAGGAAAGAGCCATGGAGTCCAGGGGTTTCTTTATCATCACTCGTGCATTCACTTGGCAGCTCCCATCACGAATATCTTCACAACCTCAAATGGCACCTGGGCACGTGCATACAGTCCCGTCCCCAGCTGTTTCCTCTCCAATCTTGTCTCCACTGGAAAGGCCCCCATTCATATCCTAACCTGGCTGGGTGGTCTCCAGCCTGTTAGTGCCCTGGTCCCTTACTGCCAACTTTCCACTTTAACCTATTATAAAACTGAACATTTCCCCTGCTCGAGAATCTGTTATTTAAAAAAATTAAGATCTCCAAGAGAAATAAAAGCAGTCCTCAAGCCTCCACTGCCTTCTGGAAATTGGAGAAACTAGCCAGAGTCTGAGGAAAGCTTACCACCTGAAAACCTGACTTATAAGCACAGAAGAAAGAAGAAAAGACGTAGATGATGGTGTGGGCTCTCCAAACTGGCGTTCGCCGGGCAAAGAGGACAAAGCTGGCCCCTAGAGGAGCAGGAGGAAGGCGTCTCCCGGGCCCCCTGTACATGGAGCAAGGTCTGATGCAGTCGCCTCCCCTGGACTTCCTCCCCTCCTGGAGGAAGTTCCTGGATGGACTCAAGGAGAGAGGGTCACAGCAAGCAGAAGGCAGGTTAGTGCAGAACCAGAGGCAGGAGGACTCCCATATCGGACCCAATGTCCCTCCACAAACCCCAGCGCCCTGACCCCCACTGCTGATCAGGCCTCGGCATCAAACTGTTTTGCCTGTGCAGGTGCAGGACACATCTTCATGTTGTTGAGTCTCCACTGCTTGTTTCTCCTCTGTCCCCTCTCTAGCTGTGTTTTTGTGGGTCTTACTTTCCTTTTGAAACTAAATTCTGTGATAGAGAGTGAACAATATCAAAATGCATAACATCTGTGTACATAGAGGATACCACGATAGGCACCGAAAGCTGTTGAGTAATGAGAGGTGGGAGGGAAGGGTAAGGGAGAGTAAGGATGGGGGGTTGACTGACTTTAACAGCTGGGATACACTGACTTTAAAAGACAGAATATAAAGTAGGTACGGGGTGGGGGGACCTAGTGGGAGGGGGGAGGGTAACAAAGAAGATTACAGTGAGGGAATATGGTTGATGGACTTCATATTCCTAATATGAAATAGAACAATGAAACCTCTCACAACCACTTGAAGTGGGGCAGGAGGGGACCGAGGGAGCGGGGGAGATGGAGGGGTGATCTAACCAGTGTACAAGGTAAGGCCATTCAGAATTGTCACAATGAACCTCCCTGTGTAATGAATATATCCGAACAATGACACTAAATTCTAGTAACACTGGGAATTAACCATTTATGGACTACAGAACTTTGTGGTTTGGCTGATGGCCTGGTGGTTAATATTCACGTCTGTATTTATTTTATCTATGTGACAAATGCTAGCTATTTAAAGGCAAACTGTGATACTTGAGCTTTACATAAGAAAACTAAATTCTGCCAGATGAGGACTTTGTACCACTGCCTCACTTCTGTCGATGATTCTTATGCCAAAGGTCACCACGGCGGAGAGAAGGGGCATCCAAGGGGCCTGAGCAACCCGGGAGGGAGCCCAAAAGGGAGCTGGAGCGCGGGCAGCCCCTTCCTCTCTCCCACAGGGTAGAGAAGGGCTGTGTGGAAGTCTAACCTCTGCTCTCGGCTTGGTTACAGATGACCACTCCAGGATCCTGCTGAAATGGGAAAACAGCCACAGCAGCTCAGACTACATCAACGCCAGCCCCATCGTAAGTACCCAGCCCTCGGGGAAGGTTGGCCCCAGGCTGTTCCTCAGGTGGTAAGGGTGTGCGTCGCCATGAAGAAGGTTCTCATTGCCTGCCTGGGTCCTGAGCTGCAGAAGGCTGTCACCAAGTGGACTGGCCACCTCTGTCCCAGGCTTCCTGCCCTTCCACCAGGCAGGACACAGAGTGACCTGGTGTTCCGGTTGGGTTAGAGGGCCAAACCTCCTTGCAGGACCTCCAGCAATGGTGACTAGAAGGACTTGTGACTGGAGCCCATGACTAGGAACAATTTGTACTCAAAGTGTTTCCTCTGTGGCCAGGAGAAGGACACCAGATCCAAACTTGAGTTTTTAACAATCGATGGCCCTGAGGCAGGTCCATCCTGTAGGCTGGCCTCCTTCGGGTGTTTCTGGCAGGGGGATTCTCCCTTTTAATAAAGAGTAAGTGTCTGGGGAGGAGTGGGGAGGAGACGGGTTCCGTGTCTGGGGACTGTGCCCCTGTGTCCCCAGCCCCTGCAGGGCCCCTCACCCCATGCACTCCTGCACTGACTCTGACTTTGGGCACTGCCTGAATGCTCTCCCTATCTCAAGCCTTGAGGGAACAGGTGGCAGAAAGGGAAAAGTCAGAGCCAACTGAGGGCCAACAAAGAAGGGAGGAAAACTAGTGGCCAGGGAGCCAAAAAGCTGGGCTTCATTTGGAGGCTCAGGCCGGCTTCCCAAGTGGGCTAGAATGACTTGGTGGGGAGAGAGGAAGGAGAGGCCATCCAAAGCCAGAGGCTGATGGCATTTTAAACCAGCTGTAGAAGGAGGTGAGGGCGTGGTGTAGATTTAGGACAGGTGTTAACATTTCCCCTCTCAACAGTTTTTCTCAGCTCAGGTCTTTAGGGGAGCATCAGGAACCTCCCTGAAATTCCAGGTTCACATCCACCACACACAGGGCCTGCAGGCCACGGTGTGTTCCATTGAGATCCCTATAACTTCAAGGACTGAGAATGCAGGGTCATTCCCCAGGTCATAATCACACCCACGTGGCCTGCAGCCCTTTTCACCCTTCACGAAAAGCTCTCAGAGACAACGTGACTACAGAAGCCCAGTGGCTTCTTACAGCAGACAGCACTCACAGTGCCTTTGGATAAAATTATAACGAAGACTCCAACATGCTGTGACCAATCCCATTTCCCAACCTCCACAGCCCACAGGAAGAGCACACTGAGCTTTGAGAAGTGAATTCAGAGTGAAGAGCTGGGTGTGTGCCGTTAGGGGTGACTTCTTTACGTCCAGCAGATGTGGGCATTAAAGATTGGGTCCATCTGTTCTCAAAGGTCCTCATTGAGAACCACTCAATTACTCTTTCACAATCGGGGCAATTCCAAGCCCCATGGCACAACCTCACTGACTGACAATGTTCATTCATGGCCAGAGCACCCTTTCTGGCCAAGTCAGTTTGTGACTGCCTGGATTTGTCCCTGTCAGATGGGTGATAGTGATGGCCACTCGGAACTGTGTAAAGAGAGAGAAAGGCCATTTTCTTCCTGTCGTGGTCCCTTTCTCCTGGAATGAGCCAGATGACAAGGCTGGAATAGAAGCAACACTGTCATTTTCAAGTCCAGGAGATGAGAGCCCGTGCCAGGGCAAGCTCAGCTCTCCCTCATGGTGGGTTCCAACATCAGGTGGCAGAGGTGGTCCAGGCTGAAGTCCAGGCTCAGTGTGGACACAGCACTATCCACCGAAGCAAAGGCAGCTTCTGCACTCACAGGACAGAGAGGGTGTCAGGGGAGAGAATTCTTACACCTGTGCGATTTCGGCCCTCTCCCCTTAGTGCAAGTTCAGGGTGACCTCCCAGGCCTGGATGGCCAGGGACTCAGTACAAAGAAGTAATTTTATAGCACCTTCTATGTTTTCTCTTCATTTTATAGTAGGATTCCTTTTCCTTTTCAAAGTTGGGTTGTAAGAATGAACTAGAAGAAATCCACGGTACCTCTTCTCCCTGAAATAACAGAAGGCACCATGGTAATGACCTTCCATGCAGCAGCCAGAGAGAAGTGTACAATTACAGCACCAAATGACCCTGGCTGAGCAGAATAAAGCTCTGATAATTACATCTGTCATATTCGTACTTAGTTCTCATTAAATTTCAGAGAAGTCATCCAGTAGTAAATAATGTCAATCTTTGCTTTTAAATCAGAGGTCATGAGAGTGAATGGGAATTCTGTCTTCCACATAGGGTCTCTGAGAGAGAAGCCCATCATCCCCATTTAAGACCTCAGCTGTGTTATTCTCAAGGACATCAGGCTGAGGGGACCATACTCAACCAGGGTGCAGACCAAGCACCCAGGTTTGTGACCAGGAAACGCCTGAGATTCCCACTGACACTGAAAAGCAAGCTTAATTATCCACTGTTTATTAAAAGAGCAAAAGTGTCTAACGTTTCAGGTTGAATGCATTTAGCTAGTTGCATTAGGACAGAGTGGCTCCTAAGAAAAGGGTGGCAGCTGATGTCCTGAGTGTCCTAAGAAACTGGACAAGTTTGGGAACCAATTCTTTGGTTCTCAGAAAATATTTACAACCAATTATATCTGAGTGTATAATTTCAGTTTACATTCAGAAGTAGCTTAAATAAACGTCTACTTACAAGAATAAATTATGCAGATGACACAGGCTCACAAGCCACTCTCTCACTGCTAAGGAAATCTCTGTATTATCACTTGGCATGGGGACCTGTCAACCCAGGTCCAGTGTTTGATTTTAGGGAAGCATTCAGTGAAATGTGCTTTAAATCTTAGGAAAAGCAGGTCAGGGGGACAGACCAGAATGTGTATGGTACGACACACATTCACTGCATGTAAGAGTCCCCGTCAAGGACTGGACCGCCACACCCTCCCCAAGGCTGACCAGCTCTTCCTGAGACTTTGGGCCAAGGCTCATGGAGGCTGAAAGCCATCATTCCTTCCTCAGCAGGTCCAGCAGGGCCCTCGCTCCTCCTCACTCCCCTCAAAATAAGGGTATGTGGTCTTGGAAGGCCAGATGCTTTATTTTTAAAAATCAGTTTTGCTTGGAATACTGGGGAAATTATTGGTGGGGTGTTTAACACAGTTTCTAAGGATGAAACTAGTCATGCTTACTAAATGATCGCCATCCCACTGCTCACAGCAAATCACTAGCTTGTTTTTCAAACCATGCATTCAGTAAACCCACAGGCATGTACCTTTCTTGTTCCCCATTTCCTGTGATACCGGCCTGAGAGTCAGTCCACCAAGGGATAATAGATTCAGCACAAATGGTTTTCCTTTAAAAAAAAAAAAAAAACAGCACAAGCAACCTTGTTCTGTTGGTTATACTTGGGTTCTGGTATCTTCTGACGGCTGATTTTCATGAGCTCACTTGATTGAGTCACCTTGGATGCCTGTGACATTGGCCTCTCTGAGTAGGCTGTGTCTCCACCGAAGCCCCCACAGGGAGACAGGGTTTGATAGCCACCCCCACCCTGCCAGTGCCCAGCCCCTCGGCTCCATGGGAAGCTCAGTGTGTGCTCCTGGTGTGGACTCTTCTTGTCCTTGCTCAAGAAGCTGGTGTCCACCTGAACACACTTGCAGGGTTCACTGCAGGGTTATTGGTGACTCACGTGTATACATAGACAAGTCTGCACACAAATGTGCCTGTGGAATTCCAGAGGTAAAAGGCACAGAGAGGTAATAGTGCCCAGTGTCTCCACTGCCTGTAACCCCACTTGTACAGACCGAGACCCAGAAAGGGTCTTTTCACAGGCACGCAGTTTGTGTATGGGAACCTAACACTCGTTCAGCTGAAAAGTAGACTGAAGAGTAACGGAAAATAATGGGGAAGAGAAGGGGAAAGTGGGGCACTAGGTCAGAAGATGAGTCCTCAGCAGGAAGAGGGAGGAGACTGACCTGCCCAGGGGACCTGTCTGCAGATGGCCTTCCTAGAGAAAGCCATGTTTGCAGACACTCATCCGACTTCTGGAATGCAGACATGCATCCCAGGTGTGGTAAAACTGCCATCTGTGTGTGCAGCCAAACACTCACTCACTCCCACCCACGACACAGAACCAGGGTGGCGTTCTTGCCTCATGTTTGCCCAGCAATGCTTCTGCACAGGCACCTTCTCAGAAGAATGCCACGACTGTCCCCACTGCTGTCACCTGCCACCATGCCCCCCACTCGGTGACCCTGTGTGTGCCACCATCCCTTCCTGGAGCAGGAGCCTTAGGGGAGGGCACATCGCCCAGCATCCCATCCCTGTCCCTGCTTTTCTTTGCTCCTGCCATGTGCTGAAGCAGTCTGGCAGGTTTAAGGAGCTTTTAAAACTCCACAGGTAGGACCTATCACAAAAGTGATGTGTTTGCCCTCCTGAAACACTATCCAGATTTTTACTTTTAATCATGAATTTCTCATTTTGAAAAGCAGATGAATTGCTCGTTTAAACATGATTGGGATTTTCAAATTAGATGTGTTGCTGTGGGTAAAAAGAAAGCACGTCTGAGAAAGAAGTGGGGTGTCCTTTATGGTAACGAGTCGCAGGGAAAAGATGGGGCTCTCTGTAAATAGCTGTCACCCCAGCAAATGCATATTTTTAAAAAAAATCAAAACTCCTTATTTCTGCTCCGTGTTTTTCTACTGAAACATTTTAATTGGGGCTTTCAGTGTGAGTAACATAATTTTACCTGCATTGTGTGTGTTGCGGCGAATTTCAAAAGGAGGTCCAGTTTTAATTACAAATCACTAAATTAGATGCACTAAAGGCTTTCTCCCTGATCCCACAGCCCCCAACTCCTATCATATGGCCGCTGTGTTAGAATAACTTACGCGGCTCCTTTTGTGCTTCTTCTTTCATGGTGTACGTAATTGCAAGGTGCGTTCGACAGCCAGTCGATCCCCGTGAGTGCTGAGGGCTGTGCGCCGCCTCTGGGGCTGTGTCAGCACGGCTTAAGGTGTCCCCGGGATGTTCCACTGCTGTCCTCATGCCCCAGCTTGGAGTTACATATGGTTAAAACGTTCTCATTTTTCACTGTGCTGAGAAAGGTATTAATGTATTATTAATTACCTTAAATACAGAGCATTTCACACTTTTAGTCAAATCCCGATGGCCACAGAGTGAATGCCAGCCCTCATCGGGTGGAATCAGGGACAGGGTGGGTCTCAGTGAGCAGCTGTCTTGCCCAGAAGCCTGTTCCTCTGCTCAGCCTCCCACTGTCTGCTGGGGCTGGGCTTTGGGGTCCCTTTTGGAAGGGGCAGAGTTACTCTGTAATTTGGGGGGCAGTGATGCCCAGGTGTCCCCTGTCCTTGACAGGGTAGCCGGGGCTTGCCCTGGGCAGAACCTACGCACCTGCCCGCCCTCCATGGTTGCTTCCACACTGTTCACATCGCAAGGCTTTGTCCTCGAGTTCTTTTATTCCCTCCCTGCATAGGGAGCCTTTGAATTAAATGTTATAATTAAGTCTTTTAAGATGGACTTCCCCTATGGGAACAGCAGGCTGCATGCGGCCAAATCAACTAGCCAGAAAGACCTCAACTGCTTTCTTCTTTGTTCTCAGTCCCTCTTCAGTGGGGAAGAAACCCAGTGGGAAATGGGCTTCTGGAAGGCCAGCCCACATCTGTGAAGTGACCCCAAGCCAGGCTGCTGACTGCCTGAGCCTCCTCCCAAGATGAACAGAACCAGCCCCCACGAGAAGCCAGCTCCCCAAGAAAGCTGGGTGCCATTCATTCATTCTCTCTCCCAAGGCTCTGGCTAACGCTTAGGCCTGGCCTCTCCCCAGCCAGCACCTGATTCTCCCAGGCTGATGTAGCCTGGGGTGGGCAGGAGGCTGTCCACACTGGAACAGATCCTGAGCTGCTCTGGGCCCATGTGCACTCTAGACAGCATTGCCTATCCTGCCTGGGCTGCCCGGCCCGCCAAGCACCGGGGCTAACAGCTTGCCACCTGGTCATCCCGGACTCCTGGTCTTCATTTCTATGGATGCCACTCCTAGATCCTCACTATCAGGTTAAGAAAAGCGTTTTGAGCGTGATTGGTCTTCCAGGGCCCTGCCGGTCTCTGGGCACTGGCTTGAATCAGATGGTGAAGGGGTTTTCTCGCTGTGCTATGCTCTTGTGAGTGACGCAGGACCCCTGGTCCTCTGCAGGCCTCACTTGTGCTGATGCTTGCTGCTGTACTCTTGTCTCCACAGATGGACCATGACCCAAAGAATCCCGCGTACATCGCCACCCAGGGACCACTTCCCTCTACTGTGGCCGACTTCTGGCAGGTGAATCTTTTTAACTAAAATTTCTTTTCTGGAAATAAAATCTTAATACATTGACCATGAGTCATACCTTGAATTCTGTTGAGCCATTTCAAACTTCTTTACAATTATTCTTCAAATGTTACTTGATTCTAGAATCCATGTGAGTCCTTTAATATTTTTATCATCAGTCTTTTTCAAATTTGAGTATGAAAACTTTGAGTGACTTAATGCTTTAAAGATCTTTACTTTCAGCTACTTTATAATTTAATTTTATAAAATATCAGGAAATAGCATTAATACATGTTTAGATTACTATATTTATTCAAATGTTCTCTCATCTCTTGTTCTAGCGCTCTGTGTATGTGTGTGTGTGGTACTGGGGTTTAAATTCAAGGCTACTCCACCAGCCCTTTTTTGTGATGGGTTTTTCAAACTATTCACCGGGGGCCGGCTTTGAACCATCACCTTCCTGATCTCTGCCTCCTGAATGGCTAGGATTATAGCCGGAGCCACTGGCGCCTGGCAGTTGTTTTATTCTTGTGAAGATAAAAATCATGCTCAAATTCTAGTTTATTGTCTTTATTCTCCAAAATGTATTTGAGTATTTGGTCTTTTCGTCCATCAGAGTCCTGATTCACTCAGACCAGCACAGTGGTGTTGAGAACAAAAGTTAACATTCGCAAAGAAGAGCCAAATTAGAGCCCAGGAGTGGTGGGTCATGCCTGTAATCCTAGCTACTTGGGAGGTGGAGATTGGAAGGAAGGATCACAATTTTAGGACAGCCCAGACAAAATGTCTGTGAGATACCATCTCATCCAATAAAAAATCTGGGCATGGCAGCACACACCTGCCATCCTAGCCATTCGGGTAAGCACAAATAGGAAGATCAAGGTCCAGGTCCGCCCAGACATAAAAGCAAGACCCCATTCAAAAAATTAACGAATGTCAAAAGGGCTGGGGGGAAGGCTCAAGTGGTAGACCACCTGCCTCGCAAGTGCAAGGCCCTGAGTTCAAACTCCAGTACCTCCACCACCACCAAAAAAAAAAAAATTAGATGGGCAGAGGTTTCCCCTTTTTCATTTCCCTGACACAGCCCAATATGAGTGGGTTTTGGAAGTGGCACATGGGTTTCCCATGGGGGCATGGCTTCTCTGACACTTGCTGGACACAGCAGGTGTCCCTGGACAAAGGTGCTGGTATGGCACCTTTGGATGGAGTGGATGAGTCCCTGTTGTCTACAGCACAGGTAATCAAGCGACAGCCGTGGGTTTGAACCTCACGAGAGGTGATACAATTTTCTAATCTAGTAATTCATAAAAGAAATAGACTAACTGTCTAAAGGTCAGTCAATTCACTTACATTCCAGACTTTTTTCATTTCCCTTGCCCAACTTTCCAGTCCACCCTCTCCTGACTGACAGCACCTAAAGATAGGAAATACTCCTCTTACCTGGGCCGGGCTCAGCAGAGGCATTCCAGAAATGTCAGGAAGAGTCTAGGATTCCCTGCAGGTCACTCAGTGCCCTCAGCCCCTGACCAAACTGATACTCAAGGGTCACCATTCCACTTTATGGACAAGACCAGTGAGTACCTGAGAGATTCCATAACTTAACCAGGAGGATAAAGCCAAGCCTTGAAACAGGTTGATATGGCTACCTGTACCTCGTGCTATGGAAAAGACAGAACTTAGCTGGATCTCAGTCACGATGACGCTTGCAATCATGGCACAGAACCATTAACCCTTGGCATGGGGGTGGTTATGAGGACACCCTGGTCCCTCCACCTTGGGGACACTTAGGTTTCCTCATTATTATACCCACAAGAGTCATCCAACCTGGGTGAGAACAGTCCACATCGTCTTGGGACAACTTCCCATGACAGGAAGTCACCCTCATGTCTTGCAAAACTATCTTCTTGAAGAGCAAACCGCTTGGCTCTGCTTTCAAAATTGCACCTGAGTCTGTTCGGTGGTGTTCACAGACTTGCACACTAACCTCAGGCTCCTCAGGCTCGGAAGAGGGAACGAGCATTCTGAATTGCATGGTGGACAAGGAACACCCACAGAGCCCCAACCTCTCTTGGTTTTCCTCTACCTGAATCCACTGTCCAAGGGTGCATGTCTATGTATGGCACCTGGGGCCCACCAAATACGGGTTCTTCCATTTTTACCAACCTCCTGCCCCGTCACCCCATCAGGCATAACACTTTCTCTGGCCAGCAGAGCCACAGCTTCTAGAGGGCTTGTCGATACTAACAGCAGGACAATTGCCCACTCCCACTGCCCACGTACCATGTGCTCAGTCCTTATTAAGTAAGGCTTTGCACGATAGCGCACACCCTTTGTAATCTGTGGGCCTTGAGGTCGTAACTGGTCCAGGTTCATGGCTAGTGAAGAGAAGGGCTCAACTGTTTTTCTTCTTGCTTATTGAAGGTAATTGCCATTGTTGGAGGTAATTTGTCTTATCAGTGTTTATGCAGGTCATATAGTGTTTTGGAGAGTTTATTGAGGCGCATATGTTCTTGAAGTGGAAAGAAAACAACTCTCAATGAAAATGCCAGAGAAAAAATTTAAAGTGAGAAGTGTGGGATCATTTGAGACACACCTCATCAGAAGTCATCAAACAGTTCTGGGAATCCCAGTGCCCCTCAAAATGCTAACAGCTATCCCAAGATGAGAAGCATTAGGGGCCCTGGGCTCTGCCCCTGGGATGTCGCTGTGAACATTAGCTCAGCAAAGCCTTACCTGTTGCACCACACGCCTTCCACCATGGTGCCGGGTTCTCACCCACAGCCATCTTGGGACTTCTACTCCCCGGGTCCACCGCTAGGAGGCGCTCACGCTGGCGTGGGAAAGCCGGGCGGGGCCAGATTGGGAGGCTGGCTCTTTAGCAGGTGCCTTTGCTGGGTGGCCCCTAAGTCGTGTATCTGAGGGTCTGCACCTGCTGAGAAGGGCTCTTCATTGGATCGTCCCTGAGGCTCCCTTTGCTGCCACTGGCTGCAAAAAAAAAAAAAAAATGGAATCCACAGAAATGTGAAAGCATTCCCAGAAATACAACTTGATTTGAAGCATGGAGCCTGCAGCTCACACCTCTACTCACTGTCTGGACTTGTGATCATTAACAAACGAGGAACTCGAACCTGGTTACAGAAAATACAAATGTGGCATTGTCCCGTGTCTGGCCATGGAGTGTTAGGATGGGTTGGCAGTGTTTTTTTGTCAATAGAGAGCAAATTCCAGTAAAAAGGGGCCCGTGTAAAGTGGAGCTAGCGAAGGAAGACTGCAGAAGGTGTCGTATTCATTTCCTGTGGCTGCCGTAACAAGTACCACAGACCAGGCAGTGCAAGGCAACAGAATTTACTCTGTCAGCTCAAGAGGCCAGAAGACCCATATTGAGGTGTTGCAGGCTGGCCCTCCTGATGCTCTGAGGGAGCCCTCTCAGGCCTCTTCCAGCTTCTGGTATTGCCCACCATCTTCGCTGTCCTCAGCTGGCAGGTGTCTGTCTCTGCCTTGCATGGCCTTCTACACTGTGTCTGTGTTTCCATGTCAGAATTTCCCTCCTAATAAAGACAGAGTCCACACTGGCCACTGTGACTGCATCTTAACCTGACAACATCTGCAAAGGTGCCATTTCCAAATGAGACCATCTTCCCGGGCCTGGCTGGACATCAGGGCACCATTCACCCCAGTACAGTGGCTAAGAGCAAGGGCCTTCCTGAGTGGCTCATGTAGCCATCCTGGCGTTGTGGCAGGGCAGTGGCCTGGCACGACTCAGCGAGGTCTGGGAGGTGGGCTGAGCAGGAGCAGGAGGAGCCCTGGGAGTCCCAATTCTTCAGGAAATGGCAAAGTCAGGAGAGTGAGGGAGCTGGAGGCTCACTGAGGGCAACTCCTCGGCTTTCACACCCACGTGGGGCATTGCCACGCCAGCCCTCCCACCTTCAGTGCAATGAAAGCTTTTGGCACCAGCTGAGCCCCCTCGGCCCTCTGAGCTGCTGAGCTCCCCACACGCCTGTCCTGGCCAGGACACAGCACACAGTGCCACCACCATGCTACTGTCCCAATGGAAAACCCGGAATGTACAAGAAAGTCACCATTGGCTTTACAAGCCGGCTCCCTTCTCTAGTAAACTCTGCTCTCTACTGATTGGGATTCTCTCCCTACACACAGAACAAGCATTTCATGAATCTAATTTCCAAAACTTTGATGTGTATTACAATTTTTTTTTCCAAAGCTAAATTTACAGGCATCCCTTGGAATCCAAGAGATTGGTTCTGGGATGCCCCACACTTGTCCCTTAAGTGACAGGAAGTAGCCATTGCACAGAACCTACATGCAATATGCAGTCCTCCCTCAGGCTTTAACTCACCTGTCCAGAACTTAGAGTGCCGAAGTCAGGGTAAGAGTACGTACCGTAGCTGTTCTGCTGTACTGTTTAGGGGCTGGTGACGAGAAAAATATCTGTACGTGTTCAATGCACAGTTTATGTGGGGATTTTTTACAAATACGTTCAATCTGTCATTGGTTAAATCCACAGATGAGAACCCGTGGATAGAGAGGGCCAACTCTGCTGTGTAAGAGCGAGTAGAGTGACATTAATGTCTTGCCCACGGCCCTCTAAGCCATCCCAAGAGAGCTGCATTCTTAGACAAGAGAGTCCTCTGAGACCAGTCCAAAGACCAGTTTTACTAGAAAGGCGTAAAGTGGCTTAGAAATAAGCCATCTTTTGGGGGGAGCGAGGCAGTCTTGAGCTACATAATTTGAAATCTTGCTTGATCATGAAGCTATTTCCTTCTCCTCAGTGTGGGCCAGACCAGATCTGGAATATTGTGTCCTGTTCTGGGACCATAGTTTCAAACCAGCTGGTGACACTGGAAAAAACGAAACCAAGAGAGTTAGTGGGAGCAGCCAGGAGGTGAGCGCTGTGAAACCATAGAAAGAAAAACCAGCAGCGCAGAAGCAGAACAGCCAGGGCCAGGGCAGAAACGCATCCTCAGCAGGGCTCTGCCTCCACTTGCTGTCCCTTGGAGGGCTTAGACAGGAGGCCTCTGCACAGGGCCACACCATCTGGCCGTCTCTGGGGCTGTGATGCCCTCTACTCTTTGTTCTCATCGAGGACGATTTATTTCAAATTAGGAACATTCATTAGGTCTTGTGAAGTTTTGCCATTTTGTTCAGGACTTCTAAAACAATTTCTAGAACTCCCTGTCTCTGACATCCACCAGCATCCTGCTCTAGTTGGGGTGGCAGATGTTTGGGGAGTCTGGATATCTGGAAAAAGAGAAGGGAAAGGTCAGCTATCTGCTGTTCTGATCCCTGTGCCTTGGAGCACATGCAGATCCCATGGTCTTTCTCTAGAAAACATATTTCCATCTGTGAGGGCGCGTCCCATCTGCCATCTGGGCTACACCAAGTGGAAAGCTGGCGCACTCTTATGTGAGGCAGGACAGGGGACAGCAGAGGACAGACAGTAATACTCACCGGGCTCTTTTATATGTGAGACCTCAGGCAGGCGTTCCATATACCTGATCTCACTTGACCGGCCTAACACCCTGAGGAGAGTCGTCACAAGGCTCCATGATTCCAGTTACCTGGAGACCCACAGTGGTCACATCACAGAGATGTAACAAACTAGGAGGTACCAGGGGCTGGAAGGGGGAGTCTGTGTTTAATGGAGACAGAGCTTTGGTTTGGGGTGATGGTAGCCTTCTGAAGATGGGTGTTGATGGTGGAACGCAACAGAAAGTGGCTAATGCCTCTGAACTATGCACTGAAAAACGCTAAGTTGTACAATATGTGTGTTTCACTCATTTAAAAATATAGATGATATATCAGGAGCCCAGTTCTACCAGGGAGAAGCCAAGGCTCTGAGACCCATGCCCTGCCAGGCACGCTGGCTGAGATGGTGCATTTTAAACCCAGATCTGAGCCACTGGAAAGGCTTCGTACAAGTGAAGGAGCGACAGCGATGGGGAGGGAAGGAAGAAATGGTACAGCACTGACTGTCGGCATTTCCAGAGCAAACAGCTGTTTATGAAAAGTAATCATTTTGTGCTCATTCCCAAGGTGCAGAGCACATGAAATCACTCTGTCACTGTGAGAGACAGGCTGAAGGCTCCTGAGGTGCGGAGGGCTCCTCAGGGCAGTGACCCCTGGAGGGCCAGGACAGAGTTCCTGCAGAGAAGCCCTGGGAGTGCTTGCTGGAGAGCCAAGGGCCACTGTGGGCACTGGGGTGGGGGCTGGCCATGCAGGCACCCAGCCAGTCCCCATCACTGGCCAGTGGCCCCTGGATGAGCCCTATCACCGTCCCCCTCATCACGTCCACCCAGAGCAGCCAGGTTGCTGAAGGTCTCGCTGGCTGCCATCCCTCCTCACATATCCGAGAGATGCGTCATCAGAGCCATGTGCTCCTCTCCCAGGGAGGTGTCTGTGTGTCGTCACCACACAGACCAGGAGACTACAGGAAGGATTTAGGCGGCCTGCCTGCCAGGGCTGGTGCACTGTGAGTGTTCACAGGTGAGGACTATAGAGCTGGGCACCATGGCTCACTCACACCTGTAACCCTAGCTACTTGGAAGGCTGAGATCAAAGGAATGGCAGTTCAAGTCCAGCCCAGGCAAAAAGTTCATGAGACCTCATCTCAACCAGTAGGTGGGCACAGTGGCACACACCTATCAATCCAGTTACTTGGGAGGCTGAGATCGGGAGGATCATGGTTCCAGGCCAGCCCAGACAAACAAGTTCACGAGACTCCATCTCAACAGAAAAAAACTGGGCATGGTGGTACAGGCCTGTCATCCCAGCAACAGTGGGAAGCATAAAATAGGATCGTGGTCCAGGCCTGCCTGGGCAAAAAGTGAGACCCTACTTCCAAAATAACCAGAGAAAAAAGGACTGCAGGAGTGGCTCAAGTGGTAGAGCTCCTGCCTAGCAAGCGTGAAGCCCTGAGTTCAAGCCCCAGGACTATCAAAAATAAAGTTGGACACACAGAGTCCCCACACTGGGACCCAGAAGTTCTGAAGCCCTACGAACTGTACACTCACCATAGGATCCGGAAGAGTCATCATCGTTGCCTTGTTGACTGTGTGGGTGGCCAAGCTCAGAGGAAAGCTTGGATTTCCAGTCCTGCTGCCCATTTGACCAACAGGGCAGTCACGACTGGGCCTCTCCCCGGCTAGCAGCACGGTGTAAAGCCCAGCAAGAGGTGGAGTGCTTGCCCAGCTCTGCAGTTGGCACCAGTTAATGTACGTTCTTATTGCTACTATCAATATTTTACCAATTACATGTCCACATAGGCTGGGAATGGTGGATCATGCCTATAATTCCAGCTACATGGAGGGTATAGGTCATGTGTGGTCCAAGTCCAGCCCAGGCAAAAACACGAGACCCTATCTGAAGAATACTGAAAGCAGAAGGGCTGGGGACATGGCTCAAGTGGCAGAGCGCCTGCCCAGCAAGCACCAGGCCCCGAGTTCAAGCCTCAGAACCACGAAAAAGAAAAAAGCATCCACCATGGCTTTCCAGTCTGCACTTCCTAAAAGCATTCTATGAAGTCTCCAGTGGGGAAAATTCCTTTCTTCTTTCCAAAATCAATAGGCTTGGTTAAATATGACTTTTTTATTACGATTTTGAGTCCCTGAATTTCAGTTCCTGCTGTGGTTAAGTGCTTGCTGAGCTAAGCACTATGGGAGACCCAGAGGATTAAAGGTTTCCTCCCAAGCGCTCAGAGCCTGGCGGGGCTGAGGCTGAAACACGGATTACAAGGAAACGGTGGAGCACCGTTTATCCCCCGTGAACGAGGAGGGCGCTAGGAGCCCACAGCCTCGGCCGACCTTCATTAGTCAGAGATGACCATAGCCTCATGATCAACGCCACAGAGAACCAGATCCCGGCCATCCGACAAGCCCAGCCTGCCTCAGTGGCAGTGGAAATCCCACCCTGCGGTGGTGACATCCGGCACTCCAAAGCAGTGCCTGCCTCACACCGCTGCTTGCGGGTTGGACTCCATCCACAGCAGGGCTCCGTGCTCCTGTGCCTCCAGGACAGACCAGCGGCCATACTCCCCAGTCCTTTAACTCCAGACGCACATAATGAATCCACGTTGGCTGCTATCCCTTTCTACCCTGGGTCACGAGTGACAGGAGAGAGATCCTCTGATCCCAGCTGGCTTGGAGTTAGAGAATTGGAGGAGACAGATGAGGAGTTTATTAAGGAGCAGATTGGTTGATTTAAAGCACTTTATTTGATTAAGTTACAGAGAGACACAAGGATTCAAGACAGTTCATTGGAAAGCAAGATTATTTTTATTTCTGTGATTTAACCACATGCCCTAGATTTTCTAGGACATCTTGTTTCATGTTTAGTGTCCTGGATAGTCTATGCAGAAATTCACCTTTAAAGGTGAACAAGAACTTCCCTCAGACTACCTTACCTGAATTTAAGGTTGAAAACCTGTCCTGACTGTGCCTGGAGCCCATGCACTGGGAAATAACCCAGCTTCCTGCTGTACACGTGCCAACGTTGAAATTAGACTTGGGGATACAGACCCGACTTTCTCTCTTAACTGAGTCTACAGATCACCGCTGAAAACGTCTGAGCTGTTTTTCTTTTATGTGTACTACTAGTTCCTAGTTCCCTTGTCACTGTCCTCCCCCCTCATACTCCTCCTCCCTCTTCTCCTCTCCTCCTCTTTCCCGTTCTTTTGCTTCACAACTGGATCAGATGCTTTTGTATGAGATTCTGATTTGGGGGGTAAAAAAATTTTAAGGAAGCCCCACAGTGGCACTTGCCTCTAAGGAGACCACACGCACACTTAATTTGCAACATGGAGTAGGCTGAAGACGCACAATTGCAAGTGACACGCTCCCTTGGGCCCAGGTAACTTTCCTGGCCCATCAGACAGCTGGCAATAAATTTTCCCACAGTGGTTGCACACAGTTGCATAAAGGAAGTCCGGTCCATGGGGGCTGTTGTGCTACACGAGCTCCTTGATGGCATACATGGTGGTCACTCCCAGCTACAGCAAGTGTACCTGATAAGCAAGCAGGCTGCCATATCAGGCACCTGATTACGTGAACTTTCCCACCATTTCTGATAAAATGAAGAATTCCTCTTTCATATGCTGCGTCTTTCTGCTGGGGCAGAAACATTGCTGGGAAAACAAATTATCAGGAATATTGCTCCAGCTCATTGAGTGCATGTGGTTTGACACAGAGCGTGTGGCTCCAGCAGGACTGGGGCCGGTCCCCAGGGTGGCGAGCAGGATGTAGGGTCGCCCTGTGAGGGGGCCAAGACACCACTCTTTTCTGATCTGTTTTAAGCCATGTGGCTGAAGTCTGTTGACACCAGTGGCTCCTGGGTAAATGCAAGTGTCCTGGACCTCGGGGGCCAGCATCTGCTCCACCTGAGGACAGTCAGCATCTTCATCACAGGCTCAAGCTGGCCTCTGTTCAAACTGTGAGAAGAAGTTTCCAGTAGAAACAAACTGCACAGTCAGTTACAGGGCACGCTTGGCTCTCTCTGGAGAAAGAGCTTCAGTACATGTGCAAATGTGCTCACTTTAAAAAAAATCAAAAACCAGTTTTCTGTACATTTAGGCAGGCCCTGGGAGGACTCTGTCATGCAAGCTTTTGACAGCAGTGCCTTTGAGTTACCTCTCTTTACATAAATATTCAAATGGTTTCTTTTAAAACTGTACTGTTTTCACAAGTGTCGACTGTACTGAGTCACTCTGCTAGACGCCTTGGTGGTAGAAATGGTAACCAGACTGGGATCTAGTCTGTAAGGAGATGACAGTGTGGTAGAAGGAGTGTGAAGACGTAGATAAGACAAGGTAGGAAGGGAAGGATGCATCCCAAAGGACACAGGTGGAGGGACAACAGTCTAGGTCACCTTTCCTTTTGGGTCTTACGGGTCTTCAAAACTCCACATTTAAGGTGTGCGTCATGATGTTTTGAGGCGCCTAGTGAGATGAGTGCACGTTGAGCAAGCTAGCATGGCCCATCTGTGGGTGGTAAGAGCACCTACGTGTCCAGCACACAGCCCAGCGTTCCAAGCTGTGGTCTGTCACCACAGTGGCCATGAGGTCTCCAGAATTCACTCATCCTACGCTTTGACCAATGTCTCTTCGCCCTCACCACTGCCACCATCACCACCACCACCATGATCAGCCCCCAGTAGCCACGCTGCTGCTCTGTTTCCGAGTTTGACTTTTTTGGCTTCTGCATCTGAGTGCGATTGTCCTCCGTCTGGCTGACTTCATTTAGCCTGATGTCCTCGGGTCATCCATGCTGATGGAAACAGCAGGATTTCCTTCTTTTCACGACTCGTCAGTGCCCTGTGGTGCGCTGATGGGATGCTGTTCCCGTGTCTTGGCTGCTGTGAGCAGTGCTACAGTGAGCATGGAAGGGTGACTGTCCTTCGACATACTGCTTTCACGTCCTTTGGATCAGCACCCAAAACTAGGACTGCTGAACCTTATGGTAGTGTTTTTCACTTTTTGAGGGACCGCCATAATGTATTCATAGAGGTTCTGTAAGATCCCAAGCCCAAAACAGTATGCGGGACTCCCCTTTCTGCCCGTCCTCCCCACACTTCATCTCTCTTGTCTTTTCGATAATCAGAGCGGAGTGAGGTGATAACTCACTGTGGCTCTGCTTTGCATTTTCTCAATGGTGAAAGTCATTGAGCACAGTTTGGTACACCTGTTGGTCATTTGTGTATCTTCTCAGGTCCTTTGCCAAGTTTTTAGTTGGAATATTTTTTCTTTACTGGTAAAATACTTAATACTCTGAAAAGGACTTTGAATAAGGAAACTCAAATTTCTCTTCATCTGCTTTAGTTAACTTTAATATAAAAAGTGGGCAGGGTTGACATTATCCAATGCCTGTGGATGACATGGTAGGCAGGGTGATGGGTCTGTGAGTGGCTTCATTCATAGAGCACAGCAACAAGGTATCCAGACCGGTTGAGTTAAAACAGCTACAATGTGCTCTTCCAGCTCTGAGTCACGAAGTCCGAAATCAAGGTGTGACAGAAATCCACTCCTCCGTGGGCTCCAGGGCAGGACCTGCCTCTCACAGTTCCTGGGGGCCCAGGCAGCCCTGATTTATGGAGGTATCGCTCCAGCAGCTGCCTGTCTGCACATGGCCTCCTCTGTGTCTACCGCCACCTGCCTATCTCCTTGTTTTTAAAAACACCATCCTCCTGGATTAGGACCCACCTCCTCTAACAGGGCCTGGTCCTGACACCCACTACATCTGAAAGATCCTGTCTCCAAATAGGGCCATAGTCGCTGGCCCTGGTGGCTGGGATTCCAGCATGACTTTTGGGAAGGACACTGCAATCCACAACAAAGAGCAGCGTGGTTTCTTTAATCAAGTCAGTGAACCTACTCAACTGGACCAAATAACAGCCAAAGTATGCATTTCCTGCCACGCAGTGGTCTGAATTGCTTAATTTTAATTTTCCCACTTACTTGCTGCCGATAACTATCCCAGGGTACCTGGGCTGTAGCTGCCATCATGAGTTTCTGGCCCTTGTCATCCCTGAGTGGATCAGGATGGCGGGCTTGGAGAGACCGACAGCAGGTTTAGGCGGAGTTTTATGCCAGCCAAGAACTACTGGGCTGACATTTGTATTCCATGGCACCCAGCCACCGTGAAGAAGTCAGAATAATGGGCACCAAAAGTCACCATCAGTCCCCCACTGCTGCCCTAGGCACTCAGGACCCTGGAGCTGTGTTCCCAGGAGAGGTGCTGGGACACTTGGGCAAAAGTTGACAGAAATGGTGACCTACACTTAGGACCCATACCTGAGGCTCATTTCTGACCCACAGTGACAGCCTGTTTTTGCTCTAGGGGTGGAAGCACCTGCTTGCTGCCTGGGAACAGTGACCCATTGTGACTCTGCAAATAAAGGAAGTCATGAGCAGGACTGTGGGCCACCATGGCTCGCCCGGCAGCACATCACCACCCCCGCCTCTCCTGGTCCCCTCCAGAATCTGCATTCAGAAGCCTGACACATAACCAGGGCTCCCCAGTGTGCCAGACACTAAGGAGACCCACAGACGTTGTGTTCTCTGACACTTAACCAAACACACAGCATGAGGAATTGCCATTTCTAATTCATACACTCTCTTCCAACAGACTGCACTAGGACTAAATAGGGGTTCTCAGTCCCTCCCTCCGAAGAGAAAGCTTAGGTTTCGCAAAGATTGGTCACCCACAGCATCTTCCCTGCTAGGTAATACCTTGCATTCACCAGCAATTAAAGACCAAACCAAGGACAAAGAAAATAGTGAACCATGGAGAAACTGCAACTTGGTTGATTAAAGCTCTTACTAGTACACCATATTCCCACCAAAATCCAAATTAGCTTTTTTTCAGTGTACTCTGAAGTTACATTGTGGGCGGCGAAATGCCTGTTTTCCCTCCATGGCTTGGACATAAGAAAATGCTGTGATTTTGGTGCCCTGTTGGGCTGCCAATCTGCCTGATTTAGTAAATTCCCTCTTGCCTTTATATACAGTGACCTAAAAAGAATTATTATCCCCCAGGGTGCCTTTGAGATTGTTTGTTTAAATTAAGTTTCATTTGGATTTAATCTTAACCAAATCTTCAGAGAGCTCGGCAGACTCCCTGGCACTAAGTACCGTGTGTGAGGACCAATGAGCGAGGCCTCACAACCGCAAGGACCCTGCTTTAAACGAGGGGCTGCGTAACGTCACACTCGGGCGGCCCAGCCAGAGTGCTAGACGATTAGTTTATGGTCCTGATCATTGTATTTTTATTACACTCATAAAATCTGTGTTTCTCCTCATTTTCGTAATGGCTTCAGTGAGCTCCCCTGCTTTCCAAAGGCACATTAAATGGTTATGTGATTGGCGGAGCAGGTTTGAAAGCTTACAGCATGAACCGTGTCTTGAACGCTCATCTTGGTGGGTTGGTAAAAGGAGGTGCACAGGTTTGGGTGTGATTCATCACTATTTGTGGGCTTTCGATAAATACTTCTGGAGGGTCCATTAAATTCCTGTATAAATGACACACGGTCAGGTGCCTAAAGGGTATCGACTGTTTCTGTCCCAGGGAAATATAAATCAATATTAAAAGAGGAAAATACTGTGTACATGTCTGCCTTTTAAAATGTAACTTAATGGAGGAGTCCAGTAACATGAACCATCATGAGAAAGCCTGCATTTCTTAGATAAAAAGATCTTGACTGGTTTGTCACATCTGCATTTAAGAGGAACAGGCTCTCTCTCGGAGGCCACTTTGCACCCACTGCTGTGCATTGCTCTTCAGTACTTCTGTGAAGTTACCGTGACCACGGCAGGAAGAGCAGACTCCTCTTCGCTCCGTGCTGTGCTAGCCAAGTCCAGGCACCCGTAGACTCTGTGGTTTTAGTAACTGTCCCATTCGGTTAACACAAAGGTTCACAGCCCAACGTGGTGAGCTGTGTTTGCAAAGCGGGTGAGGTAGAGGACATCCTTTCCACGTCATGTGTGCATCGTGTCTTGGAGCAGTTTTATTTGGCTGTTATGAGTTACTAAATCAGCTTTGGGTTGACGTTAATCTGAATACCAGGCAGTGTAGCATAGGAGCTGTGATGTGTCTTGCAGAGAGATCTGTCCTGCCTCTGACAGGACAACAGCTTCACAAAGCAAAAGCTTGTCTAGCAGAACAAATTAACAGCCAGGGAAAAATGAATGTGGCTGCTGATTCCAGTTTGTGTCACACAAGAAGGGAGCTTTTCCACATGGTGTCAGCCATCTGCTGTTGGTTACCTGTGGCATTGTGGAAAGTTTTCTCTGCGGTTCAAAAGTTAGGAAGCCACAGATGGGTGCTAGTGGCTCACACCTGTAATCCTAGCTACTTGGGAGGCTGAGATGGGGAGGACTGAGATCCAGGGCCAGCTCAGGCAAATAGTTCGAGAGACCCATTTCCAAACTAGCCAGAGCAAAATGGACTGAAGGTGTGGCTCGAACAGTAGAGTGCCTGCTTTGCAAAGCGCAAAGCTCTGAATTCAAACTCCAGTTCCACCAAAACAAAACAAAACAGAGGAATGGATGGTCACTACTTTTTAAAAAATATTTCGTGGAGCGTGCAAACCACAAGGCAGGTGTATTCAAAGACGTGAAGCAGCTCAGAGTAAAATGTCAATGAAAACGAAATGCACCTTCTGTGAATGGAACCCATTTGGCCTGAGTGCAGTAGTCACGTGTGTCCTATGATGGTCCAAGTCACACTGTGGCCCCGGCCTCTTTGTCTGCAGATGGTGTGGGAGAGCGGCTGTGCTGTCATCGTCATGCTGACACCACTGGCTGAGAACGGTGTCCGGCAGTGCCACCACTACTGGCCTGACGAAGGCTCCAACCTCTACCACGTCTATGAGGTACTTAGAGGAGGGTACCTGCCTGTGGGGCTGTCGGCCCCAGTGTTTGGTGACTACATGGTGAGGTCACCCAGGAGACAGGCACAGACCTGGGCAGGGCAGTCAGCACCTTCCATCCTCAAAGGGACCAGGTGCCACATGGCCAGGAAAGGTCAGTGGTTTCACACAGTTATGTGATGGTGAACTGTACTCAGGGGTGGACAGTACGTTTTCCATTTTTTAAAAATCATATAACTCCAAATGGTGCAGAATTAAAAATCCACCTGACAAGGTGGTCCAGGTCCCCTTGTTCTGACCGATGGTTTCTTTGCGGAACTGAGAGTCTCCCCTGGGCTCTGTTTGGAGTTAGGTGTCTGGAGTGTCTGGCCTTCCATTGGAGGGTAACCCCTGATGGGCAGACTTCTTTTGTGGACTTTCCACCCACTTCAGGAGGAGACATAAGCAAGGACCACGATGCATCCTCTGGTTCTGTTTTGCACTACGAATAGTCAGGGTGCAAAAGGCCCTGGTGGGGAGCCCTAGTCACCCAGTGTGGCTTGCGGCTGCTGCACACAGGCTCCAGCCCAGGGAGAGACCACGCAGTCCCCACCGACTGCCATGTCTTTGCTCTGACCTGCATGGGCCCAGCCTTCACAAAACTTCAGGTCGTCTAGAGCCATTAAGGAAGTCTTGGTTGTACTGATGTTTGCTCAAAAGTATACTTTTTATCCAGCTACTTGTCCTGAAAGTTTATATGATTTAGAAGCAAAAAGTTCACATGGTAGCATTTTTTTTTTTAAATTGTCTTTGAAGTCCATGAGTGTCATTATACTCTTACACAGAGCTACTTCTTATACGAGTTGTGTTAAAACTGAAAGCGGGGAAGGGACCTGGGGCCAGCCCAGCCCTCCTGTGCTGTGCCATTCATCACCCTATGGTATTCCCTTCCTGTCCAAAGTAGCACCACGGTCAAGGTACCTCAAGCTGACGATACCTTGCTGTCCCGTCTCGTCCCCGCCAGGTCAACCTGGTCTCCGAGCACATCTGGTGCCAGGACTTCTTGGTGAGAAGCTTTTACCTGAAGAACCTTCAGACCAACGAGACTCGCACGGTGACCCAGTTCCACTTCCTGAGTTGGTATGACCAGGGAGTCCCTTCTTCCACGCGGTCACTTCTGGATTTCCGCAGGTAAAACCAAGAGCCCGCTGGCAGGATAACAGCTAGAATGTAGGTGTCAGGCAGAGGGGTGCAGGCTTATGTCTGATTTCCACGTTTCTAAGATGCTGCTGGCTGTAAGACGGCCCTTCCATGTTACAGCTGGACATGGGAGAAAGGAAGGAAGGACGGATGGAGGGAGGGAGGGAGTTGGAGGGAGGAGGGATGTGCTGACTGCATGTGTTGTGATCTGTTTTCCAGTTTCAGCAGGTTGCATGTGGAGACAGGCATCTTAGAACTGTGGAAGCTGGTAGAAGGGCTCAAGTGGTAGAGCACCTGCCTAGCAAGCATGAGGCCCTGAGTTCAAACCCCATACCACTGAAATAAAAAATAAAAGGGAACTGTGGAAACACAGTCATTGGTTTTGATAAAATTCTTCAATCACCAATTCCTACAGTTTCTATTTCACAAGATATTGGTGATTTAAAACCAGGTTTTTAGTTTGGCTACTTGTTTCCCTGCACACAATGAGATTTCATAAGGGTAGGGATATATTGTAAACTAGATGTTCTTGGATGGAAGCCTAGATAGAGTTAGTCCATGACTGTGTGTATGTTTAGTGCAAATTTGAAACTGACGGTTTAAAACAATCCATTTATTTATTTTTTGCTCATTGCTGTAGCCAGCAGTCACCCAATAGTTGCCTTATGTTGAACTAGCGAAATGAATGCTAAACTCTGTCTTCCAGGAAGATATTGATGATGATTAAAAAAAAAAAAAAAAAAGACAGATGTGGTGTCCATGCCTATAATCCTAGCTACTTGGAAGTCTAAGTCAGGAGGATGGAGGTTTCAGGCCAGCCTGGGCAAAAAAACCAAAAGCTTATGAGACCCTATATCTATGGGGAAAAGCTGGGTGTGGTGGTAAACTCCTGTCAATCCAAGCTACATGAGAGCATAAAATAGCAGCCTGGGCAAAAAGTGAGACCGTATCTCAAAACAACGAGAGTAAAAAGGGCCAGAGGGAGTGGCTCAAGTGGTAAAGCCTCTGCCTAGTAAGCAGCCCTGAGTTCAAACCCCAGTACCACCAAAAAAAAAAAAAAAGAGGAGGCTATAAGGTGGAAGTGTTGGTTGTGTGTCACATTGGCCGTGGCAGCAGGTGAGCCCTGGCTGCCTAGTGGTGGTGACAAATCAAATCAGCAACCATGAGTGGAGGTTGTCAGGCGGCTCCAATAACCAAATTCTATAGAACCACCCTTGCACTGAACTTAGCCTAGCTGCTAAGGAGATATCTAAGCAAGGAGTCAGAACAAAGTGTGCCCTAACCTGGCATTACACCCCTCATAAAGGGCATGTGTCTGAACTGTTCCTTGCCCTTGAGTATCCAGTTAGGAACTCCAAGGCAGTTGAAAAGGCAAGTATGGTCATAAAGATGGAGTTCTGGGCTTATCGCTGGGTTTCTTGAATTTGTATGTTACAGATTCTTAAGCTTATCATGATACAATTATTTCTTTTGCCTTCTAGTCTTCTTTGAAAAACAAAATAAAACCTTTATCTGAATTGTTCTTTGGATCAGATAGCATGTGAAAGAGCTCAAGGAGGGACACAAATTTTGTGTCACATACAGGTTCAGTGGCTCCTGCCTGGCTCTGTCACCTCCCTGGGGATGCAGAGCAGATCCAGAACCCTGGGCACATCATAAAACACCTACTGTGCACAGTTCCCTCCCACCCATCCTGACTTCCTGGCCCTTAGATATGTCTTCTCAATGTACATTTATCTTTAAAGACATGCCATGTAACTTACACAGCCTGAAGTCATCTTCAGCAAACAGTCATTACTGGCAAAATGGATGTAGCTAAAAGATGGTCACTCATCCCAATACCCCAACACCCGTCTTCAAGCTCATCCAGTGTGTTTGCACCCATATGTGTATGGACATTTGTCTGTATCCATGTATGGAAAGGAACACATCCATGAATAGCCCTCAGGGTTCACAGTGCATCACACGAAGACAAATGAAATTCTCATTCTTTTGCTGCATGGTCTGAGGAGACACGGCCCACGGTTTTTGTTCAATTAAAAAAGAAAAACTCCCAGGCCCAGCTTTGATGTCTCACGGAGACAGAAAGCTTTTCTTGGATGCTGTGTTGTCAGGACCTGGTAGCCAAGGCCCCCTCCACACCTCAGCTAGACAGCTGCCACAAAGGACCACACTCTCAGAGTGCCCTGTGCGTAGACATCAGTCGCTGGTTGGTGACTGTCTATGTAAAATAGTCACCCTAAAGCCCTAAGCTGGAAAGGCAAGCCTGCTTGTGAAGACCCTGCCATGTTCAGGCTACAGGTTTTCCTGGCCTGTGTGTGCACCCAAGACGTGTAATTAAATGTTCCTGGAGCCCAGAGGGGCCCATTTACACTTTAAAGAGAAACCACTCAGAGATAATTAGCATCACGTGGGAGGGTTCACTTTGAAACCCTCTCCCTCCCTCTCTGCCTCTCTCTCTCTCTCTCTCTCTCTCTCTCTCCCCTTCTTGCTGTGTGCCATGGCGCTCTCTGACGCTGCTCACTGTAAAAACGGACAAACCCTTACTTTGCCAGCTAATTAGCGGTGGCCAGTGTCATTTTTGTGATGTTGCAGCTAGTAATATAAGCCCAGTTGCATAGTCACAAAAGTGATCACTGGAAACTGTGACTGCTGCAGGGACATGGGGACCCCTCTCTGAGCCTCTAACGACCTGACTTTTGCTTGCTGCTGGCTTGCATGGCGGCTCCTTCTCACTCAGTGACTGAGGGTCGGTTTGTGTTGCCAACCGTTCCTCCTCAGCGAACTCCTGCCGACGTGACGTATGTGCCGTCAGTTTCTCTCAGCGCTGGAGCCCTCTTGCTTACTGACGGTCTGAGAGAGGTCACTGAGACGACTGTGCACTGCTCACCTCCATAACGACCTCCGTCTGCGTCTCGGGTCCACCGGATGAACACTTGGGCTCCGTGTGCGATGGTTTTGCTTTTGTATTTGTGACGTTTTGCACTGCGATCATCCAAGCACTTGATTCTCTGTAAATAAAGTTCTAAGCGGTGCCACCACAGAGGGCTGTCACTCTGCATCTCCTCGATTGCTTGTGGGTGTTTGTAAGTAGGGCTGGTGTGGACCTTAAAAACCACAGCGAATCCTTGCAAAGGCCTGCCTGGGCAGCCGGTGGCCACACGCTGGGGAAAATGTAGACCGTAAATGAAGACGGGGTCGCAGGAGGGAGAAGTGAGTGGCAGCTCCACTGCCAGTTCTCAGTTTGATCTTTACCAGTATTTCTCACCCAAAGAGGTTACAAGGGCCTATTGCCAAGCCGAGCAGCTGTCATTGCAACTGCTGTTCTACTGACCCCTAACGTCCATGTCCTTCTAAACCAGTGCAGTTGTAAAGGGCGTCTGGCCTGAAACAGTGAGTCAAACCTGGCCAGTGTGTGAACATGGCAACACTGAGTTCAGCCTTTATAAACCCAGACCGGTCAAGTTTGCAATGTAACAGAGTACATTGCACCAAGGCTGTTCATGGGAGCAAGAAGTTCTCTCTGCAGGGGCCAGGCCACCAAGAGGGGGTCTGGCCGCTGAACTTAGATGATTGCACACAGGCACACAGTCTTTTTGTTTGCTTGTCTGGTCCTGGGGATGGAGCCCAGAGCCTCCTGCACACTAAGCAGATTCTCTGCCACTGAGCCCCACCCCAGCTCAGACACTGTCTTACCAAGACAGCAGCTTTGCAGTCCACACCCTGGAGGTAGGCCCCCGGGATCTAGCATTTACCTGGTCAAAGCAGGTGCTTACAATGCAGGAGGTTCTAGCAGTGGGGGCAGTGGATCTGTTTCCCAATCTGTTTATTCTCCAAGGACCAAGAAATTTCACAGTGTCCTGGCATGCAAGCAGTGTCCATTTCAACAAGTCCGTTTCTTTCTCATCGCTCCACCAAGCCTCCCCATTGCAGTGTTCACAAAAAAGCCATGAAAGGCTCTCGCAGAAATGGCCATGAAGGCACACGCTTGTTTTACACAGTCCCAGAGCTTGCTCTGGGTGGTCCACAAGCTCTAAGATGCTGTACATTTTCACATGCTAGCAAGCAGCCGCAGATCAAGTGCTGCCGAGCAGGGCTTTGAACGTGACCTGTCTGCAGGTGGGCGCGCCTTATCCAGCTCGGCAGTGTGGCCCTGCAACTCTGTTGTCTGTCTGGGGTGAGGGTTCAGACTCCTGGCAGAAGTATCTCATAGATACTCTACAGAGGAAGTAGGAAAAAGAAAAAAGCAGCCCTCTGGTATCAGGGCTGCCTGATAGTGGAGTATCTACCCTGAGCACCAATCACAGGGCACTCACTTCCCCTCCCTCCACCTGGCTCTCGTGGTTTGGACAATGGTAGCAACCAGCGGTCTGTATTTCCACTCTCCGCTGACTGCCGCAGTGCGTGTAGGCACGCCTTTGCAAAGAACATGACATCCTCCCATGTGTGGTTCAAGGGGAAAATTTCTCTGTATTGTCATGTGTGTTTTTTTAATTTGACTTTATATTGGAAGAGTTCATACAGCACATTCTAGAACACATCCCCTTCACCCATTCTTTTCCTTTCCAGTAAACTACTAGCCGATCTTTAATTTTCGTTTCCCTGTCTGCACTCTATCTTTAATTTTCTTTATATGAAATATTTTACTGAGAACTTTGATATACTTTAAAAAGATATGTTGAGTTGTTTCACTGAATTAGGAAAAAAAAAAACAATTTGGAGCTTATACAGTGAATTTTAAATCAGTCCTCTGATTTTGATAGCAGTGGTTAACAAAATCTTAGGTATAGTTTCAATGTTTTATAACTGCTGGTAAATCTGCACAATGGACTTGCTTTTAAAAAGCATATGCAAATTCATAAAAGTGGAAAAGACTTGGATTAGCAGAATGGCTTAAGTGTGGAGCACCCGCCTAGCAAGCACGGAGCCCTGAGTTCAAACCCCACTGCCACCAAAAAGGAAAAAATGGAAAAGACTGTCTTGAATTTCCTCCACAATATCCTTATGCAAACCAGCAGGTCAAATAGGCTCTTTAGAATGCTGATTTTATACGACTTGGTAATACTGTGTCCAATAAGGGACATAGAAATTATGACATGAATTACAAAACTCAAAAGTGTCAGTGAAGCATCAAGACAGCTAGGTCATAACAGAGGTCAGATCATCTAAGGTGGAGGGAAGGAGGGAGGAGGCCTGTGTAGGACAAGGGTGCACACAGGGGGCCCATGGACCCCTTAGCCTAAACCCTGGAGCTCACACTTGTAAAGGGGAAAAAAACATTGTGAAAGTGTGAGGATCGTCTGTAAAGCTTGCTTAATAAGCTATTGTTGAGAAGGAAAGATCTTTGAAATTGTATGTGTGACTTTTTATTTTCTTTGTCCAAACAGGCTGTTGCAAAGTGATATCTGTGACATGGACTCTGTGCTCTGGCTGATTAGTTGTTCTGGATAACACACTATAATTTCTATATCTCTTTTTATTTCAGAAAAGTGAACAAGTGCTACCGGGGCCGCTCTTGTCCAATAGTTGTTCACTGCAGGCAAGTACAGCTTCTTACCCCGCTAAGATTTTGCTATTTCAAAAAATAACCAATCCCATCACTGTAGAATGGGCGTTCCAGGTGCTTAAGGATCATATCTAACGGGTATTTCTAAGAGAAAACAGAGGTAGACATATCATTTGCTGTGCCATTTCTCACATAAACCCAACTTCATCATCTCTTTATACCTGTGCTAGCTGCACTTGGGGTTCTTTCTTTCTAGCAGGCACTGGCCATGGACCATCACCTGTTTCCAAATGCCCAGTCACCTTCTTCTTTCTTTAAAACCCTCTTGATGCAACAAAACCCCTCAGACACAATATTTTTGACAGATGGCATTGTTTCAGCCACCAACCACTGTGTTCAGCAGGAGTTTGGAGTCTTGTGTAGAGGGTGAGAAGCACTGGGGCCTCGAACAGTCACTCCTGTGACTACAGGAGTCTGAGCCTTTAGTGACTCATATCCTTAAGCAGGTTAAAACCACATCAGTAAGAACAGGTCCACTCAAAGAGAGTTCAGCCTGGTGGTCCTATCTGTCCTGGACTCAGTCCTCAACTGTTTTTGATAAAGAGTTCACACTCCATTTTTCTGGAACCGTCTCATGGAACGTTCCTTTCTGCCTGGAATGAAAGGCAATCTGCCCCAAAGATCAAGCACCAAATCCGTCAAGGACATGTGTGCACATGCGTCTGCCTGGCTGTGAGAGAGAAAACAGACTGTGGTTTCCTATCTCACGAAATAGGGCAGAGCGTCTTTTACCCACAAACGTACCAGGACAAGCTCCAGTCGGTTGGAAGATTTTTATAGTATTTCTTAAAACACTGATGTGAATCTGCTGCACACAGAGTGAGATGCAAGAGGGGCGTTGGCTGTGGTCACTCCTAAGGAACAGTGAGCAAGGTGACTGCGTCTCTGTGTGTGTGAACTGTGAAGTTCTTATTCCTCCAACCATCGCCTTCCAGACCATTTGTTTAAGGAACCACATGAAAGCCAAACTCGATGCCTCTTTACCAGAAAAAGAGCAGCCAGCAGGCATGCCCAGCTCTCTGGGAATTACAGGCTGGTGTGCCATCTGAGACGGGAAGCAAAATGACTTGTCAGCTAGTTACTTGGTTCTCCAAGTCTTCAGCTGGAAACATTTATTTTTCCCTTAAAGTTGCCATTGGTCTTGCTGAGGGGAGAAGTGGTTACCTGCCAAGGGTGTGAGGAGAAGGCCGGTTTGATTTCAGAGCAAGTCTGGAGCTCACGTGACTCGGTGACATCACCCACGTGAGGGCAGAGATGGCTTCACATACTCCTTGTGAGAGAGGGAGAATGCTGGGGCTGCTTTTCTCCCAGAAAAGGGATTTTCTTACATTTTTTTTCTGCTTGCTCTTTCTACTTACAACTCCAATCCAGATGGCAAATACTCTCGTTACAACTGCTGTGATGAGGAAAGATGAAAAGGAAGCACTTTTTAGAGAGTATGTTTGGTCCACTTCTCCTGTGGGGGTGACAAGCCTAGGAAGGGTGGACAGCAGCCCAGGACTGCATGGGGCGAGTGGCCGCAGCCCTGCACGCGTCTGCTCCCCTGCCTCCTCCACCTGCTATCTCAGTCACCCTGGGACGTGTCTTGCTGGTGGTGGAATGCCAGGCCGTCACCTCTGACACCCCAAACACTTCTTCATTTCTCTTTTTCTGACAAATTTGACCAGGGTGGGGGAAGAAGAGACAAGCGTTTCAAGCCTGGTACCTAATCCTGGATGGGTAGAGGCGCCCAGAGGGCCCTCCCTGCCTCTGTGGGATTCTTTTTCCCATCCTGCTTTCTCCCTACTCTCCCTCCCCCCTCTCTCTCTCTCTCTCTCTCTCTCTCTCTCTCTCTCTTCCCTCTCCCCCTTCTCCCCCCCCAATTCACAACAATCTCCCTGTCCTCCTGCCAGCCCCACTTAAGCATGAAGGAAGTAAGCGAGTCCGGGCCCTTGGGCGCCCCGTGGCCTGGTGCTGCGGCACGTTCACTGCTCTCTCCTTCTGTTGACAGTGACGGCGCCGGCAGGAGCGGAACCTATGTCCTGATTGATATGGTTCTGAACAAGATGGCCAAAGGTGAGACTGACTGCTTTGTTGTGGCTCAGGGAGGGGATGGCGTTGCCATGGCAACACAAGGCACACTCACAGCAGGCTCTGGAAAAAAATGAGCGACTGCTGTCCCTTCCCTGAGAGGCATGAGGCTATTTGCAGCCAGCACGGTTATTTTTTGAGGTTCCCCCTGTGTTAGTAGCTGAAACAGCAGAGTGCATAGTAGGTCTTTGATAACACTCTGCCCCACGTGTTCCCACACGAGCTTCGGCACGGAGGAGAGGGCAACCTTGGATCTCTAAGTGGCACAGCAGGTCAGAAGAGCCTGAAGTGTCTGTATAACCCTTCCTGTTGTCAAAACCGTATCTGAGAACGGAGTTCAGCCTTCCTGCCACGGCTGCCCTAAAAGCCCCTGCAATAATGCCATGCAGCGTGGCGTTTCATCTCAGGAGAGCCCTCCTTTTTTTGTGGTGCCGGGGTTGTACCCAGCTCCTAAACGAACTGTCTAAAGTCCTCTCAGCATCTCTTCACAAACCTCAGGGACTCAGCTCCGACTGCGAGAGCAAGTCCTGTCCTGTCAGAGGCTGCGCTGTGCCAAAGGGGAGCACCGTCTGTCAGGAGGCCCTGTAAACGCACCCGCACTCACGCATGCACATACATGCGCACATGCACAGAGGCACACACGTACATGCACAGACACACGCACACATTCACACACGTGCACACACACACATACATGCACGCATGCACGCACACACACAGCAGCATGCACAGTGTCATTTTTCCCCCATGGTGGTCAAGTGCACCATAGGAAAGGAAGCAAGGAATGGAGCTGGCCTGGTTTTCCCAGAAGGTGAGCTAGGAAGCAGACCTGAGCCGTGGTCTCTGAAGCAGAGGCTGGGGAGGGGCTCACAGCCCAGTGAGTTTGGGAAGAGGACTCCTGAGACCCACTCCTGCGGAGTCGCAGGCAGGTGCACTTTTGCTGCCGAGCCTGGGGGAGGCACATGCCTGCCTTCCTGAACCCAACGCTTCATGAGGGGTTTGAAAAGACTCCTTGCTTTTCTGTGGACACTGTGAGTATCCCGTTGTCCGGGGAAACAGAGATGGGCAGTGCTTTCTAGTCTTTCCCAGCTGTGAACGAGAGGTTGTGTTTGAACGCATGCTCAGAGTGACCCAGAGACTACACCTTCCACAACAGCAGCTCCATCCTTCACCCAACCACAGAAACAATTCTTGATTGTAGAAATGAGCTTCTGTACGTGTCAATGCGAAAACGCCAGCAATGCGAAAGTAAGCACTCTCTCTGCTCCATTTTTCTTCTGGCAAAAAAAAAAAAAAAAAAAAAGATAAAACCCATCTTTAGTCCAAGGAATAGGTGTGTGGAGATAACACAGTGGCCCATGATTTACACAGGACAGTGGTGCTTGGGTGAATTACCTGTAGCCCAGGACCAGAGGGCTGGAGCCAAGCCCTGTGCTGCAGCCGCCTCCCGAGTCTCCAGCGTCCTCTGCTAGCTGCTAGGGAGAGAGGGACGCTGGTGTCTGTGTCACCAGATACAGAGTTAAGCACCAAAATTAGCTTAGTGTGGAGATGTGCACAGAAGCAAATGGAACACAATGCAAATTCTCTGATATTGCTTTCAATGATATTTTCTGGTTTTAACACAATCTGACATTTTTAGTTGAAACTTTATTTTTTCCTCATCTGTTCATGCTGCAGTGTCTCATGAAATATCTTTTCCTCTGCGAATTCTAAGTTATTGGAGCTCAGGGCTATTGGGCAGAATTTGCATTTCTTCCTTCATCATTTGCGCCCAACTCTGTCTCTCCCAAGCACAAATATCTTCCTTCTGTTACACCAAAATACCTTGAGAATTATACAGATCATTTTAGCGTAATGTTTCTATCTTGGCTATGTTGTGCCCTAATAAACTACTGAGTAGGCATTTATTACAAATGGAAACCATGCTCGTCACAGGAGCAGGAGATCGAGCAGGTGCTAAGGACACCAGCCTGGGCCAAGCCCACTGTCAAATGGCACAGGTTTGCCTCCTAGGGAAGCAGGCGCAGGGAGCCTGCTGGGTGGGGGAAGGGCTGACTGTTGTTCGCGCCTAGGTCACCATTTGCTGGCTCCACTGTACCATGGAATGTCAAATTCCGTTTTAAGTGTGGGCTGGGCGTCCAACAATGCGAGTCCAGCCTTGTGGAACTGGGCCGAGGGGCAGCTCCAGGCTCCTCTGACATTGGCTGCCTTCTTTCTGTTCCTGACCTGCTCCCCTTCCTCCTCCCCGGGGAGGAGGGTGTGAAATCGCCTGACCTGGGGCCCTGGCTGGGGTCTCAGGAGAGATCAAAGGGCGGGCGGCCCCTCGCCCGCTGAGGTGGGCCTTTCCCAGGCCACTACCCGAGAGGCTGCTGGGGTTTTGTCCTGTGCAGCCAGCCAGGCCTTCTTTGTCTGGCCTGAGAAGCTGAGGCCCACATTGCAGACCCAGCGTTCATGAAATGATCAAAGGCCCAAAGCCCTAGACATGAAGCCTTTCTTCCCATTCCCTTTCTTAGAAGGAATGAATTGCACAAGGACTAAAGAATGCCTCTCCAAAGCGTTCCTGTGCGGTGCCCGCCCTGTGGTCAGAGCCCTCCAGCTCTGAGTGTGGACCCAGCTCGCTCGCTTACTGGCTGTGTGCAGCTGCGCCAGGCGGCAGCAGCCAGCACTCGCTCACTTGCTCGCTCACTCTGGTCGCTCACTCACAGCCTTTCAGGGATTAAGGAGGCCTCCGGGCCTGGTGTAAGGGTTTGAAGAATAAACTTAGAATGATGCACATCTCGCTCCTCTGTCGGGTTCGTTAGCAAGTAGACAACAATGCACTTTGGAATCAAATTAAAGACCCCTGCGCTGCAGAAGATTCTGGGCAGGAACCTAGGTGCAGAGCTGGGAACACATTCCCACATTATTCCTGTCCTGGCAGACATGCTTCTAACCCAAGAGTGACATCGCACGTCGAAATTGGTCAGCAGGTGTACGTGTGTCCCTCTCACTGAAAGGCTCAGCTCACACCCAACAAAACATGTTCAGCTAAGTTATTTCTCAGTCTGCACTTTTTCAATTTTTATTTGTCCCTGGGGACAAATCTCCTCACCTGGCTTTTTTTTGTTTGTTTGTTGTTTGTTTGTTTCATCACAAATTTTTTAAGGTATGGAGAACGCTGAGCCAAGGGTGGAGCTGCCCAAAGTTCACATTGCTGGGTTACCCAGAGTGGCTGGGCCCACCTGGCTGGGGTTACATGTCACCCAGGCAGGGACCAGGACAGACAGTCAGTGCCGACACACTTGGCTGCACACTTTCAGTAGCGCTCCCACCAGGACCTGGTCTGGGCGGGGAGAGGGTCTGCCAGCCTCGGGCGCCACAGAGCGCCACACCAAGTAGACATGGCCGGGCCTTCCTTCACGGGGACTGTGTGTGTGTGCAGGGCGAGGTCACAGACTGGGAATTTCATCTCCCAACACACGTCTCCATCGCTTGCTATCTAGTGCACAGGTAGTTTTGAGACTTGTTTTAGCTCACGCCATGGGGACACATTCCTAAGTAATCTGTGTGACTGTGTGACAGTCCTAAGTGCCCAGTGCCCAGTGCCAGGCTCCTCCTCAGCACCCTGAATGGTCTTGCTGCTGTCCTGCCACACGTGGCACATGTGAGGCAGCAGCACGTGGGTGGAGAGGTGTACAACCTCTGTGCTGCCTCGTTTCTGTGGGTTCCACTGCCCTGGTGCCTTACCTACATGGAACCCTGCACTCTTTGTCCTTCTGTGATGGCCAGTTGCACTTAGCACAGGTCTTCAAGTTCATCCGCACGTCAGTCCTTCGTACGACTGAGTAATACTCCGTAACCTGGCACACCGAGTTGATGGACATCAGTGCTGGTTCCAACTTTGGGCCGTTGTGACTAGAGCTGCCGCAAACATGATCAAACGGCTGTCTGAGTTCCCGCTTTGCATTCTCTGGGGCGGACACCAGGAGGAGAATGCTGGACCAGGTGCCAGTTCTATGTTCAGCCGTTTGAGGAACCCCATACTGTCTCCACCACGGCTGTGCCATCTTACATTCCTACCAGTGATGCACAGGGTTCCAGTCTCTCCACACCGGTGCCGCACGTGTTTTCCGCTTTCTGATAACGGGTGTGAAGCGAGAGCTCAGGTGGTTTTGGTTGGCCTGGCCCTAACGACTCCTGGTGTGGAGCCTCTCCGTGTTCTTTTGTCCAGTTGTGTGTCATCTTTGGGGAGGTGTCTGTTCACATTCTTTGCCCAGTTTGGAGTGGGCTCTTGGTTTTGTTGTTGAGTTGTGTGGGTCGGTGGGGACGGGGGCGGTCTTTCTATGTTCTCGGTATTAATCCCTCATCAGACATATGACTCAAATCTCTTATCCCACTCTGCCTTGACCGTGCTCTTGACCATGCACTTGACCATGCATGGACATACCTGGGGTGCTCACTTTGTCTTTTAAATATTTTTAACTCTTTTTCTTTAATTACCATTGCTTTCAGAGTCGCATGCAAGAAATCTGCTAACTCCAAGCTCACAACGCTAACTTTTAGTGGCGGGTCTGAAAATGGGTGGAAGCCTGCCTTTGGGAGCCAAGTTAGATTACAGCTGGAGAAAGTCATGCAGACTGATGGGCAGCCCTGCCCATCGTGTGTGGGCAAAAGCTTATACAGCACAACTTGTCTGCCATATGCAAGGATAATTAAAAATCTTTCTCAGCCGGGCACAGTGGAGCATGCGTGTAATCTCAGCTACTTGGGAGGCAGATAGATATAGGAAGATCACAGTTCAAGACCAGTCTGGGGAAAAAAATTAGCAAGACTGTCTCAAAAAGCAAATCCAGCATTGTAGCACATGTCTGCAATTCCAGCTAAACAGGAGGCATGGGAACGAGGTTCATGATCCAAACAAGACCCTGTCTGAAAAATAACTAAAGCAGAAAGGGCTGGGGGTTTGGCTCAAGTGGTAGAGCCCCTGCCTAGCAAATGTGAGGCCCTGAATTCAAACCCCATTACTACCCTCTGCAAAAAAAAAAAAAAAACTTTCTGAAATATTATTTTATGGCTCATTGAAGCTTTTAAAGCCAGCACGCCCCACCCCCAAAGCTGCACTGCTTCATACAATAGCCACACAGTTACTTTAATTAAAGATAAGCAGAGTCAGAAAGGACCTGCTGTGTTCCCAGTGCCACCAGCTGTGGCTGCCATGTCAGGCAAGACAAACAGAGAACCATCCACCATGGCAGAGAGTCCTAAGGGCCACCCTGCCCTGGAGAGCAACGTTGAGGGCTATCTTGTGGTCTCCCCAGACCCATATGCCTCCCTGTCCTGCTGCAGTGGCCTCTGGGCTGGCCTTCCTGCCCTGCGCCTTCCTCTCTGATCTGTTCTCACAGGGCGGGCAATGTGAAGTCTTAGACAGGAAGTCCTCAGACATCTGCCTTGGCACCAGAGTTGTCTCCAGAAACTTGGGCAGGCTGGCTACTATCACTGTCTCCCCTCTCTGGGCCACACTGGCTCCTTTAGTGCCACAGAACACAGGACCTTTGCATGTGGTGCAGGGTGTGAGTTGTGCTTCCCTCTTCCCCACAGCCACTGCTCCCCTTCACCTTCTCACAGAGCCTGCTGGCTCTCTGCCGTCATTGCAGGGCCGTTTGTTCCTCCAATTAACACATGCTTTAACCATGAAGGTGCCATCCCAGTGGTCACAAGGGGACAAGACCACAACCTCACCCACATCAGCCTGTTTGCTGAGCCAGGCACAGCATCTAGAGTCACTCAGTGACAAAACAGAAAGGACCCCGACTTCCTGGAGCTTACACTCCGTCGATGGCAGGTGGTAGAGAGGGCACTGAGGACACTGATCTGGGCCGCTGGCTCCATGACGAGCCACATCCCTGTGTCACAGGACTGAAGGGACCTGAGGCTCCTTCACTCTGCCATCTTTGTTGTAAGCTGAGGAAGCAAGGCCCCAAGGTTTGGTGACCTGCATGCAGGCCTCCAGCTGGCCAGGGCAGATACAGAGCCCTGCACTCCCTGCAAGCAGATCAGAACCCAGGGCCTGAGGGACAAGCTGGTGGTGTGTTTCAGGGGAAGGGCAGACTAGGTGGGGGCTTGTCTCGGGCTGTAGTGAGCACTACACAAGGAAAAGGAAACCAAGGCTGGAAAGACAGGCCAGCAAGTTTGCTCTGCTGGGGGAAGCACCGAGTCATAGGTCTTTCTCCTTCCTGGACCAGGATGGAAGTACCTGGAGGGAGCAACCCCTGTTTAGTCCCTTGCTAGGGGCAGGAAGTCCCCTTACATGGTTACATGGCACCCTGACCTCAGGGCAGTGGCTGCTGGCACACTGTGTTAAGATTCTGAGGCCACTAACAAGAAAGGGTGGCCCAAGAGACGCAAGGTGCTACCATGGACAGAGCCACAGTTAGGGATGCCTCTGTCATTTAGAATCAGCAATCCTCACCTGAAATTCCCATATTCACTTCAGCTTCGTTTGGTAGAGCTGTGCGTGAGAAGTTCTTGCAGAATTACCTGAACGCCGTCGGGAGGAGATGTTAACCCTATATTTCCACCCATACTGGTGGATCCCTATATTTTGTTTTAACTTATACTTTTTAAAAGGTGTGGAGGGATCTCAGTTTCTCCAGATGAATGATGTAGAATTTGTTCAAAGGAAAAAGCCTGCCTGCCTTCACTCTGACACACTTGATTTTCAAATGAATATGGTACAAATTCAATTCCTTCAAACCTCCAAAATGTTGCCAAAGGAGATAATTTATCTAGATCAGCAAAAGTCTTCCTGCTTATCATTTTTGTAAGTCTTCAGTTAGGATCATTCAGAAAATGCCTGTGATAAAAACTGCTGAGCACAGGAGGCCCAGGAGGAGGAAGGGTGGCCCCCTGAACTGTGGCTGTGCCGTCTGTCATCCAACTCCAGGCTGACACAAGGCCGGACAGATGGGCGTCCTGGCCCCTCATGATCCAGCCTTCCAAACGGAGAGCTGAGCTTATGGCAAAGAGAACAAAACATTCCTGACTGAGGTGGAAGAGCTCACTCGTCTCTTGGCAGGTGGAGGCTCCTTGGGTATCCAGGACCTTCACCTTCATCCTCTAGAGAGGAGAATTGAGACAAGTTACTCAAGCAAGAAGGTCCTATCTCTTTGATGTTGGATACATATTGTCTTTTCACTTTCAAGAAAAAAGTATACATTGTATCTGTAAAGTCTGCAGAGGCTTCTGGGTAGAAAGTCCGTAATGAAACTCACTGGCACTTGTTAAGTGATTGCTCCTGGACGGGCTGTTGGAAGCTGTGCTGAGGAATGACCACAGGGCCTTGATGATGCTCTGAGAAGAGCCACGGTCCACCTCGCTCTTGGTCACCTGGAAACAGAGGCTGTAATGACATTAGCTGGGTCACATGCCTCTCCTCTCAGCCAATAACCCAGCTCCTGGAGAATCAAAGCAAACCTCCTGAAGACGCATCGGGGGCATGTTTGCCCGGTTTGCCTTCAAACTGATTCTTTCGTTGTAAAAAAAATAGTTTTAATACTTCAGCACTAATGTTCTTTTAATGTTTATTGCTTAATGGATAATACTTATTATCTAAAGCTAAAAGCCTCCGAAGTCTTAAAAACGTATTTAGCCGATATGTAGACTTGTCAAGCAGCAATTCCTCTGAGGCGGGAAGCAAATGAGAGCAGTTGGTATTTATTGAGCGGTGCCCGGTCGGCACCCGATGGCCATTCAGGGTCCAGCCGAGCAGCAGGGCTGCGCTGCACACGTCACCAGCGATGTGAACGATGGGCGTTCCTGGGGTCAGGCCGAAGTCTGGCCAGGCCCAACTCTACACCTCCTACTGTGGCAGTGGCCAGAGGCCAGCCACCTCTGCGCCCTGAAGTCACCGGCTTAACCTAAACTCCATCAGTTCCCAGAACATGAGTGCAGGTGGCACCTCCTGCTGCACAGCCACAAGTCTCAGATGGAAAATGCCGGGACCACCATGGACCCCACCTCTGTGTCCCACACCCACAGTTAGCATTCCTGCCTTCTTCCTACCTGGAGCTCCTCAGCATGTTTAAAATTCCTGAGTAGCCACATCCATTAGACTTATGCACCACAGCCAACAGGCCTGTGTCCTTCCCGTTGTCGCCAAAATGGGTTTTTCAGAGAGAATTCTATTGTAAACACACTAGGAGTGCAGGCTTCGTGAGGGAGGGCCCAGTGCACCCCACCCACCTTCCACCTGCCGCTCTGCTCTGTGAGCACGGTCTGTGCCTGGGTGTGCTGTCACCTGGGTGCGAGGTCATGCTGGTGCTCGGGTCGTGGCAAGAGGGTCCCCACGTGCCTTCCTGTCCCTCACAAAGGATTGTGCATGTTAAAGAGTCTCTCTACACACACTTCAAATAACTAATTATTCTTAATTCTAGGGTGCAAGAAGACTTTAGCCATCCGAATCAGACAATTGATTTTACTGAATAAATCCACTACTTACCTAATTTTATCAGCTTTAATTTAATTTCCTCCACTGTTCAGTTTTGGATTCAGGCTAAGGAAAATTCCGAGGTCTTCCCTGCTTTGTTTTGTATTTTAAATACCTTGTGTATGAAATGACGTCCAGGCTCTCTCCTTCCTTCCCTTTTCCTACTTTCCCTCCAAAACTATAGTCCAAAAATTGTCATGGGGTAATAAATAATATTTTACTCATTATGTCTCTTCTCAAGATAGCACCAGGCCTCTGGGGGATGACCAGAGTAGTGACGTCCCCTCTGGTAACTGCCCACATGGAGGACAGCCTAGTTGCCCTGGCAACAGCTGGCACTGCTCTCAAGAGCATCACATGTTCTGCCACAGTTCTGGAAGAGTGGTGTCCAGTGAGTGACGATGTCGAAACCTTCTATGCTGGCCAGTCGCACAGGCCACCCTTCAGGGTTAAGTCACTGTTGAAAGGGTTTTGAAAGTCAGTTCCAGGGACCAAAGAGACCCTGAGCAGCTGAAGAGAGGATTGAGTCTGTGTCCCAGGTGAACCCTGGCAGTACACTGGGGGAGGCCTAAGAGTCTCTCCTGTTGGGTCAGACATTCATGCCGTGCCTAGCTGTCCTGAGGCTCGCAGCTGGTGGCCCAGAGGCTATGGGCTCCCGGGGAGCTGAGCTGTCCAGTGCCTGGAGCCAGGGTGGGGTGTCACTCATCAGACATGGCTCTTCTGGAGGGTTTTATTCATGGAATCTATGACACCATGTAGAGCTCCTACTGCATGCTCACAGCTCTGCCCTCAGAGGGCCCGCAGAGGAGAGGGTCACTGGACCAGCCCCATGCCCACCCCCAGCACAGCACAGGAAGCAGAGGCACGGCCACCAGACCATAACTCAGCCCACACTCTCCATGCACAGCCAGGCACAGTGTGACACTGACTGCTGCTCAGCATTTCTACTGGTACCGCCTCATTTTTTTCAGAAGGGTTTTGAGAAAGTCATTGGACAAATTTTAATACTCAAGGCCAGTTTTAATAAATTTTGCTTACTAGAACTCAGTTTCCAGTCTCAGAATGGAGCTTTAGCTCAACCGAGCTGTGCACAGTAACTGTGAAGCCCCGAGGCAAAGTGGACCCTGGCAGCATTTGCTGTCTTCACCATCCAATGTGAGTTCTGACCCACGGCAGTAACTTTCACACTCGTGAGAAGTCGTGAGACCCCTGCGGTGGGGACCATGCACGCTTTCTACTTTGAAAAATGCTGTCCCTCCCTGGTGAGGGGCAGGGCAACTGACAGAATGCTATCATACAAGAAATACTCTTCGTGGTGTTCTGTTATTTGTGGGAAGATGCAGTGTTTAGCTGTAAAGGTTTTTTTGCATGTGGTTATCAAACAGCAAGTCTTCCCACTCTTCGGTATGGTCTTCTTGGAGCTCTCAAGCAGAGGTAGGTGCAAGGTGGCCATGGCTGGCCTTCTGGTGGCCTAACGTGCACCAGGCTCACCTGGAGACTTTGCTTCAGCCTGAGCTGCAGGGAAGGCAGACTGCGTCAACTCACCCATCTTCTGCCCTCAGCAGTGTCACTTAAAATGACATCATAGCAAAATGTACAGAAACAGCCTGTACCCAAAGGTCCAGTCACACTGCCACAGCCACAGCGAGGGCTGGGCATCTCAGAAGAGGCTGGTCCAAGAGCCGAGTCCCACACAGAGCACTGGCTCCAGCAGCCTCTTCTGCTCCCTGCTTTGCACATGGAGGCCTCACATTCCCAGGGCAAATTTGTTTCTTCACAAAGTTGTTCCTCTGATTCTGCCACGTGGGTACTACATGCCATGTTGCCGTGGGAAGGCCAGCAGATGGCTTCCTCAGACGAGGGACCCTGGCTGGTCTGTGGGCTGCTCTCGATCTACCCGCTCTGCAAACTCACCCTTTTGTTTCGGACTGTTTTAAAGATGTGGATTTCTTTTCAAATGAGATTGTATTTATTGCGGCCACACCAGCTTTGGAAACCTCTTAACCCCTGGAGAGAAGCACTCAAGCGACTGACCTTTGTCAGCCAAAGCCTGACCCTTGTCCTTCACAGGAGTGCGTTCTCAGCAGCTCCTCAAGTGCTGAGCTCCTGGAGATGCCCGGCTGACACGAATGGGATTTCTTTTCCTCTGGTAAAGGCTTCAGTAGAAAAGTCGGTCACCACTTGTGACGTCCCTAGGCCCTGTACAATGGTGTCTGTTGCCCTTGGGTAGAAACTAGAGAGGCCAACATCTTGGTTTTGAGTTGACAGCACCATTTATCCTGAGACCGCCCTGGCCACCTTACTCCTAAGGCTTTCATCCACCTTCAAGAATGGCCCAGCTGTCTCAGGCTGGTCCGGCTTAGGGCTGGCAGGCCAGGTGTAAAGCTCAGTCCCTCCTCCTCTCAGCCCCTGCCTTGCCCCAGTCTAGGTTGGCAGGGTCTCCATGCTTCTGTTCTGTTTGCCTTGTGCAAATCTGACACATAGTGTGAACGGGTTTCCTCCCAGCATCTCCATTCACCCTCCTTTTCTCTAGCTACTAGGGATTCCACATTTTCTCGAGGTGATCTGCAGGCCCTCACTGTCTACCTCCGCGGCCCCACAGCCACGTCAGATGTTCTTCCTGAGGCAGCACTGGGCAGGGCCTGCCTGCTGGTGGCCCAGGTGCCACCCAGTAACACATAGCAGCACAGGGTTAAGACATGACGATAAAGCCAGAAATCCCAAGTCCACACTCCTGATTTCGTGGCTGAGGAACATAGTATGCTTGTGAGTTGTGGCAGGAAAGAAAAGACCACATCTTCTCTTTGTGGCCACTCTCCAAGGTCCTACTGGGCTTGCCCTGTTTGTACCCCTTGGGATCTGGGTTCCAGTGAACATGGCTGCCGCTCTGTGACCTCGATGAGTCTCTACCTCATCACAGTCCCCACTTTGCTGTGTTCTGGTAACAATGAGCTCACTTGTGGCCCCAAAGTTGCCTGGTGCCTGGGTGGTATTTGCCAATGGCTCCCCTGCTCCTGCCTCCATAGTGATCTGAGTCACTCTTGTGGGTAGACATGTCCTCTCCTCCTCTAAACCTTAACAAGCTTGAGAGGTCGGATCCTATCTTGCCTGTTCACTGTCTGCTGAAGGACCTCGCGAAATACAGAGGCAAGAATATGCGTTGAACTAATGATAAGGGTAAGATTCAAAATCAAAGCGTGTTTGCATGAGCCGGTACCACCTAAGAAGGACACTGCTGTCCACGGGGATGGAGCGCCACACAGCTGCCTTGGCCCTTCTCACCTCTCCATTTAAAAGCCAATATTAAGATGTAAAAGATCAGCCTAATCTTTCTTTTTTTAAATAGAAAATAATCCCGTGCAATCAAAATTGAAGCATTTATACTGCTTCCTCTGACTTTAAACACTCTTTAAGATGCCACCCCAAAACCCTAATAAAGCCCCACTTTCTGTTGACGGCAGCTGGCTGTCGCTAAGGATCTGTGCAGGCGTCTTATAACAATTTTTTCAGCCCCGCTTTCTTGAATTAATGCTAATGAAAACTGCCCCAGTCTTATTTTTCTATATGAACGCTGGAATTGCAGCTGCCTGCCACGCTTGCTGAGGGATGAGTGTAATAATTTTCAATTGGCCTCTTCGCCCAAAGGGAGCCGGGTAGCAGGAGATTGGCAGATGTGGTATAGATTATCTTGTGCGCTGAGCTCAGCCCAATTTGTGGTTTGTTGCAGGTGCTAAAGAGATTGATATCGCCGCGACCCTGGAGCACTTGAGGGACCAGAGACCAGGCATGGTCCAGACAAAGGTACTGTCAGTCAATCCTCTGGGACTGCAAACGTATTAGAGATGCCTCTCTGTGGCTGCTTTCCCATGAGCAGAGAGGGGATGAGGTCTGACTTAACATAAGCCAGGCATGATCGCCCTGGTCCAACCAGGCATCATCTACACCAGTCCAAGTGGGCAAAGGCACATCAGGGTCTCTCCTGAGAGGTCCACAAGTCATTCCTGGAGCCACATAAGCACTTCTGACATCAGCAGATGTTGTTCCATCTCAGCTAGGTGAAAATCAATTGGAGCACCTCCCTCTTCACCAGGTTTGGGAGTGGGAGAACATCACATTTGTGTGTGTGTGTGTGTGTGTGTGTGTGTGTGCGCTGGGGATGGAATCCAGGGCCTCACTCATGCTAGGCAAGTACTCCATCATTGAGTGGCAACCCCAGCCCAAACCCAGAACCATTCCAGCATCCTGAGCTCCGCCTGCCTCCTCTGTCTCCTGAATCCACAACCCTCACTGTGCTGTGCGGCAGTACACAAAGACAGAGACCAGTGGACTGTCCCCAGGGTGTTTGGGGTCCTTGAGCCCCTGAGAGTAGCTCAAACTTATCAAAAGGTCCAGATTGCAACAACGGGGTGAAAACAAAAGCTTTCTGTTAGGCTCAAAACCACCAGAACTGGAAGTGAGGTTGATACCATCTCCCGTTCCCTTTGCATCCCAGAAACATCTATGTCCAACAGCAAATGCTCTCACACGCTGCTCCACAGATGGAGCAAGTCATGAAATATAGGCTTCTCCTTCATGGAGTATTCCTGACACTGTGGGTGTCACAGGTGCCCTCAGGAAAGGCATGGTGCTGTTAAAAGATGTGCCTGCAAAAATTACTTCTGTAACTTTAGAGGACTAAAATATAAAAGTCTTACTGGGGTTAGGGGTGTGATTCAGTAGTAATAGAGCACTTGCCTAGCAGGGTAGCCCTGGGCTCCATCTCCAGCACTTAAAGAAATTCTTACTTCATAGAGGACACCCTGTGAAGTCGGGTTGACCAGCGTCAGGCCTCCATCCCTGGTGCTACAACTTGGGGATCCCTGACTAGTCATCTAGGTCTGGTCCCTCCGTAAAGTGCAGGTGATTCCTAAGCCCCAGCTTTCTGTCCAGATGTTATGACAAGACGTGAGGCAGTGTCTGGGCAGACAGGAGACAGCAGCCCAAATGCAAACCCACTGCTGGTTGCCGCGGGAGAGGCAGCGAGCAGGACTGGAGTGAGCAGGTTTGACTGGAAGACCACCCTTCCTGGAGCTGGCTGGCTGGCTCTGCTTTGCCAAAGTCAACCTCAACACCGAGACAAAACCAACTTAATATAAGCTCTCTTACAGGGGACAAAACTGTTTAAAGAGAACCAGAGAAACCTCTTAAAGAACTGCAATGGCCATGACCATCCGTGGGAATCACAGTGGCTGTGTGGCATGTGTTCCTTGGTTTCATTTCTCCCTGTCACAAAAATCTTGCATGTTTATTGCAGGACTTTGTGACACCACTTATATTTTCCTAGTTTTGTTTTATTTGAGATTATTTTAGACTTGCAAAAGAACTTGCAGAAATAATACAACTCCCAGGTACCCTTCACCTAGCTTCACCAAATGTTAACACCTTGTATAGCCTTGGTGCAATTATCAAAAACAGAAGGTTATCACAGATCCAAACCATCAGGTAATCGGCAGACAAGTTCAAATCTCACTTGTGTCCATCAGTGACCTTAATCTGGAGCAAGGTCTGCTCAGGATGGCCAGGAATGTAGCCTCACCTCCCCTTCTTCTCCTGTGGGCTGGGACAGCTCCATGACTGGGAGAGGCCAGTGTTTTATAGACCAGTTCAGTCTGGCATGGAGGACAGAACCATCCCAGAATGGGCCACTTTTTCAGCACCCAAAATAGGAACACACAGTGCCATAGTCCACCAACACCAAAGCCTGAAGTTTATGTCCACATGTCTGTCCGTGCTGGGTGACTGCTTCCCCTCCATAACTGCTCAGTGTCGTGAGGGTGTATATACATTGTCTGCCACAGCCCACTTGTACATGTGAGGTCATCAGAACAGGAGGGTTGTAGGGAACAGTGGCTGGTACGGTGACAAATAACCCACAGGTTTTGTGACCTTAGAAGGGTCTAGGAGAGGTCAGGTTGGGCATCACCCCCACAGCGGGCCTTGTGTCCCCAGGCCAGGTGGCTCAGAACAGGACAGAGGAGGTCCATGATGCTGGGAGATCAGAGATACTTTTACCCAGAATGGGAAGCAGAGTCCAAGTGTGCACTGTTGCCTACACCGTGGAAAATCCACATGAAATTCAAACCAGTTTCTTCTGAACCTGTCTCTCCACACCTCTCAGGCCTCTTCCCTGCCTGATGGGTTAGACACCTAAAAATGGATTACGTTTAGTACGGACCTGCACCAAACCCTCGGAAATCCTGTGCCAAAAGTGAAAAAAAGTGCTTAACACAGGGCAAGGAGAAACCACTGGACCCAGGTGTCAGTATCCCATTTCCAAAATCAGCATAAAGGGCAGGATCACTGAGGCCTGACCCTGCCTAGCCCTTGGGACTCTGGGCACATCAAGGAAAGATGGGGCTATGGTCGCTGTTCATACATGGCAGTTCTACCTGATGTTTGAGTGACACAATAAACCCTACCCGCTCTAACAGCACAGCCAGATTATTTGGTGAACCAAAGCTCCCATCCCCCAGTGCTCCCAGATGCCTGACTCACCTCATGTGACTTGTGGATTGTCCACGGAGATTTACCCGTCCGTAGGTGGGGGTTTTAGAAACTGAGGTAAAGCTCCTGGAGTCCCCAGGTACACAGAATTAGTGGACCCATCCCATTTGATAGCCGCTTTGCCAACACTGCCCCATGAGGCTGAATTTCCCCCTAAAGTTCAGAACCATGCCATGTTCTGAATACCCCTTGTACAGGTCCCGAGGGGGGCGTCTGCAGCCTGCTTCTGCGGCTGAATCCCACGCTCTGGACCTAGGACGAGTGCAGACGCTCCACATGTGAGCGTGCGCACCGACCGTGGGCCTGGGGCTTAGCGCTCAGCGGAGCCTCCCGACAGCACGCTTCATTTCGTGTTGAAACCAGGCCTGAGCGAGCCCTTCTCCTCCCTCCTGAGAAGTGAGTCAGCCACACAAACACCCAACACGCAGGGCCCTCTCCCCACAAGCAGCACAGACGCGCAAGGCTTGGTCACCTCAGGTCATAGCCGGACACCTGGGAGACTGACAGCAGCACACAGGCTAAGACGAGACGCCTGGTCCCCTGTGAAATGCGCACTAGCACTCCGGATGGTCACAGAGGAACAAAGGAGGATGCCATGAAAATAACGCTCTCCAAGGTGATGCCGTAAACAGATCCCCCTGCCTCAGAGCCCTTGGGAGTTGCCTTGGAAACCAGAGGCCTTAACACTTTCCTACCTGTCTCAATAGTTCCTCTTTTTTTATTAGCGTATGTTGATTGATTAAAGTCAGGGGTTTCATTATAACATTTTGACACAGGCGTGTAATGTACTTTGGCCGTGTTCACCCCTCTGTGGCCCTCTTCCCCTTCCCATCCCTGGGACTCCCCCTTTTATGTTCATGCCCTATTTTTCCTTGGATTCCACAGATGAGAACCTGCAACACTTGTCTTTGTGACACTGGCTTATTTTATTTCACTTAACATGATGGTCTTGCTGCGTAGCCCAGGCTCTCGGTCTCTCAAACTTGAAATCCTCCTGCCGCAGCGTCCCAAATGCTGGGATTACAGATGTGCACCTCCACATCTGGCCCACAGTACTTCCTTTTTTTTTACACTTGTCAGTTCTAGAAGCAAAAATCAACAACTAACTTGTCCTACAACCAAGAGGTAAAGGATGCTGTGCTCCGCCAAATAGGGCGCGCGCATGGGAGTGTGTGTGAGTGCAGGTGTGTGTAAATGTGTCTGCAAGTGCACATGACAGTGTGAATGTGGACGTGGGTGTAGGGGAGCACTGTGCGGGTGCCAGGGAGCGGGGGGGCGGGGGGGGGTGAGTGGGTGGAGCATGTGCGAGTGTGTACGTATGTGTGGCGCTCAGCAGCCATGTGCCCTCACCGGGCTCATTCTTGCATTCTGGTCTTGTGCTCCCTAAGTCCATCGTCCCAGTGCCCTGCTCCAGTGCCCTCCTCACCTTCCTCATCAGATGCACCAGGCGTAGGTGGTGAGTCCCTGGAAATGGGGCATGCTCTACCTCCCCAGCTTAGACCATGCCTGGACCACCACGTGGACCAAGTCATAGCCCGGATCGGCTCCCTATCCTCCCACGCTGGAGAAACCCTTCAGTTCTGTATCTCGGTCTCCCTGACTCCCTCTCTCTCCTTCTCTTCCTACCTCTCTTGCTATCTCTCCCTCAGTCTATCTCTCTCTCTCTCTCTCTCTCTCTCTCTCACTGCCTCCCACCCATGCGCTCACGCGCGCACACAAACAATACCCATCTTTAACTTCCACCTGACTCCTCTGTCATCAGAGATGTAGCTAGGCGCTGGTCCACTTTTATGAAGCGAAGTTAACAGTGAGACCGAGTGATGTTTTGGGAGCCATGCTGGGCAGCACCTCTCTGCAGGGGGTGTGTGGGCTCCTTAGGTCACAGGAGCTCGGATCAGGGGTACATGGTGACTCCTCATGGGTGATTATAGCACCAGTGACTCACAGTACAAGTCCACTCGACCTGTGCTCAGGCCATGGGTCAGAAGTACAAGTTAGCTGTGTCTCAGGCCAGCCACTGCCAGCTTCCACCATGGCCCAGCCAGCACGAGCCACAGCTCCAAACACACGTGGTGTCCGAGGAACACGGCTACTCCCCAATAGCCAGGTCCTCCTGCCTGACCAGCTCACCTGGCCCAACTCAAGGCCTCAGTGTCACAGGTCAGCTTGAGGAGGAAGCACCCGGCTTCTTTCTCTGGTCACACAAATGGTGACCACACACACTGACACCTGTGCCACTTTAGGCTTCTCAGAAGGCAGGGCTAACCTGGAGGGACACAGGATCTGTCTGTCCCCTGCAGGCCTCAGTTTTTAACTGCTTTTAAAAATACTTCCTTCAGGGCTCTTTCTACCATCCTGCCTTCACACGCCCATTCTATTTTTTTTAATCTTTGTTTTTTAATTAGCATATATTCACAGTACAGGGGAGATTCATTGTGACAATTCCAAATAGGCTTACATTGTACATTGGTTAGATCGCCCCCACCATTGCTCCCCCTCAGCACCCTCCCTGCTCCACTTAAAGCAACCACATCATTTTATTTTGTATGTGTATATGAAGTCCATCAACCATATTCCCTCTCCTTCATCCCCCCATAAGTGCCCCTGACACTGTACCTGTTTTACAGTCCTGTCTTTCATTATTAATTCCAAAGTCAGCGTTCAGAGGGGTTTCTTGATGTATCCCAGCTGTGAACATACTTTACTGTGGTCAGCTCAGCCTCCTCTGTTACTCTCCCTTACCCCTTCCTCCCACCCCCCATTATTCAGCAGCTTTCAGTGCGTATCGTTCGGTCCTCTGCCTGCACAGGTGTAATGTGTCTTTCCATATTGTTGACTCTGTCATTCTCTTTTCCTCCCCGGAGTGCCACGGAGTAGTTCCACTATTACAAACATGTTCGAATGTAAATGTGCAACCCCATTTTAAAACCAGGATGTCCTCAGTCTTCCTGCTTGACCACTTGTGTCCCAAGATTCTGCTTCGATGAAAACAGGCATCTTTGCCACCCTCCTCCCACCGTGTGCATTTTATTCCCTAACCTCTGCTGGATTCTAACGTCTGACACTGATTCCACCGCAAACATGCCTCACTACTGAGTGCTTCCAACTCCAGGGCTGGTCCCTTCCCTGACCCCAAGGTCAGGTGGCACTGCTCAAAATATGACCACAGATAGCTGAGGGTCCACATGTGATGACCTGTTCGGGACAAGAGCTGACAGCAGACACATGTGCTTGTACTCTGAGGGGCTCACAGGCCATGGACAGGCTGTTAGCTCAGCAATGTGGGCATAAGCCGTGATGGGTGGGAAGAGACCCAGGGAGCCTCCCCTGGGGGCTCCCTGTAGTGAAGAGAGCCAGGCTTTCCAGCAAGGAGGTTCAGTGAGTGCTGTCCCAGTCTGTCACACAAGCCAGGGAGCTCTGATTCTTGCCCCCGGAAACCTGTGACAACCTTTCTCAGTTTCCTAGAAAACTGAGAAAAAGGTTTTCTTCCTGAAAAGTAACCCAGCAGCCTGAGGAAGCCACTCTCGCTCACGTCACCTCTCTCCTCTTGTCCCCTCTGCAGGAGCAGTTTGAGTTTGCACTGACAGCTGTGGCTGAGGAGGTCAACGCTATCCTGAAGGCCCTTCCCCAGTAGGTGCTGGAGCCAGAGCTGCAGCAGAGTCTGAGTACTGCCAGCACCGTGACAGGCCGCTGCCCCACGCCCAGTGGATAGTAATGGGGTCCTTCAAACTCCCGTAGTCAGTGCAGATTCCCAGTTATGTGTACTTTGTTCAGCCAAATGACAGATTTGTGGAATCATCCAGTTAGGAGGGGAAGAATCAGTTCATCTATTTTCATGTTCTTGAAAAAAATTACTTTTCCCTACAGCCCACATTCACAGTGTTAAGTTCAAATAATGTCATATTGACGATAGTCATTAGTACAGTTTCTTAGGCCTCTGGAAGAAAGTGTGCCTGCAGTGTGTGACTTGCTGGAGGCTGGGGTAGTGATGCAGGGAGGACTGGGAAAGCCACCAAGGCACTCAAGGCAGATCACCACCAGGTGTGGAAACCACATTTGGCATTTGTCTATAAGACGTTTCGTCATCAGGAGAAACCTCTGGGGTCAGTGTGTCCTGGATCAGGTAATAGCATCGTCACCCATTGACAAATGTCCACCCTGTGAGCCACCCCAAGATCAGGAAGAAGGGCTTCCTAAGGCACCTGCTCCTAAGGTAGTTTCACCCTTGCAAAGTTACAGATGAGCCCAACCTGAAGACATGCTTTACTGTTAAAATACTGATTTCTATGCTGCAAAAGCAGGGGCTCCAAGTGCACCTTTTCTCTGAGGTAGCAGAATCAGGACAAATGTGTCATTTAGCAAGTCCTAAGGGTCCCCCAGAGCACCTGTCCTGCTGGCCCCAAAGAAGGGGCTCCCATTCCTGGGAAGAAGGTCAGGAAGCCCCACAGGCTTGGTTCTGCTGCACCACAGCCCCTGAGGCAGAATGAGACCTGATGTCCTGCGTCCTCCCAGACCACTCGTGAGACACGTGTTCTCTGGATGACCCAGATTTGCCAAACATTTGAGCATCAGACCGCCCACCTCCCCAGAAATAGGAAAATGCACTTGATGAAACACAGAACAGTGCATCCAGGGGGACCGGAGGTGCCACTGCGCACTGTGGGTTCATCGCAGGTCTAAGTGTAAAAAGACACCATGTGCTGTGTCCCACGTGGTTCTTTCCCTGTAGCGTGACATTTCAAGTCACAGCATGGCAGGGAAAGTGGCCTGCTGACTAGGGAGAGAGGTGCCACATTGCTGCCCTGTCGTCAATCTGCTTCACGTCACCATCCTTCCTCTTCCAAAACTGTTTCTCCCTACTTGGAATTCCAATAATTAACAGAAATGAATTTATCTGAATATAGTAAGCCTATAGCTACTTGTAATTTCTAACTTCTTATGTTTAAAAGAAATCCTCCAGTGTGAGATATATAAATATATTTAATTGTGTCATAGTAAACATTCTGATTTCACACTTGATGGTCTTTATTGGGACAGAAGAGCGGCTGAAGCGTGGTCACTTCCCAGTGCACCGCCATTACTCTGCACGCCAGGCACACACTCAGGGCCAGGTGTGCGCAGATTTCACTCTTTAAAGGTGGCTGCACAGTTGCAGTGACACCGTGGGCATGGCCGGTGTCGTGCGTGGTCTGTGCTCTGCTCACACCAGTGCTGCTGGGTGAGTCTCACTCAATCGGGCGGAGCTCTGTCCTTCCTGGCTCTGGTCCTCTGTCCCCATCCACACCAGGCGCACACCCCTCTCACTTCATAGAGAGCTAATGGGGGCTTCACTGTTCCACTTTCTTTCCATCTTATCCTTGACTATTTTAGCCAGGAATGAGGAGAAACAAAGGTCAGGGGAATCTGTTCATCACAAAATCAGAGGCCTGGTGTCCCCCAAAGTGTCAATATTCCTTTCTTAAGGGGCCAGGCCTCAGTGGGCCACCAGTCCATCCTTGTCCACGTGGTCCATTGGAACCTTGGTTCTGGGGCATCATGCCAGGGTCCTGCACACCCCTGAATTTTGTTTTTCCTGTGTGTCACTCAATGCTCCCTGAGCACGCACAGCAAGACACCTAAATGAAGCCACAATTTAGGCTCCAGGGCCAGGCACTGAGGCAGACAGAAACACCGTGCAAAGATTCAGTTCCTGCTGTGAATATTTAGGAATGCTGAATAGAAACCTTTTTTTTTTTCAAGTTTATAGCCACAATGTAAAGAAAGCGAGAACTCTTTAGGTGCTCATTACAAAGAGGAAAGCCAGGGCATTGCAGGCAGGGTGTCAGCCCCGGGCCCACAGGCTGGGAGTGGCACAAACAGCTTCTGGACCAGTGCACTGGTCTTTGTGTAACAACCAGCTCTGAAAAAAATACAGTGAATGCTTCGTCGTCCACTCTGTGGAGCCCTGGTGACCGTGGATGCTTGCTTGGTTTTATGTAGCACTCTGGATTCTTGGCCAACGGTGTCTGCACCTGGGATAGTTGTTCTCACTGAACCCATGTGGACGGGGATGACGTACTGATCAGGTCAGAGGGGACAGACGACAGAGAGCAATATGTGATGGGGATGTTTTCCAGTCCTACAAGACCCTGGCCTTGATTTCTTTGTGCTGTTCACAATGGGAAGACGCCAATTTTAAGTCTAATCAGCGTTCTGACTCCACCACACACGTGTCAGCTGGACAGTCAGCAACATAGAGCGCCCACCTGCTGTGTTTGCCGGTTCTGTGGTGCAGGGAAGGGACGAGCAGCCCCCTCCCCACCCGGCACCAGCATTTCCACCACAGTGGAGGAAATCACTGAGTGAAAAACTGCTAGACATGACAGTAAAACAGAATGATTAGGAAGTGATCAGTTTCTGAAATGGGCTAAGGCCTGGACCCACTGGACATAAATTCCTTAAACAACAAAGTTGTCCTCCAAGGACAGTCCCCTGGCCTTTCACTGATGAGCCACAGGTCTGGTCAATGATGTCATAAGTTCAAAATCCCCACACAGAACATAACTCCCCACCATCACCACCAAAAGAAACAGGTGCCCTGTGAGGAAGCAGGTCTCCCAGAAACCAACCAGCTCCTGCCCTGCCCTGTGAATCCCCCAGTACCACCCGAAGGGGGTGGGCTGGGGGGAGGCAGAGCTGAGCTTACAGTGCCTGGCCTGCTTGCTGGTCAGCCACACATAATAAAACTTCTTGCAAAACCTTGAGGCCACATAGCATTGGCTTCAGTAAGCATTGGGCAGCTCCGTGTGTGAGTTCATGTAGTCGAATGACCCTAGCTAACCACCAGCCTGTACAGTCCCTAGAAAGACACAATGTGCCACTCAGCTGCTGGCTGCAGCAGAGAGTTTGGAGGACTGCCCGCCCACAGGCAACTGGGAAAGAAAAGCCCTAACCAGGAGCACAGGCTGTCTGGCTTGTCCTCCCCACAGGGCACAGGAGAGCCAAGCTGAGAAGTTGGGGTTGAACCCTGGTCCATGTCAAGAGATTTGTTGGTCCCCAAGACAAGCAAAGCTGAAACCCAACACTATGAAGCCGCCTGTGGTCCACAGGAAAGATGAGCCCGTGAAACTCAAAGTTACTCAGCACAGAGGCCATGGACCACACTGACGGAGAATCAGCTAACACAGGAAGAAGCGAGGCAATAGAGCATGGAAAGGCAGTGAAGCCAGACTTAAATTTTCAGTGACAGAGCAGAATTAGAATTTTTAAAAGAACTGGATTTGAAAAGGAACCAAACTAGAAATGAAACTGAGAGGGGACGATCACCGCTTGTAGCTGACATTAAAAAGAAAAAAAAAACTTCAATGTCTGCATGAAAAGGGGATGGGCTACTGCTGAAAATTCAACTAGTAAAGGGGAATACAGGTGAAAAAAAATGCGTGACATGAAAACACGAGGGAATCTTGAAACATTGCGTAGAAGGTGTGTTCCAAAAAAGAAACAGAACTGCTGTCGCGGGACCTCAGGAAGGTCCCACAGGCAGGTGCCCCACTGAGCAGCCTGGTGCCCGCCCCCGCCCCGTTGCAGGCACGGCACCCACCCCACCACCAAGCCCTGGTTCTGAGTGGGCGCGGGACAATTTTATCGTCAGGATGCAGCACCCTTCCTGGGTGGCATGTGTGGCCTGGGTGTGCTGGGTGACGTTTAGGTGTGGCAGGTCACTGAAGAAGCTGCCCTCAGGAGGAGTTAGGGACTTTCCTGGGAGCCTGAGCCGGCTCTGGAGACAGACAGCTGTACCAAGAGCCAGTCTGGCCCCTAAGTCACTGTCTGGCTTCCTCCCACTTACTGTGCAATGGCTGTGTGACGCCACCACCACGAGGCCTCTCCAAAGCCTGTGCCATGCCTTTGAACTTCCAAAAGTGTATTTTGTCATAGTGACAAGAGCTTTATAACACACTTACCTCCCCTGGATCAGCGTGCGGTCAAGACCCCAGCCAGGAGGAGATTTGGTTCTTCCTCCAGCAGCATCGGGCACTTGGTGGATTCCTGCTGGTCCCTGATGCGGAGTGGGAGGGAACAGAGGAGAAGTGTCTTCAGGGTTAGTTAGAAGAGCAGGCCCTTAGGAAACTAAAGGCCATGATATAGGAATCACAGACCTGAACTCTCACAGGTGCCAAGGAACATCAGTGAAGCAAGGGACAAAGAGAGGTGCCCGAACCACCCCACTTACAGTGCCCAGGCTGTGAGCCGTAAGCCCACCCCAGTGCTGGCACGTGGTGTGGACAGCACTCCCAGCAGGACCAGCAGGTGCTGGGGAAGGACAGGTGCTCTGAATTCAATGTCCTGCTGAGACACCAAGATAACTGGCTTCTTCCTCCCAGGTATACAGAGGCTGCTCAGTAGTCACCATTTCAGCAGCATGGGGCTTAATCCTCCAGCAACAAACTGACACATCGCTATAAAATTGCCTAAGACCATGGGCAAATGGGTCATTTGATCCTACAGGATAAAAGATAAAAAAAGAAAAAAGAAAGAACTCCGTATATTGTAACTCTCTACATAAGAAACGTCAAGCTTGCTTTAATCCCGAGACCATAAACCCTGGGTCTTGGGATGGGGTGGACTGGACTTCGTGGAAGTCCCACACACACGTCCTTAAAGACGCCCACCCTCCTGGCTGTTCTGAGCCTCGTGAGGAAGGGTATGGACTGTCACAGCCCTAGAACCCACCTCTCTGCTGCAAACTGACGTGGAGAAGGATTGGTTCCCCGCCCTGCAACCTGCTCTCGGGCAGCCAGCGCTGGTACAAGGTTTTCCACCTTTCTCTGAACCCCAAGGTCACGCCCTTCCACCTGGGAGTCACCATAGCTCTGCTGGCCTGCGAGGGAGCTCCCCCATGGCTGCTGCCAGACCATCTCCCCGGGCATCTCACTGCTGGTCAAATGTGCTTCCTCAGACCTCTCCAAGCCAAGCCCTGCTGTGGCATGGATCCAGTGGCTTGTCCTCAGACCTGAGACTAAGTTGATGCCATTAACACATTTTACCGGGCAGCACAAGCTGACAGGACGCTGCACTTTTTTCTTACAAATTTAAGACTTTTTAAAAGCTGATTTGCACCGTCTTCTCTTCCCTCTGCTTCTCCTCTCTTGGTCTAAATTCATGCATGAAACCCCCCGAGGGCTGTCCGTGGGGAAATGACAGCAATAGTGTACGTAATCTGTGTTTGTGCTTTACTAATCAAGAAGAACACTAATAAAAACCCTTCATAATTAGTGGAATAGGTATTAATTCAAAGATGTTTACTGGAATAGAAAATTAGAATTTGATTACACCTTTGTTCCTGAACAATGACTACTTTTCCTTTCACTTGAGCATTAGTTTGGACACTGGTCTTAGCCATTTACGTTGCTCCATTTATTAGACAAACCAGGTGGTTTATGTCACTTGTTTTTAGTGGAGTGAAGCTGATAAATACCACGGTGGCTTTTCTAGACATGAGGCAATTTTCTCACACTTGTCCTCTGCTCTCTTCCTGTGGGATGGTCTTGGGGACACGTGTGGCATAGCTATGCCACGAGAGGCCAGTGACATGCACCCTTCCAGTCCATGTGAGGACATGCTCCCTGGCTTGAGGGGCCAGGGAGCATGGAGAAATCCCGGCAGAGCCACTCTGCTCCCTGCTGCAGACCGGTTCCTCTGTACACACCACCCCTGCGCCATCACTGTTGGAGGCAGCTGTTGGTTTGGGGACGGGGAGGCAGTGGCTGACGGTGGTGACGGCTGGTCTCAGAAGATCTGCCAGCGAGACACTCCCGGGATGTGGCCGGCATGGGCACTGGAGGCTGGAAGGAGGCGACAGCCTCCTCAGTGAAACCACAGTGCTATGAAGGAAACCCAGGCCCCCAGAGAGCCGGAGAAGGCAGGAGCTGAGGTAGAATCTTAGAATCCAAAGAGACAAGGCAGGAATGTGTGACAGAGTGGAGCAGGCAGCTGTCACTTCCATCTGCCTGAGTGTGACTCTCACGACCCAGCTTACTCTGCGCCCCTCCCACTCTATTTTAAGAGGAGGTCTTTGAACACTGCAGTCTCTCTCCCTGCCTCTCGGTCTCTCTTGAATCTCTCTCCACTCCTCCTGAGCAGTCCCTCTCCCTCTCCCTCCCTCTCCCTCTCCTGGGGAGTCTACTTTGAAAGACGCCATTTACACATAAAAGTCTTGTGGTTTGGATTGTTTAAAAGCCAGCTGCTAATTTTCAGGCCCCTGCTGTTTTCGGGATGGGGTTTCCCTGAGAAAGGTGGGTGCTTAGACAGACATCAGGAGGAGTCACAGACTGACTGCCACATTCATGCTCACAGGCCATAGGCCACACGGTAGGCGAAAGCTAGTCCCCAGAGATGGCAGTGTCCACTGCTGCCAGCTCACAGTGAGGCCCCAGTCTAACTGACCCCACCCAAGGCTAATCCAGGTCCTTTGAGCTGTGTGGGGTACAGGCCACCCACTGGTCCCAATCAGACCACCATGCTGCCATCCAGTTGAAGTTTTCTGTGGGTCCACTGAGAGGCTGGAGACTGCATCACAGCTGAACTTATCCCGCCCCATTGTGCTCCCTCATGACATGGACCTGAGTGTGAGTCCTGGTCACCTAAAAGCCTGTCACAACCTAGCCCTCGTGTATTGTTGAAACCCCAATCCAGTTGGTCCACTTTCTCCAATCACTGGGAACTGTGGATGGTGTTGGGGACCTGACTTGTGAGTTATGGTTGGTAGTTGAGCTACACCAGCACCTCCCAAGATAGCTCACGAGGCCTCAAGGAGGGCGGGACACAGGGAGCAGAGCCCTGGAAGTGGGCTTCCTGCCTCCCTATGTCACAGAGATTCAGAATTCCTGCCCTGGGCCTCAACCCAGCAGTAGCTCCAATCCCCATCCTCAGAGGAATTCTCTCTTCATCTCGCTCCCAGCATCGCCCCTCACGACACTGGCTCACAGAACACTGGCTCAGACTCCTTTTTGGAGTGACCCGGATAGGGGAGGACAGCCTCAGCCTCAGCCCTTGGGAAGGGAAGGTAGCCTGACTTCTTCCCAAGGCCGATGCCCCGTCCAAGCCCTCTCTGCTGAGGGCTGAGTCTCCCTCAGGAAGGAGACCTGCAGGCCAGGGCAGGCACGCACCTGCCCGGCACCTGTCTCAGACAGCTGCACCTTTGTGGGCCAAGCCTCAGACTCCAGGCGAAGGCATGTGTTCGTAGGGCTGCACAGGATCCTCCAGCCAGAGCCCATGGCCAGTGCTGCCCCCTGGAGGCTCCTCCCCACCCCCCCACCCCAAGCTCCTGCCCACGAAGGCCATCCTCACCGCTGGACTCCATCCTGCCAGTCCTCCCTCTCCTGCCCAGAGTCAACAGATCTCCCTTCCTCCCCAGTGGCAGATCTCACCTACAGATGTTAGCCGTGGCCCCTCAAAGTGGTCCATGTGGATGGATGGGACAGTTGGGAGCCACAAGCTAGTGGAGGTTCAGAGGGGGGCGTGTCCAGGGTGCTTGGGGGAGTTGGGAAACCTCCTAGGGGGCAGTCACTGAGGTCTACGGTGTAGTCACCCTAACCCTAGCCTCTCAGGAGGAGAGCACCCTAGTGTCAGGCTCCCACCCTACCTGCTTTATCCCTGCAGAGGACATTGTGGACTCTTTCTCAGAGTCCTGATAGCCCCAGCCCCTCCATCCCTAGCTGGCACCTCCATTTCAGACACCCCTTCCCTATAATGAGTAGACCCTGGCCCGTTTAGGCCCCAGGTCTGACCTGTGAACCCAGCTCCTGAGTCCAGGCTGAATGTCCACGCCGACAGCACCAGTGAGGGCTGTGATGACTAATAGCCTCCACTAACAAAGTGCTGCAAACCAGTGGTTCCACAGTGCATCCTCTCCCAGCCCAACCACCGTCAGTCACCCATCCACTGTGCTGTGGTCCAGCCCTCCCCCCACGAGGACAGTCACAGCTCCTACTGAGCAGCTGCCTACTGCTGCGCCCTTGGTGTCCAGTAGCTCCTCTCCTGCACAGCTGACACCCATTCCATGGGCTACAACCCCAGACCTAGCTCAGGCCTGAGAACCAACAGCATCTGTGTGCTTCATCCCAGTGGAGGCAGAGACACAGGAAAGAGGGACGGGTCCCCAGGCCTCCTCTCCAGGGTCTCCCTAGGGCACTCAGGCTCCCCAGAGGGGTTGCCCAGGAGTCAGGTGATGGGGCAGCCCTGGCCATGGTGGCCAGCTGCCCAGCGGCCACCCCCTCCTGGGAGGCTCAGGCCCCCACCACTGAGGTGAACTGTGATGTGCACACGTGTGTCCAAATATCTGGCAAGCACATGGAACCTGGGTCTGGAGGTCACACGTTCTATCCCTTGGGTACAGTGAGCTTGGCTCCTCAGCCAACAAGGCTGGACCCAGCCTGGCTCCAGGCCCAGCTATACCCCACCCTAAAACCAGGGAACGGGCCTTCCCTGGGAGGAGGGGACACACACAACCATGACAAAGCAAGGCAAATGCCAGGCACAAGTGTTTGCTTTTAAGTGTTTATTTCAGGCCAGGCTGATGTCACCAGAAAAGCTCCCATGAAGACAAATTTAGAAACTGCTCTGGCTGTGCCTCCGCTGCAGTGCTTGCTGTTGTCCGTGCTCTCTGGGGATGCAGCTCAGGCTGCAAAGTCCACAGGATTCTGGGCATCCAGTCATGGCAGCGCAGAGTGGATGGACATCTGAGGCTGGACCAGGTCACAGTGTGAACCCCTCCAGGGGGACTCAGTCCCTGACAACTCTGCACATCCTTGGCCCTGGGGAGGGAAGTGTTGGGCTTGGAGAAGGCCTGGACAGGACTGGCAGCACCATCCTCACACCCTCCTCTCAAGAAGAGGCAGAAGTATGTCAGGCCTGACTGCAAGTGACAGGGTCCACCCAGGAGCTCAGGGGTGAGAGTTCAGTCTGCAGTGTCCTCTGAGGATCCTGAGTGCCCACAGCCCCCTCTCACCCAGGTCCCTCTACCAAGGAAAATGGCCACAGAGTCCTAGTGGCTACTGTACGCCCTCTCACCTGAGCCTAAGGAACCTCTGACTTCCTGGAAACCAGCATGGCCCTTGAGGAAAGCCAGGCCCTTGGGGCCCCACGAGCCTGGAGCCTGCAGTGGGCAGCACGCGATCATTGACCTGAGCTTTGCGTCAACCAGCTCCACCACGGGCCAGGCACAGAAGCCAAGCCACTTGCCCAAGATCATAAAGTCACAAGAAAGAGAGTGATCACTCTCCTGTCTGAAAGACTCTGATGCAAAATGAAGGGAAATAAAATTGATGAATGACCACGCCCCCAATCAGCACAGCAAAGGCCCAAAATGCCGGCATCCTTCAGTAGAATTTAATACACTTTTATTTCAGCACAAGAACCCAAAATGTGTTTTATCCCCTTAGAAGTCAAATGTGCTTTTAGCAAAAATATGAAATTAAGGTTTCTCCTATGATCTGGAAGTAAAGGCCAACCTACCGGCCTTTAAATGAGATCAGAAAACCGTCATTGCACCATCTGCCACACTCCTGGCCTCTGGACCTGTGCATCTGTCCCACCACAGGAAGACCAAGGTCACAGGTCACTAGCCAAAGACAGGAAGGAACAAGACTGGAGGGCAGAGCAAGCAGGACAAATTACAAGTCACCAACAGGACAGGGCTTCTCCCATCCTGCCAAGACACCCTGGAACACAGAAGAGCTGCCCATTACGCTTGGGTAACTGACCACAAGGATGAGGGTCGCCCTCCCTCCAGACCTTGAGGTCAGCAGCAATGATGGGGCCAGTGTTCCTTGGACCTCTCCTGGGAAGGGACCACCTGGTCTCACCCAGTCGTTCAGCATTTCCTTCACTTGTATAGCTGAGAAAATGCAATGGGCCATGGGCCACCTGGAGCCTTGGGTGCATTCTAGAAGGTGGCAGCCAGTCCCCTAGGCAGAGCGCCAACCTGGCTCCAGGCAGGCCTCCCAGGAACTGCAATGTTCTGAGGACAGCCACGAAGGCTTGTGTGCAGCTCTGCACCAGTGCCTTTCTCCAGCTCTCATTCTCTCCCGCCCCTTGCTCTCGCACTGTCTCTCAGTCTCTCTCTGTTTCTGGCTCTTTTTCTTTGTTTCTCTCCCCATCTCGCTGTCTCTGCCTCTCTCTCTCTTTCTCTCTCTCTCTCTCTCTCTCTCTCTCTCTCTCTCTCTCACACACACACACACACACACACACACACACACATACACACATACACACATACCTACTTCTTGTTTTTGCCTCACCTACAACCAACCCTTGGCGCCTCCCCAATGGCACCCTGGCCCCAGCAGGTCTTTCACATGATGAAAGACCGGAGCAACCCCTGCCCACCTCCCTGCAAACAGTGCCTGCCTCCCCAGGAGACAAGCAGTGGCCTCTTGTAGTGGCTGTCCACACCAGCTAGTGGTCACTTTAGAATAGTTACTAGTTAAGCAATTTCCTTTTTTATCTAAAAGGAGGGTGTCTTTTTGGTTTGAGAAATAAGTTGCCTTTTATAAGTACCAATTTAGAATCGTTTGCTAAAATTAAGCCCTTGCTCACCAGACATTTTTAGACTAAGCAACTTTTAACTCCTACCATATGATAAGCAGTCTGTTTGATTAGTTTAAAAACCTGTTTGTCACATTTCTGCATGCAGCAGGCTCTGAGGTATGTCACTGTACCCCGTAGAGAAAGGTGATGTGTGCAGCTTCTTGTCTCTGCTGGATGAGGAGCAGAGCCAGTCCTCTGCAGACAGACCTACCCAGCACCCACAGGAGGGGTAGCATGAGCTGCCGGGGGTACAACCCAGCTGTGCAGTGCACATCCACACCAGGCACGTTTGCCCAGAAGAAGGAGGAGGAGGAGGAGGAGGAGGAAGTATAAGGAGAAGAGGAGAAGGAGGAAGAGGAAGAAGAAGAGAAAAGATGAGGAGGAGGAGGAGGAGGAAGTATAAGGAGAAGAGGAGAAGGAGGAAGAGGAAGAAGAAGAGAAAAGATGAGGAGGAGGAGGAGGAGGAAGTATAAGGAGAAGAGGAGAAGGAGGAAGAGGAAGAAGAAGAGAAAAGATGAGGAGGGGAAGAGGGAGAAAGAGGAAGGAGAACAAGAAAATGAGGAGGAGGAGGGGAAGGAGGGAGAGAAAGGAAGGAGAAGAATGGGAGGAGAAAGAAGAGGAAGGTGAGAAAAGGGAGGAGAAGGAAGAAAGAGAAAAATGAGAAGGAGGAGGAAAAAGAAGGAGAAGGAGGAGGAGGAAGTCTGTCATTTCAACAGCATGGATGAACCTTTACGACCTTATGCAAAGCACAGTGACGCAGGCACAGAGAAACAAATACCACATAAACACCACCTGTCTCATAGATGTGGAATCTAAAAGGGTCCAACTCATGGGAGCAGAGAATAGAAAGGGGTTTCCAGGGGCTGGGGGAGGGGACCAGGAGGGACTGGGGGAAAGGACAAGGGTTCAACGTTTCAGTGATGCAGAATGAGCAGGTTCAGAAGGTCTAGTGTACCCATGGAGACAGTGGCCAGTAGCACTGCCGTGTGTGCCAAAATTGCTCAGAGGTAGATCTTCTGAGGCAGCACAGAACTAGCTTCTCATTTTTCTGGATCTCATCCTGAAAAATTGCTAAATGATGATGTAATGGGCATTACAGAGCTGCTAAAACTGGAACAGAAGTGTCCGCAGAGGCCCATGTGGTGAGGGCTTGGTCACGTTGGTGGCACTGTAGGGAGACAGTAAGAGGTAGGCCTAGTGGGAGATCCTTAGGTCACCAGGGACGTGCTGCATCAGGATTGTGGAGACCCAAGTCCCCTCCTCTTCCTCCCTCTCACCCTCTGGCCATGAGCTGACTGATTTGCACTAATGCATGCTCCCACTGTGATATGCTACCTCACCACAGGCCCAAAGCAAACAGGCCAACCGATCACAGACCAGACACTCCAAACTGCAAACCAAATCAACCTTTCCACTTGGCAAGTTGATATCTCAGGTGTTTTTCACAGTGATAGAAAGCTGGCTAGCAGAAGTCATTCTTGCCTGAAGAACCACATGCCAGAGTTGAGGGCAGTCACATCCTCGGGAAAGTGAGGAAGGAGTAAAACAGAGAAACAGGAAGAAGAAATGGGACAATTCTCTGATTGATCCCAGAAGTGTGCACTTGAAGCAGCCCGGGGGCGGGGGGCAGAAGCTGACAGAGCTGCTGCCCAAGAAACAGTGTGCAATTAGAGCTCAGATGGGATAATTGCCACTAAGATAGACAGGAATTTAACAAACTCTAGAGTTCCCAGCTGGGCAACTCACTGGGCAGACCCTTGCAAGTTTCTCAAACAAAGGAAATAGCGGGAGACACTGGGCGGCCTCCAGGGCAAGTCATGAAAGGCAACATGACATCTGCCCCTCCCCCTCCCCCATGTGTGTCCTTCACACCCAGCCCCTGTGATGTGAGGATGTCCAGGCCACGTCCAGCCCTCATGGGCCTTCTACCAACAACCAGCACCTCAGCCCATGGCCACCCCCAAATGCCAGATGCATGGAGAGTCCAGCTCAGCCTCAGTCTTCTAGTCAAAGCAGTAGAGACCAAGGAGAGTGGTCAGCTGCCCTCACAGAGCCCTGTGCACAACACTCACCCAGAAGCCATGGACAGATAATAGATTAGTATTGCTTTAAACTATGAAGTCTCAGGCTGGAAGTGTGGCTCAAGAGGTAGAGCGTCTGCCTAACAAGCACAAGGCTCCAAGTTCAAACCCCAGCACTGCAAGGGAAAAAACAAAAAACAGGTCTGGGGTAATTTGTTACGCAGCAATGGGCAGCAACAGAGAACCATGTTGGAAGATCAGAGTCGCAGAATTGGAGTCCCAAAAAAACAGGAGAGAGAGGAAGGAGCAAAAATATTTGAAGATACAGTGGTCAAAAAGTTCCCACTTTTAATAAAGGGGGTAATTTTAAAGCTTTAAGAAGCCTGACAAGCCCCAAATAGGATCAATACAAAAAGAAGCAGGCCAAGACTCCTGAACACAGTGTTGAGATGACGCATTGCACAAAATGGGGCAGCAACGTGAATAGCTGCTGACATGACATCAAAACCGTGGAGGTCACACGGCAGTGGACCCACACCCTGACTGAGGGAGGGGGATCAGAGAGCCTCCACAGCCAGCCTCTACAGTCAGCCTCTACAGCCAGCCTCTACAGTCAGCCAATCTAACCTTCAAGCCACGTGTGAAATGGGAGCATTTTCAGATCAAAGAAGCTGGGGCTCCATCACCAGCAGCTCTGCCCCTGAGCAATCCTGAAATGAGCCTTGGGACCAAGGAGGGGATTATCCAGTGGGAACTTGAACCTCTGAGAGGGGACAAAAGTTCCCTCGACGTGGCTCAAGGGATAAAGCACGAGGCCCTGAGTTCAAACTCCAGTGCTGCCAGAAAAACCAAATTCCTCCTTGATATTTTTAAGATGTGTCTAACTCTGGGTGGCAAAAATGAAGATGTTTTCTTGTGCAGTTTGTGAAATATGTGGCTATAACACCTGTGATGACCGTAGCATGAAAGATGGAGACAGAGCAGGGAGGGACCTGCCTTTTGTGGGTTTTGCACACAGCACTGCATTCACTCTGGGGATCTGAGGGACAAGCATTTAGTTCCTGGAGCAACCAGTAAAAAACATGCACAGCGGTATAGCTAAGAAGTCAGTATATCAGTCAGAATGGAATTCTAAAACCACATTAAAATAATTCAAACGGAGGCCAGAAAGGGGGAACGGGGGAACCAGAACAGAGGAGACAGACCAACAATAAAGGTCTAAATTCAACCACAATTATATGGAATACAAATAGAACAAGCGCACAAGAGGCAGAGATCATCTGACGGGGTTTTGAAAAGCGAGATCCACTGTCTACAAGATACAACTGTGCAGGAAGCAAGTCTCTACTCAGAGAGACTGAGACAGGACTGATCCTGCCATGTCCAAGGGCTCAGTTCTTCAGGAAAACCCAAGAAGCATAAAGCAGTGTTGGCCTAGGAACCGCCTCAAAATACAGAATGCAAGCCGGGTGTGGTGGGTCATGGCTGTAATCCCAGCACCTGGGAGGCTGAAGCAAGAGGGTCTTGGGCACAAGGTCAGCCTGGGAAAAGTTAGGGAGACCCTGTCTCAAAATCAAAACATGACCTAAACAGCTGGGAGGAGGGGCAGTGAAGCTCGAGTGTAGAGCACGTCTTAGTGAGGCCCTGGGTTCGATCCCTAGAACCACACACACAAAAATGTAATCTTAATAAAGTTACAGGAAGGGTGTTGAACTTTGAAGAACTCTAAGAGCCACATGTCAAATTTCGAATGAAGTGTGGTAACTACACACTTCGCGGAGAACAGGGTCGTGAGCAGGTGCAGACCACGCAGGAGTCTTGCAGGGGGCTGACATCTGACTTCGAGGGTCTCTTCAGCCCTGTGACTCCTCAGTGAATACCCACAGCAGCCTGGAGAGGTAGGAAATATGGCCCCATTCCATAGACGGAAAAGTTGGAAAGCTTCGAGCAACTTCCCCTGTGCCAGCCGTCAGTGGCGTCACCAAGACAGGACCTCAATCCCACATGACTGCAAAGCTCCATGGTCAACCCCAGCCTGTCCTCTGCGTTTCTGTACTAGGCTAACTCATGTCCACATCAAAACCCTGAGCCCCTGCAGATCCTAGGACGCCTTAAAGTGATCACTGAACTTTGACTCTGAGACCATTCTTCCCCTAGGCGCGCTGCCCGGGTCCTCCACCTCCCCTTCCAGACATCTGACTTGGTTGAGGGGACATCCTTACCTAGAACATGTCAGCTGACCCGTGTGGGTCAAATAAATGAGGAGAGAATTATTAAATTGCACCTTAATATAAGGCAAATTCTGAAATGCTAACTTCCAACTGCTGCAGGACTTCCAAATAAAAGGCTGTCTGTGTCTCACGCTTCCTGTGGAGAGACTTCTGGGTTCTGTCCCTTCTCTCCCATCCCGTTACTCCTGGACACAGTCACGATGGGGACACAGCAGCAGGAAGTACAACACAACGCTCCTCTGAGCCTTTCCTCCCCTGGCACTAGGGTGCTGGTAGAAATCCCAAACTCCATGCCACACAGAGGCTTCCTCCCTGCCCTGCAGAGTCCGGTGAGAAGTGGTCATCGTGGACGTCCCCTGTAGTGACCTGTCTGTTCACCTGCATGCTGTGACATTCCATCTCCTACTCAGGCTCTCACTTTTGCTGCAGAGAAGGAGAGAGCCAAGGAGGGTTGGGATGGCTTAGGGCCAGGCCTGGACATGTACCTACTTTCCGGTGGCCAGCAGTCAGCTGGGACCGCAGTGATGCCAAAGGAGGGGCAGAGAGGGTCCTCTGTGCCTGGGAGACCGGCGCGGCAAGCTGTGAACACACTGCCTGATGCGCAGACTGCTGACTCGCGGGGAGCAGAGTCTGCTCCCCTGGGACTCTGGCAGTGGCCCTGTGCAGCCTCACCACCCACCACCCTCTCCTGCCTCAGCCCATGGCTGCGTGCACCTTGCCTACATCCTATCCCTCCTCCTATTTCCCCTTTTCTCCTCATAAATTAAAAACTTCTCCTCTGATTGCCTAAAAGCCTAAGAACAAAGTTAATGACACACTTTTACAAAACGAAGTCGAGTCATAAATTTCTGGGTGAAATTAGACATATTAAGAAGTGGCATATTTTACCACAGGGTCCTTGGAACAACCTGAGCCCGGCCAGACACCTCCCCCACCCTTCCCTCCAGGAGACAGAACAATTTTCAGTTTTCGATCTGCATTGTTGTGCTCTGTTTCGTCTCATTCCTGACGTTTCGGCCACTTTGCTTTCTACTACTAAAGGCTTTTGTGAGCCGGCCTGGGAATCCTAACGTCATTTGTGACATTGTCTTCGTGAAAACACACTCTAAATTTCAAACCACTGGCTATTGCCACCCTTCCTATTTGGAAATGGGGTAAGCTGGAAACTTGTAAGGTGTCAGTAGCAGGTTACCCACAATGTAGATTTAACTAGAGCTGCGTGTCCTGCCTGTCTCACGCACTAGAAGCCACTAAAGGTCCCCAGCACTGGTGAGTCTCCAGTGTCACCAGCACTCTGCTCACTGAGGTGACCTTTGGTGCCTCAGACTCCTCCAAAGTCGACATGGCTCAGAAGCGTACAAATTAATAAATGCTGAAGTAGATGGAGACCCCTGTAAGCTGTAGAGTGGTGTTCCCATGCAAAAATAACAAGAAAAACAGTCGTGCTGCTATTTATGGGGGTGACTCTGAACACAGAGCTCTGCATAGTGACTTCCCAGAGCCGACAAGGCTGTGCAGCTCTGGGGAAAAGATATGAAGATTTAGCATTGCCATGTGTCCTTTCTCCAAAGATGGATCGCTAAGTACCTCCATGTGGAAAAGGAGCCCACTCGGGCAAAGGCCCTGGGTGGTCTCCCTGGAAGCAGAGCCAGTCTTCACAGGCACTGTCAGCCCCTCCTTCATTTCCTGGACCCAGAGATAAGCTCAGGGGTAAAAGGTTGAACACCCCTAGGTGAAGGTGCTCTTTTTAAAAGCCACCTTTTTGTCACCTTCCTCTAACGATTTGCCAATGAGACACAAATAGGAAGCCTGAGCTGGCAGAGAGCCAGACACTGGACGCTGGACATGGACTGGCTGCAGGCAGCGGCCCCTGGGCTTCAAGTCCCTGCAGAAGGAGGAGGGTGTGGACAGCAGTGGGAGATGGCAAAAGTTTGGGGACAGCTGAGAAGGGGCTCAGAAGGCAGGACCTGTCTTCCTTGCTCACAGCTGAGCTGCCTCCTAGGACAGTGGCTGACGGGTAAGCCACGCTCAATAAATACGTGCTGATTTTTAAAAGTTAATGGAATAAGAGAGTTGCAGGTTCCAGAGGTCCTGTAGAGATCATTCAGACCCACTTCCGCCCCACGTTCCCCCCTCTCCGCCACACACGCTCACGCAGACACACGCGGGCACTCACGGTAACCGCACATGTGCACTCAGGCCTATGTGTACCTATGAACACACACGCAGAGATGAGGAAGCTGTAGCCCCAAAGGCTACATGATTTACATAATAAGAGAAATGTGAGAGAAGACAGAAATGTCCACCTGCGGATCTGTGATGCTTCCTCTGGCCCATGGTCACCCTCCCAGACGTTCTCTTGACAAGGTGTGGTCAGCGAATGGCACCCTTTTGCAGAAGGAAGTGACAAATGAGCCACGTGAATGTGTAAATATCAGAACTGCCACACCCATCCTCCCACACCTGACATGGCCCCTGGAGGTCCATCAGCACTCAGAAGAGACAGGCTTCCATGAGCAGAGAAGGAGCGTGTCGCGGCAGGACCGCGTGTCGTGAACCGCAGCGGGCTCCCTTTCCACCAGAGCTGTGTCCGGTGGAGACTGTCTTCCATTTTGTAGACGAGGAAATCGAAGCTGGCGCTGAGAGACTTGCCAGCCATCCCGGAGTCTGGCTCAAGAGCCAGTGCTGCCCCACTGCCCCTCCACCACCACCCCTCGCAGGCTGACTACTGCATGCTGGGGGGCCCGTTTTCCAGGGACTCCTCTGACTCCCAGAGAATATCTGGGATTCTTTGACCAGTCATTCCCCTGAGGAGGGGTAGGACCGTCTGTCTGTGCTCACCACCAATCCAGAGCTGGTCCACTTCGAGGCTATGCCCTGGGAAAAGCGCCTTTTACACAGACCCTCCATTCGCAGGCCGTGTAGGTAGAGCCACCCACAAAGGCCATGTCCCTGGAGGAGCTAACCAGGTCCCGTGACTTTGCTGGATTAGACCTCTCAGTGTGTGTTCTTCCGTGGGAAGCATGGCGTACCCTCCACCCACACCCTCCACACTCGTCCTCAGCAGCCCCGTGGCTTCCACTGTCCCAGGAAACAGAAATCTGCTGCCAGCCTGATTGAAACACTCCCTTTTTGAGGAAAATACCAGAGCAAAGGCCTCTGCCACATTTGCAGAAGCTCAGACGCATGGCTGCAGTGGGCCTGCGTGCAAAGCCTTGGCTGTCCCATGATCAAGATGAGGAACGCAGTCATGTCACCTCCTCCTTCACTTCAAAATGTGTCCATCCCGCTTTGCTCCACCACTGAAAGACTCCCCACTGGATTCTGAAAGTCACTTCCTGCCGAGGTCCCAGGCCTGAGCCATTACCTATTCTATTCATTTCTCGATGTACTGCTGTGGTTTTGTACCTGTCTTTGCTCAGGGCCCAGCAGGGATGAGAAGTGACTGGAAAGCAGTGACCTTTCACCTCCCCGTCCCCTAGCTATGAGCTGTGATGCAGATGCAGCCATCTCTCGATGATGGCTCATCCCAGTTTTCCAGGCTGCCTTCAGAACTACAGGGGTGAGTGGATGTTGACACAGCCGATGAGATGACAGTCCACACCATCACCGCTGCTGTGAGGGTCCTCCCTCCTCCCCGCCTCCGCTCCTTTCTATTTTCCCGACAGCATGAAGAGTTCGTTGGTGGTGAGATGAACGGAGAGTTTAGAGGGGGCCATGGCCGGCTGCAGGGAGCATCACCAGGCTGCAGGGACACTCTCCAGCATGAGGCCCAGAGCCTTTGCTGCGAGCCCTGTGCTCACTTAGGCCCCAAATCCCAAATCAAATGTGGGGGAAAATCCCAAATCAAATGTGGGGGAGGGGAGGAATCCCAAATCAAGTGCAGGGGGAGGGGGGGCGGGAAATCCCAAATCAAGTGCAGGGGAAGATGCCCATGTACGCTGCCAGGATTGTGCTGACTTTAGAGGAGCCCCTCCCTAAAGGAGCAGCAAGTCAGCACCCCAGAGAATATCAGGGGATCTCCCCTCCCAGCCTCTGCTGTGGTAAGAATTAGGCTCAGCAGGTTAGAGCAGGAACAGGCACTGGAAATCATAGCGTCAGAGATTGACAATAAGCCTGAGCCAGAGGTTCTCAGCCCCCAGCCCAGCACCACCCGTCCCCAGCCTGGCCCCAACCCATTCATCATGCTCTCATCCACAAAGTGCCCGATCAAGGTGCCTGGCAAGGCACAGGATGGCGATGTCACTTGTTCTTGGAGGTGTCCCCAGACTCAGCCCAGGGCTGTGGAGGTGCCAAAGGACAGTGAGGGCAGGAAGAAGGGTGACCAATGTGCTGCTCCTCATACTCTCCTCCCTCCCTCTTTCTCCCCATCCCCCAAAGGACAGGTGTGTCCACAGGGAGGTGCGGATGCCTCAGCATCTCCGTCCACCTGCAAGGTTCAGCCCGCTCTCCCTGTAATCTCCTTTGAACTCCTGTAGGAGGCTCCTCCTGCTTTCAGACGGGTTCCTTTAACTTGAGGAGCTCGTGGGGAGGAGGAAAGAGGGACTCCCGGGCAGCTATGGCTTGCTTCCTTCCACCCAAAGGTTAGGAAGCACCATCTGAGAGCAGAGTCCCAGTGGAGAAAAAGCCATAAAAAAAGGCCATAAGGCAAGCTGCTCAAGTCCTCAAAACTCCAGAGAAAACTGAGCAGCAAGCACTGCCACAGCAGCGGGAACCCAGAATAGGGGATAGCTGAGTGGAGAGTCAGGAGGCACGGAGGATGGAGCAGGATCCCCAGGGGATGGTGGCCATGCCCACTGGAGCCAGGATGGGGAGCTTTGCCGTCCAGCTACTGAGGTCAGGCTTCGCCTGAGGCGTCTGGAAGCAGCCGGGGGACCTAGAGACGGCTGACACAAGTGAAAGTCGCGCTGGCAGGGTGAAACATCTTCCCAAGAGCCTGAGCAAGAGGTCAGCAGCCAGGACAGCCGAAATGTCCTCACCCTGACATTTCCTCCAGCTGCCTCGCATGTCACCCACCGGCCCCCCCAAGCCTGGGGCTTCCTACAAGGACAGGGCTACCCTGGGTCTGCATGGAACGGCCTAGGGTTCCACTCCCCCGCTCTAACACCTTCACTCCACCACAGACCGCAGCACACCATGCAGGGGCTGGCAACTCCTCTCTGACCTGGAGCCAAGGGACAGTCAGTCCTCTGGCACACCCACTCGACAAGTGCAGGATTCTGTGCAGCGACACCAGCTGGACAGAAAGGATCCAGAGCACTGCCACCACAGAGTCCCAGATGGACGGCTGGGCAGGGCAGGAGCTCACACCTCCCTCTCACACCTTTTGAAGCTTTGTGGTGTGCATGTGACATTCTCCAACAGCACAGCTGAAAGAGGATGGATGGGTGACACTCTGCGGGAAGACGTGGACAAAACAAACAGTGTGTGGGAAGCCCTCTACCAAAGGGTTCAGTGAATCCAAGGCCACTGTGTGGAGAGACGTCCTGCAGATGTTGCTCTTCCCTGCCTCAGTGGACCTCACTGCAGCATCGAACTCACAGGTCCCTCCACATCGGCTTCCAGTCTGCACATGCGTGTGCACACGATGCTTCAACTTGCATCCGTCCCCAGGCCCCACCACCCGCCACCTCCCCCGAGACACCACCACCGTTGGACTCCTGTGGCAGAGCACACCTGCTCCTCCCCTGCTCTGGAGGAAATCCCCCCACTCCCTCCAGAGTAAGTGCAGTGCCCCCTGGTCTGCCGAGCCTGCAGTTTCCCAAAGTCCTCTCTCCGAACCCCCTTCCTCTGTCCTCCAAGTCCCATTGTCTCCACTGTAAATACCCCTCAGGCCTCCTCGTGCTCCTCCATCACGGTTCCTGGATGGCAAGCTCTGGCCTCCCCAGTCTGCTGTAGTCACTTCCTGTCTCCCCACTGCCCACACCCGCTGCCTCCTCCACTGATGTCACTTCCACCACCTGCGGCTTCTCATGAATGTGCAGCATCCTCCCTGGTCCCTCCAGGAAACCCGAACCAACCCTTATGACCTGCTCAGGTGTGGTGGCCTTGGCCTCCAGCATTCTTCCCAATTTGCCAAGCTCGCCATGCAAAGCTTGCTCAAAGCAGTGTCCTGAGGGCTGATACACGCGTCTGTCTCCTCTGCTCTGCTGAGAACAACTTTAGGGCAATTTGCTTCTGCTTCTTGGTGTCCTCAGCCTTGCACCTCGTACCAGTCAGGTATGAGTCTGCTGAACATGGGGACGACCTCCCCTTGCCTCGCCTCCCACTGGCATCTCTCCTGTGTATTACTATTTAGCTCCCTCCTTGTTCCAGAAGGATCTGAGGCTGCTTTGATCAAAACTTCACAATGATCCATTTCCCAGGACTCCAGCATGAGCTAGGAGAGCCAAAGATGAACATTTTAAATTTATTCTTCCAGTCAACAAATATTTATTCAGCTCTAAGTGCCAGGAATGGATCCAATTCCGTGAAGGTGAGGAGTTTCCACATCCAGCTTTGGCCTCGGTTCTCAGAGCTGGTTCATGGATTACAGGTGGTTCAGACAAAAGCAAATCCACCCACTGGGTGTTCATCATCAGAGGAAGATGGTGATCAAGAAGTCTTTTATCCATTCTTTGAAAAAGAGCTGCTGAAAATACCAGTTCTATCATCCTCCCTGGTGATAATCCTAGGAACATTTTTCAAAAGACATTCATCCTTGATATCCTTGATTTCCAACTTCTATGTAGTTTTTTATACATATACTTTTTTTTGTTGTTTTTGCAGTACTGGGGCTTGAACTCAGGGTCTTCACCCTGAGCTACTCCACCAGCCCTCTTTTGTGAAGGGTTTTTTCAAGATAGGGTCTCATGAGCTATTTGCCTGATCTGGCTTCGAACCACAATCCTCATGACCTCCACCTCCTATGTAGCTAGGATTACAGGCGTGACCTACAGGTGCCTGGCTTCTACATACTTTTTAAGGAAGTCATTCTACTGGGAGATAGACGAGCCCCTGGGCAGGTGAGTTTCTCCCTGCAACTCAGAGTTAACAAGGGTAAGAAAAGGACAGAATGACTGTCGAAGACCTTCCCTGCTCTGATACGTGCTCTGTTTCCAGGACAGAGAGCCATTCGGCTGAAGCAGATACACTCTGAGCTGTCCATTTAAGGAAATCCCTGGAGCGAGAGGCCTGGAAGGCCACAGCAGCCCAAGACAGGCAGGGACACTGAGATGAGGCTACGTCAACACACCAAGGAGTGCAGGACTGAGGGAGTGGAGAGGCTCCCTTGCTGATGGTTCCTGCTCTTAGCAGTGTTATCCATTCATCCAGCAAACACTTCCCAGAACCCGAGACTCTGTCGTAACCAGCAGGACACACCATCTACGGACGAGATGAAGAAAACCCCACCCTCATCACACGACAGTGTGGGAGAGAGAGAACATCACTCATATGGTCACTTCCACCACGACAAGCAATGAATAAAGTAGGGTCAGAGAGGACTCCCTAGGGAGGAGGGACCCAGCAGGACCGAACTGAGATGGGAGAGCTCTCCAGGTTGGGTGGGGGATCCAGAGTGGACACGAGGCCCCCCCCAATAGCCTGGGAAGAGGTGGTCAAGGTGCTGTAAAGGGGCCAGACTCAGAGCTATTTGAACATTGAGCTGACAGCACCTGCTGGTGATTTGGCAAGAAAAGGTGAAAGAGTGAAGAGAAGAAGGGCTGGGGGTGATCAGTGGATGTGGTACCGTTGATTGATGCTGAGATGCTATTCTGGCACAGACGCCTTGTTCTGGAACATTCTGTGTGTATTACTCTATTTTTGTTACCATAACAACATAACAGAAGCAGGATAACTTTATGAAGAAAAGAGGTCTGTGTAGCTCACAGTCTTGGAGGCTGAAAGTCCGAGATCAACCTTTGATGAGGGCATCATGGTACAAACACATGCAGGATGGTGTCACTAAACAGGAAGTCAGAGCATGATCCAGGGGCCAGGCTTACTGTTACCGCAACTGTCTCTGAGAGCGCAGGATCCCAAAAGGACCACCTTAATCCCCTCTAAGGGCATGCTCCCAGTGACCTAAGGACCTCCTACCAGGCCCTACCTCTTAAAAGTCGCCACCTCCCACATCACCACACTGGGGACAAAGCCTTCCACATGTGGACCTGTGGGGAACACATTTAAACCACATCCCAATCACGCTCCATGCTTCCATTTTTTTCAGTCAAAAACCTCTTTGTGTTGTTTTCCTGCCCATCCTCTCCCTGAGTTTTACCAGAGAGGATTGGTCATGGAGCAGTAAACAGAAGTCATATTTGTCTTCGAGGCTCACCTCATCCCTCCCTCACAGGCACTCTCCCCATCTGCAGAAGGACCTGACGCAATGAGAAGCCCTTCAAGGTCAGGGCCGTGCGTCTGGGCTGGATTGGTCCTGTTCACCTTTGCCTCTTGACCGTGAATCTTGCTTCTTTCCTTCATGTCAACACCTCTGAGGCCTCAGCTCCAGTCTGTCCCTGGGGATGCCCAGTATCTCCCTAAAAGGGACATGGAATTGCCTAGACACATGTCCACATGGGTCTGACCCCGGCAGGAAGGAGATGGTGGTTATGTCAAGTTTAGCACCAGTGTGGGGACAGCACATGCCCATGGGCTGAGACCCAACTTCCTGAGCAGAGGCAGCCCAGTCTCAGGGCAGCAGAACCTGCCCTCCTCCTCCTCCAGGTGCCTTCCCAGGTGAGCCAGCTCCGCCCCTGGTGTCAGTGCCGACAGAAGACACAACTGCCATTGTCTCAATGCACCGTACCAAGCTTCCCAGGTCATCTGAGACCTCTAGCAGCTGCAAGATTAGCAAGCCTTGTGTCGATCCCTCGCAAAACTCTAAAGCACTTCATTAACTGATAGATTGGAGGGGTTTTATTTTTAAGCATATACGGCATTTTATAAGACCAATATTACTTAGTACCGATACTCAGCAAAGACCACAAGAAGAGAACGCTGCAGAGCAATAGCTCTCGTGAATACTGATGCAAAAGTTCTAAACAACACTGTGATAGCTGGACCCCAGCCGCACAGACTAAGAATTCCATACCATCACCACTCGGGATTTATCCCAAGAGCACAAGATGGGTTGAACATATGAAAATCAGTGAAGAGGGCGGGGGGCGTGGCTCGAGTGGTACAGCACCTGCCTAGCAAGCACAAGGCCCTGAGTTTAAAACTAGCACCACCAAAAACTAATCAATTAATCAAAGAAAGAATAAATAAATGTGCCCCAGTTCAATAATAATACGGTCATAAAAAATAAACACAATAAAATTCATTGATTAAAAAAGAAATAATGAATAAAAGATCTATTCTTTTAAAAATTCTGGGGGCAAGGCTCTAGTGGTAGACGACCTGCCAAGCAGCTCAACACCTTGAGTTCAATCCCTAGCACCACCAAAAAGAAAAGAAAATCAATTAAGGTCATACGTGATATCAATAGAATAAATAACAAAAATCACATGATCATCAATGCATGCAGAAAAAGCACTTGGCAAAATCCCAGTGTCTTTTCATGATAAAAAAATAAAGACTACCCAACAGAAGGGAACATCCTCTTTGTGCTGCAAGCGATCCATGAACAGCCCACGGCTGACATTGGACTCTTGCTGAGATTCTGATACTTCCCCGAGATCTTGGGAAAAGACCAGGGGCTCCACTCTTATCCTGCTGTTTATCCCACTGCTTATCAGAGTGCTGGAGCTGCTGCCCAGGCAATCGGGCAAGAAAAAGAAATACAAGACATTCAAAGTGAAAGGGAAGACATAAAACCATCTCAACTTGAGATGATATAAAATTCCTAAGGAATCCACTAAACGTCTATTTGAACTGATACATGATCTCAGCCAGATAGTGGGGCACAATTGATTGTGTTTCTATACTATTGCAAGGATAAATTCAAACACCAAATTAAAACAATTCCTTTACAATAGCATCAGAGGCTGAGGGCATGGCCTCGCAACCACAAGACCCTAAGTTCAAACCCCAGCACCACCAAAACAAGATACAATAGCATCAAAAAGAATGAAATATTTAGGAATAAATGTAAAATGTGTACTCTGAACACTACAATACACTGTTGAAACAAATTAAAATCTGCGTAAGTAGAAAGGCGTGGATGGAGAGACTTGTTATTTCAATGGCAGTGCTCATCTGCTGTCCAAAACTGATCTACAGATTCAACACAATCCCTATCAGGACACAACTGGTGTCTTTGCCAAAATTGAGAAGCTGGCTCTGAAAGTCATACGGAAGAGCAAGAGACCCAGAATGACGAAAAAAGTCCTAAAAAAAAGGAGATGAGAGGTCAAGGGCTTGGGTGTCTCCATAGAAATTTGCTCTCTGTCGGTCTGAGGCCAGAAGTCCGAATCAAAGCATCAACGGCGTTGTGCATCCTCTGCAAGCTCCAGGGAAGAAGCCTTCCTCAGCTCTTCCTCCCTCTGGCAGGGGCCAGGTACCTCAGTGCTCCTCTGCTGTCAATCTCTACCCCTGTTGTCACGTGTGTTCTCTCTTCCTGTGTCCATCTGTGTCTCCTCGCGACCTTCAAATAAGGACCCCGGTCATTGAAATCGGGCCCAGCCTAATCACCTCGTCTTAACTTGGTAATTTTCAAAGTCTCTCTCACAGGTCCTGGGGGTTAGGACTTGAATGTAGCTTTTACAGACACACAATTCAACTCACAGCAGGCCACCAAACTTAACCGTACAGCAAGTTTTGTTGAATGAGCCTTCCTTGGCTGAGGAAGCACTTCTGCCCTGGACAACTTGTGTGACTCAGTGGGTATGGAGGGAAGACAAGGTGATGATCAAAGCCACCAGGAGTCATCTGCTATGACCAGCTGGCACAGTTCGCCTCAAGAGCCGGCTGGTTTACAAACTGACAGTCGTGATTATCCCTGCATTACTTGCTCCGTGTTCTGGTTTTGCCTTGTGTTTATCTTTGGGTTTTTGGTGTTTGTTTGCATGCAGGATTTAATCATGTAAACACTGAGCACTCCTTGTGAATTTGCAAAGATCTGTGAAGGCACGCTCCATAACTGGGACTTGGGAATTTGCCTAGCTGGGATTTTTTAAGCATGGCGTGCAGTCCTGAGGTGAGGGGAAGGTTACACTCCTCACACGGAGGCCTGAGGAGCAGGTCATTGGACTGCCTCGGGGTTTGTTGTGGATTGCTGGGCCCCAGGCTAGAATTGCTGAACCAGAATGAACGGAGCCCATTCTGACCCCACCCTCAGCACCGTCAGACACTGCTCAGCCTCCCAGCATCCTCTAGGAGCTTTCATGTGGCGTCACCCCTACATTTACTGCTTCATTTGTGTGCACGTCTGTCGCCTGGACTTCAATGAGAAATCCTTGCAATGGGATGGTGCCCGACGCATCTTCTCGCACTGGAAGGAAACTTTTGTGGATGGTCCATCAAAATCTGGTGAAGGGATGGTGGCTCACACCTATAATCCTAGTTACTCAGGAGGCAGAGATCAGGAGGATTGCAGTTCAAAGTTAGCCCAGGCAAATAGTTCTGTGAGACCCTATCTCGAAAAAAACCCTTCACAAAAAAGGGCTGGAGGACTGGCTCCAGGTATAGGCCCTGAGTTCAAGCCCCAGTACCACCAAAAAAAAAAAATCTGGGGAAGGGGGGCATGTGTAGCTCAAGTGGTAGAGCGCCTGCCTAGCAATGCAAAACCCTGAGTTCAAAGCCCAGGAGTGGGCACATACACAACTAAAAGCAAATGTCAGTTTATGAATATACAATATAAGAACAGACCCAAGCCTTGTTCACACCCCATGGACTCTCGATGACTCGCCACGCCCTCACTCCCCGAGGATGTTAAAGACCTTCCCCGTAGCCTGGGCTCAGCCCCACGCCCACCAGGTTTTCATCACACTGAAAGGCCCTGGGTCCTCTTGGACTTGAGACAAGTCATGTTTGAACTCTGAACCTCTTTCCATTCTGGGACCCTGAGGGCCTGAGGACTCCCAAGGGTGGTCCTAGAATGGGTTCCCTACCCTTCTCCCAAGGCCCCAGGACCAAGCGAGACACTGGGTCACACCTGGAGGGCAGCCATGAACCTGCCACTCCTGAAGGCTCGATCTCTGGGTGTAGGCCGAGGCCACACAACCCCAGGGGTGAGGGTGAGGAGGACTCAGTGGGTCAAATAAGTGGATAAGAAGCCATGACAAAGGAACAAGCACCAGCCCAATAAAGGAGGAAACAAAGGCACCCAGCCCGACTCAGAGCCAGGGTTTCCACAACCAAGAGGTCTGAGAAGGTCATTATGCATTTGTCAGTAAAAGAGCAATATGAATTTCTAAGCAGCAACATCTGGAAGATCAAAAAATCTCACTTCAATCACTGGGAAAATCTCTGCTCATTACACACAATCAGATTTAGTTATTAATAGACATGGACGAGACGCTGGCACCCTGCGCCTCTCAGCCCAAGACGTGCGCCGGCTCTTCTGGCATTTACTTTATCATCTTCATCAGCGCCTTCCGCGGATTGACCGATCCGACCCCAGAATCGCACACTGTCACTCATCATAAGTGAATTTATCAACACGTACGTAATCAGAGTACACAGGAGAGCTTTAACTGCTTGCATACGAAATTACTTCATTCTTCACGCTTCAAAAAAATTCAATTTTGCATAATAAATAATGATAAGGGCCAGTTGACAATTATATAGGAGGAAAGAGTGTGTGGAAAGGCTTGGAATTTCAATAGGCTTTGAAGATCTGTCTGGAGGATGCCTCAGTAATCAGCTGCACGGCTGGGTCCTCCATTGTCAGGTTTGCACCCGGCCCCCGCCCCACTCCCGATGGAGGCAGCCGTACCTACACTGCAAATTGGCACGAACCCTATTAGTAATTTTCTCTTGTGACATGGACTTAGATGCATAGTCAGGCGAATATTAAAATTAATTAGGTTATTATTTTAATGCAGAGGAACAGCATCCTGTCTGGAAAAAAAAAAAAAGAAACTCTCAGGGACACATCTATACACACACCTCCAACCAAACACCACACCCAGGCTGGCCCCACACAAAAGACCCCATCACCCACTATGGACCAGCGCCAAGGGACAGGCGCTGAGTGACTTGCATGTGGAATGCTCACACCAAAGAAAGAAATGAGGGCAAAGCTCGTTCTCAACGTCTCTGTCTCGGTGACAGCACGGTGAGATTTTGCCTGATTGTGACAGCTTAATGGGGGTATTGTGATTTGGCTCATTAGTTAATGCACCCCTGCATTTTCTAACCTGGTTATCGCCTCTGCAGAAGGAGCCGCAGAAATGGCAGGGCTCCCTGCTGCTCTGCACCTTGCACCCTCAGCCTGGCCGAGAAACCACAGGGGAAGATGGTGCCCACCTCAGGGGTTTACATTCTGAGTGGACATCAGTCCTGAGCACTGGTCCCCTCTGTCCACAGGGCTTCCCACAGCATCCACAGCTATTTTTAAAGGAGCAATGATCAGAGGACTTTGGGGAAAAAAAAAAAAAACAAGAACTAACTTCCCCTTTAATTAAAAAACAAATCCAGTCCATAACCTCAGCACTTGGGAGGCAGAAACTGGAGGATCACGAGTTCAAAACCAGTGTGGGCGAGTTAGTGAGATAATGTCTCAAAGACACACAAACAACAACAAAAATTCCTGTATTTTTCTCCATGGATGAACTTCTGTGCTGCTTCCTGACACCCTCTCAGCCTATGAGGTGACTCAGTGCTGTGGCTCTTGACTGCTCCCTGCCCAGTTGGCAGAGGGTCCTCTCCATTTGAGAATCACAGGCCACACGCTCAAGGATGCGCTGCAATCATCCCACATCCCTGTACTCTGTGATGGCCACTGTGTGCCACTGATGAACAATAGGACTCTAAGAAAGCCAGTGGCTTCTGACTGGCAGAGCTTCTGAGTCCACATCCAAGCCTCTCCTGCTTCCTCACTCCTCCCACCTCTGGGTACCTCAGCCAAAAGGGTGAGGAGAACAAGAGAGAATGTGGCTGGCCACCTGCATTCACTCAAATAGGTGAGAAGCGAGAGTCCCCAACTCAGGTACCCCAAAAATCTGCCAGAGGAGGGGGAAGGGTGTGCCTGCTTTAAAAATTTGGCCCTTGCTCAACAAACAGGGACATGCCAGCAGTTTAGCTGTGCAGACCACAATGGCACTGTGCAGACATGAGTGACTTCTGCAGAGCCAGATCATCAGATCCAGGAGGTGACAGAAAGGGGTGGGTGAGAAGCAACTGGAGAAAGGGCCTTCAGGTGCCACGCAGTTTGAGGGGCCCTGCGACCTGGGCCAGGTGACAGGCTGACCTACAACAGCCAGCCCAGTAAAGAAGGCTGTCTGCCCTGCAGAAGGCAGCAGAGGGTCCCCAGGTGAGCCCATGGCTTTGCCTACAGGGCCACGCTACACCGTGGGCTGCCCCCACCACTGGGAAGTCTCATGTCCCCTCCAGCCCTGCCACACTGAGCACAACATCTCAATCCACTTCTGGAGATCCCTTCCACAGGAGTGCTGCTCAGAGCCCTGCCCTGAAACCCACTGTGCTAAGGGACTGGGGTAGACTCCAGTGAAACACGGGGGAATTGGGCATTGTGTGCAAAAACACCCCCCATGCAGCCTGGAGGGCTCTTTGAAAGGGGGAAGCCATTAGGACAGAAGACAGGCACAGAGGTGGTCCCCCACCAGTCAGGTGGAACCACCTTCAGTGGGAGAGGGCAAAGGTGCAGGTGTGAGGTTATGGGGTGCAAGGAGTATGGAGGTACAGTGAGGGCGGGGGTGGGGCAGGAGTCTAGTGATGCAGTGAGGGTGTGGGGTGCAGGGGTGTGTGGAGTGTAGAGAGGGGGTGGGGTATAATTGGGTGTGGGGGTTCTGGAGGTGTGGGTGTGATGAGGGTTGGGGTACAGAGAGACATGCAGTAGCAGTCAGGGGACATGGGACATAGGGACATGGTGGTGAGGGGGGGTTCCAAATGCAGGCTCTGGAAGGCCTTGGGGTGCAAGACCAGTATGGTTAGGTGCTCGCCTGGGGTGACAGGTGCTGTGGCTGCCATCCCCAAGAAGCAGACTCAGGTGGTGACAGGGAGGCAGAACACTTGCCAGAAGTGGTCATGAACCGGGACCGCTGAGCGCAAGGGAGGGGCTGGGCTGGAGGGGGCTTGCTGGAGACAGAAGGCCCTTGGAGCAGCCAGGCCAGTCAGACGCTGGTGGACGGTGGGCCCTGGGTGGGCAGCTCTGCTAGCAGAGAACACAAAAGCTGGAGGTGTGGTAAGCCATGGTGATGTGTCTCTGACTCCTTAGGGTGTCTAAAGCCAGGGGGACCCAACATGAAGCACAGCCGTGGCAGCCAGCACGTCACAGAAAGTGCAGCCACAAGGCTTGCTGGGCCGCCAGCCCCTCGCCCCTCTGCACCAAGCACAGCAGAAGGTTCAGAGCCTGAGGCAGAGATGGAGGATCTGTGAGGACAGCTGACCCCAGGGGGAGGCATGGCGGAAGCTGCAGTCAGGTGGCCAAGGCCTAACAGGGTAAGGACTGGAACCAGCAGGCCACCAGTGTGCCCCCCAAGGACTTGCAGGAATAAATGATTTATTTTGCTCCAGGGAACAGAAAGTATAGAAGAAGAAAATGTCATAGCAAATATAATTAGAATGCCCACAGAAATAAGAGAATTTAGCACATCTGTGAATAAGAACAAGAAGCTATTTAAACAAGAAAAAGAACAAGAAGAAAGCACTCTGAGACAGCAGAAAAACTCTTCGATAGAAAGTTAGGCAATACAGCCGAGGAACTTTCTAAAAAGTAGCAGAACTGAAAATAGGAGGTGTGAGAAAAGCTCCGATTCAGCCAGGCACAGTGTAAAGTGGGAGGGCTAGGGACAGAGACAGGGACAGACACAACAAGGACAGGGACAGACACTGGGACAAGGATAGTGACAGGGACAGAAAAAGAGACAGACACTGGAACAGGGACAGAGACAGAGGCAAAGACAGGCACAGGGACAGGGACAGCCAGACACTGGGACAGGAACAGGGACACATACAGAGATAGGGACAGAGACAGGGACAGAGACAAACACTGGGACAGGGACAGGTTTAGTAACAGACACAGTGATAGGGACAGGGACAGATACAGGGACGGGGACTGGTGAGGCCAGGTGAGGCAGGCAATGCAACAGCCCAAGAAAAGCTTCCACGGCTGAAGGACCACTTGGTGTCCACCCGGGAGGACAAGACCCGCACAAGGAAATGCCAACCACCACAAGGAGACTCGGGAGCCCCCAGGGGAGCAGGGACCTCAACATGGCACAATGCGTATCTCAGAGCTAAAACACAGCAAGAGAAACATGGCCCCAGAGGACAAGACGTGAGTGGTCTACACAGAGCATCATCTACACAGAGCATCATCTGTACAGAGCCGTCTACACAGTCAGTGGTCTACGCAGAGCATGGTGTACACAAAGCATCATGCACACAGATCGGTCTACACAGAGCATAGCCTACACAGAGTGTGGTCTGTACAGAACGTGGTTCCTACAGAGCATGGTCGACATAGCACATGGTGTAAAAAGAGCAGTCCACACAGATCATGGTCTACACAGAGTGGAGTCTATACAATCAGTGATCTCTGATGTACACTACACGTAGTGGTCTACACAGAGCATGGTCTACACAGAGAATACTCTGCAGACTGTGGTGTACCTACCTCTACCTCTCGGCCGACTTTGCCTCCCTTGGAGAGTGAGAATGGCAAGGGTGACAATGACACCATTGCACATTCTCCAGAAGGACAGGACCATTCCTGAGACCAATGTGGTGTGGTCTGGACAGGACACCCAACCCAACATGGAGGAGGCACTCCGTGCCCCGGCCCCGCTCCTCATCCTACAGGGAGGAGATGGTCCTGTCCTCTGGCAACCCCTCCTGAAGGCAGGTGATAGCCCCAGTGGAGGAGGCACTGGGAAGGGGGCGGGGGAGTACCCATGCTCAGACCCAGGCACCCCAGTGGGAGCACCACTCGGTGCACAGGGGCCCCTGTACTTTCCCCGTGGCAGACTCTGAATCCATGGGTTGTGAGCCACAGTTGAACAGGGGACCATTTGTCCCCACAGTCAGCCTTTCACACTTGTCCATGGCTCCCGGATTTACTCAATGGGGTGACAGTGGTGGGAGATGAGCTTGCCCCAGAAGGGAATTGACAATCTGCAGCCCTGGATGGAAGGGCTCACCTGTGACACTGGGGCGCAGCAGGGCCTGGAGGGTGGTGAACTGGGCTCTGCAGTGCCCATGTTGGACGGGTGCCTTGCCAGTTTCCTCTCGGCCTCGTCCCATCATCCTTGGCCTGAGGTTCAGTGCTAGAACTTCAGAAGCCAGAACCCAGGAGTTGGCAAGGCTGTGAGGGTGACAGAGCCCAGCCCTTCCTCTGCCAGAGCACCTGCAAGTTGATGGGATCCCTGGCACCTCCTGACCACCATCTCCTACTCTCTCTCTCTCCCCGCCCACACCCCCCAGGTCAGATGGCCATGCCTGCCCTGTGGCTTGTTAGAAGCAACATAAAATGAAAGCAAGACCCGAGCTGTACCTCTGGCTCCAGGACTTGAGACATTTCACTCACCTGAGTCACCTAGAGCCACGGGGCCTGACCCACTCCACCACCATGGACCAGGACCCAGGTCTCCTGCCTCCCAGCCCTTCCTACACAACTTACACAAAGGAGGTTTTAAATGAGCGCCAAAACCACAGTTTAAGCCTGCCTCTGTTAAGAAATTAAAAGTCAGGAATTGTGAAAAGCCTGTCTGCTAACACATGCCTGAAAGTATACAACATAATGCAAACTTATTTTACAAATAGAGGGAGTGGGAGAGATGCAGCCCCCCAGGCATGCGGACCCCTGTCTTGCTGACCCACTGCGGAGCAGAGCAAGGCCAGGCCATGAAAGATGAGAAGGGTGAAATACAAACCAGGTCAGACAAACCCAAGCCAAGAGGAGGTTGTTCTGCAAAACAGCTGGCTTAGCCTGTTCAACAGGTCAATGTCACAAAAGGCAAGAAAACAGAGCCTAAGGACCTGTCCTAGAAGAAAGGAAACTGGAAGACAAGAAGAGCAAATGCAGATTTGCAGATCGGAGCTTCGATTCTGAAAAGAACTCAAGGAAAGTCACTGATAATTGCAGCTCCCCCGAAGGCTGGGAGTTCACGTGGTGACTGGAGTCTGTCTTTCTCCTGAGAGTCCTGTGCCACCTCTCCCCGCCCTCACACAGCTCACCCCTAAGGAACGAACCTGTGTGGGTAACATGCACGTTCACACACACGCGCGTCCACACACATGTCCACATACATGTACACGCGTCCACATACATGTACATGTGTCCGCACATTTACACATGCATGTGCGTACATCCTAATACATGTACACACATCCACATATGTACACACATCCACACGCTTACACATACATGTATGCCCATCCACACGCCTACACATGTTTGTATGCACATCCACATACATGTACACATGTGTACATGCATGTACACTATGTCTGTGTCCATGCCATCCACTGTGTACACACACGTGGTCTCATATGTACACACGTGCACACGCATGCACTCATCCACACAAATGTTCACACATACAGTCCACACACGCCTCCACACATGTTCACACACATCCATATGCGTGTTCACGCACACATGTACACACATACGTACACACAGTCCACATGTGTCCACATACACATTCACACACATTGACACACAGCCACATGTGTGCCACATGCATCTACACACACGTGCACTTACACACATGTCCATACATATGGCCACACACATGTCCACATGCATTCACATGTGTCCACACACATGCACGCATGTTCAATGTGCACTCAAACACACATCCACACATGTCCACACACATACACGTGTCCACACACATTCACACACATGTCCACACAGTCCACGTGTGTCCACATACACATTCACACACACAGCCACACAGCCACATGTGTCCACACATGCATCTGCACACATGTCCACATACACACATGTCTATACATATGCCCACACACATGTCCACGTAGACATCCATACACATGTCCACACGTGTCCACACACATGTTCCCATACACCCACATGTGTCTGCACACATGCACACGTGTTCAATGTGCATTCAAACACACATCCACACACATCCACGTATTCACACACGTGTCCACACAGTCCATGTGTGTGCACACATGTGTTCACACATACATGCACACATGCTCACACATACACACGTGCACATACATTCCCAGACATGCATGCATGTTCGCACAGCCACACACATGTTCACACGTTCACACACATGTGTTCACATGCACATACATTCACACACACAGTCACACACACAAACTAGAAAGGCAGAAAGGAGACAAAACGTGGCAGAATAGTGACAAGGTTTGAATGGAAGTTGTAAAGGTCTTCACTGCACTACTTTGAAAATTTAGCTTTGTGGTTTCTTCAAAAATAATGGGAAAATGAAAGAAAGAATGCAAATAAATAAGGATGGAGGAAGTCAAAGAAAGACAGGAAGAATTGTTCAGTGAGGAGAGGCTGCAACCCAGAGGCCACGTGAGCACCACTAAAACACAAATCTTCACAGGTTTGACTGAAAAGCACTGACTAGACGACTCTCTTTAGGACAAACCTTAAACACCCGCATGGCCACCCCAGGCCTCTGTGCGGCTCAGAAGCAAGGAGACGGGCATCTCTGATTGCCCGTGCAAGGGCAGGGCAGCAAGCGGCTACCAGACAGACAGAAACGGCCGTTTGTGTCCAAAGCATAGGAGGGCAGGTGAAGAATAAAGACACTCAACCAACATGACACACATAGTAATGAAAGGGAAAGAAAAGAAGCAAGGGGAAAAAACATGACAAATAACACGAAATAAGATCCTACAGAGAAAGGAATGTACCAAGTTTAATGACAAGCCAAGGTGTGAGGCTGCAGGCGTGGCTCAATTAGCAGAGCACCCGCCCGGCACGTACGAAGCCCTGAGTTCCAAAAGAAGAACTGAACACCCCGGTGGCACAGGTCTGTAGTCCCAGCTGCTGGGAGGCCAAGGCGGATCCGGAGCCCAGGAGGTGGAGACCAGCCTCCAGCATAGCAAGACAATAGTGATAATTCAGGTAGACTCACACTGTACCATTTGTAAGGACAGGCCTACAATAAAATGACTTTAAATTGAAACTGAAGAGATGCAAAGAATAATCTCAGAAATGCTAGACTTGAGGGGACGGGGACAGTGACCCGGAGAGATGACTTTTACGTAGAGAAACAGGTTAACAAATTCAGCAAGACTGGAGGTGGCTTAGCAGAGCACTTGGATCTAACGGCAGACAGGAGGGCACTGGTATCGGGGACCCGACAGCCCACACTGCTTAGAGGCCACCTTCTCTGCGCCCCCTTGACACAGGCTGTGAGAGAAACAAAAGGCCACCAAAGCCTTCGCGTGTGCTCTTGGCATTAAAGCCCCCCAGGCCTCTGCCTTTGGCCAAGGCCTGCAGCTTAAGGCAACGCGACAATCCTACAGACTGTCTTCTAGTAGCGCGTGCTCACGGACTTGCTAACTCCTTGCATTCTACTTTGAGACGCGGAGAGTCTTCTTGCTTGATGGAACAGACTCCTGTTGCTCTTTACCCTCTAATTTGACTGCCACCTGCCCTTCTACACCTGGCCCTAATGCAGACGTTGCCCCAATCAGTCCCTAACTGCTCCACTGCAGCGGCAGTCCAGACAATGAAAGCCACTCAACTCACCCCTCCTGATTGGGTTAGGGATGGCTACAGGTATAGACACCTGTCGGAAGAGTAAGCAATAGACTCTCTGATGGTTATCACTCTTCAAAAGGGAAAAATTGGATCCTCTGACAGCTAAAAAAGATGGGCTTTGTCTCTTTCTAGAAAAGGGTGTTGTTTCATGGTTTAAGACTTAAAATTGTGCATCTTGGCCTCTGCACCTGGCAAGGTCCCTTCTGATGCTTCTATCAGCAGCCATGTTCTGGTCATGCCTGCTAACCTTGATAACCAGGTGTGTCTCTTCCACGATGAAAGCCTTCACGGTTCAAATCATGACGCAACAGGGCTGTCAGCCTCTGCAGATGGACAAGATTCCCGGGAGCAACCTCTGTTGGGCTGGACTAAGATTTGGACAACAGACGCGAATATCACACAGACGCCTGGGACAAAACCTAACCATCACGCCAAGAAAGCCCGGAGCTGCCACAAGCTCCCTGGCCTGTAAGTCCTAGGGGATTTACAGTATAACTTCAGCAGAGACGGCAAGGAAGGGAAAATTGTGGTGTGAGCAGTGCGAAGGTGCTTCTGCGTGTATCGCGTGTGTGTCTGTGTGTGTCTACACGTGGCATGCGTCTGTCTGTGCGTGTGGTGCATGTGCACACATTTGTGCGGGTTGGAAGGAGGAGGACTGTGCACTGTTGGCTCAGGGCATGCTGGGTTGCTGAGTCTGACAGTGTCAGTTCTGTTCACGCCTGGGAGAGCATCCATTGAAACACTCAGGTCTGAAGACTTTACTCTTGCTTACAACAAAAAGTATCTGAAACTTGCCACGTGGTCCTTCCCAGGTCAGACTGTGGACGGACTCCAAGAAGCCCTTGTCCATGGGGTCCAAAATCCCAGCCACTCCCACATCAGCTCCCTCACTTATCTGTGTGGCAGATGCTGGCCTGACATGGCTGCCCAGAGTCAGGGTGTCACCCCAAACCTCACAGCTGCCAAGCCACCATCCACATATCACTCACGGTGCTGGCCAGAGATCTCAGTCACGGGCCTTGTCCGACCCCCCTGAAGGCCCGGGGCTCTCCATGGAGGTCAGAATGAGGATTGCAAATTAAGTATTCCCTTTTTTAGCATAAAAAGGCAATGAAGTTAATATTCCCATAACAGAGAGAAAGGTCAGCTGTGTCTGTTTTAAGAAAGGGGCACAGTGTACAAGGGGGATTTGGGCCAGCGCGTATGGATGGCTGCTATGGGGGGGAAGGACACACAGCGTCTCAGCTGTAGGAAGGCCGGAATCACAACTGCTGATCGGAAGTAAGCACTGAAAAACCATCGAGAACGAGACGAGGATGACTGAAAAGCCACCCTCTGGCACATTAGTGCTGACGCTGGCCAGGACAGGAGGTGGCGGGGGCAGGAGGTGGCCGGGCAGGGCAGGGGTGGGACACGCAAGGACATGGAGGGCGGTCTCCAGTCACTCTTTGTTCACGACTGGCAGAGACGCTGTGCTGCCCGGCGTGGGAAGGTGGACGTGCAGCCGGTTTGGGGAAAGTGCAGAGACAAGCCCAGGGCCGGTGGAGGCAGCGCGGGAGCCCACGGAGGCCCAGAGCACGTGAGGCTTCAGGAGTGCTGGAGAGAGGGGGCAGCAACGGGACACAGACACGACTCAAACGCCACTGTTCCCAGCACAGTGTCACACGCATCCTCCTGAGGTGCCTGATTAGTAAAAGGAACTCCGTGTCCACCCAAGGGTGCGGGGCACTTCCAGCTTCGCCAGGGCCGGCACAGGCACGGGCTCTGGGCCAGCGTAGAGCGGACGTCAGAGGCCCTGTAACCTGACCCCAAGGCTGTGTCCAGCCTCCCAGTGTGCAGTGCAGCTGAAGAGGAAGACCCCTGCCCCAGGACTCGGGAACTGGTAGAACTTCCCTTCTGGACATTCTGAAGAAGTCCTGGAGCTGGGGCTTCTGCTGGATGTGATAAGAAATCCCTGAGCGCGCTTACAGGTGAAGCACGCACAGGATACAGGAGTCACAGGAGGCGTCTGAGGGAGGAAAGCCCTGCCTTTGGCTGGGGGAACAGCAGAGCGTGGAACGGGGATTTGCGCTGTCTTTGTATGTTTTCCGTTACCATAAGGCATTCCCCGAGGCAAGCTAACTACACACAAAAAAGAGGTTTACTTAGCTCACAGTTCTGAAGTCCCAAAGTCCAAAGCTGGGCAGCCTCCTTGGTTTGGCCTCTGGTAAGGGGAAGGGGGCCAGGGGGACGGGGGTGGGGGGTCACATCTCAAGACGGGGAGCCAGAAGGCCAGGCGGTCCAGTCTTAGTATTTTAGAAGCACCTTCTCTTGAGACCTAACTCAGGGCTCCCCTGAGAACCACTGTAATCCCTTCCAAGGGTGCCTCCACCATGACCTAAGGACCTTCCACCTCTTAAAGGTCTCACCAGTTCTCACACTGCCACACTAGGGACAACACTGACCCAGGGGGACACACCACATCCCAACCATAGGGTGCGTGCGTGTGTGTCACACACGCAGGTCAAGATATATTTGAAGGAACTGGCTCGTGCCATTGTGGGGACGGACGAGTCTGAAATCCACAGGGCAGTCTGGAACTCAGGCAGGGTTTCTCTGCTGCCGTGTTGAGGGAGAATTCCTTCCTCTTTGAAAAGCCTCAGTTTTTGCTCTTAAGGCCTTCAGCTGTTTGGATGAGGCCCACCATGTTATACAGGTGTCTGCTTTACTTAAAATCTACTTATTTTACATAAGTGTACGTCAATACTTAGAATGGTGTTTGATCAAACGCACGGGTCCCTTAGCCCAGCCACACTGACCCAGGCCCTGGACCATCAAGGAGTCTAGAGAGGGCTGCACGAATAGCACGCTGTTCCAGGAGGGCCAAGGCGAGGTCCAGGAGCCTCACCTGGGGAAGGCATTCTCCGTACCCAGCACCCCATCCAGGAGGCAGGTCCTGCCTGAGGAGGCATCTGACCCAACCTGCAAACCAGGACAGGAAAGGAGGGGATCAGCACCCCTGTGGACATGCCTCTGTGTGAGCCCAGAGAAGGCTCACCTCCTTACACAGACTCTTCTTGGTCGGCTCCCGCATTTGACCCCGACAGCTGCTCTCCCTGGCAGCAAGGCCGCTTCTGGGCCTCACTCACCTCACTCGCCACACCACTGCCCTGTGCCTCTGCCCGGCCACCACTGGGCCCCGTGCCTCCTCCTGGTCCTTCTCAAAAAGGTCTCCAGCTACACTGCAGCTGAGCTACAATGCTACACGCTCACCTGCGTCTCACCTGCATCTCACCTGTGTCACACGCCCACCTGCATCTGCTTGTCCACAGGACCCGGAGTACACTGGCCCAGAGACTCGAGAGGGTGTGAAGACAATTGACAGCAATGCTCCCAGGCCAGGCCACAGCGGGGCAGTGCACAGTGCGTTGTATTTGTGCACAGTCACGTTACGGGCTTACAAGTGCTGTCATCATCGCATTCCACAGCCAAGGAAGCTGAGGCCTGGACAGGTCACTTGCCCACGGCCACAAAGCTAAGCCTCAGCCGTAGTTGTCAGAGCTCTCCAGAGAGGCAGGCCCTAGTGGCGTGGAGAGACAGAGAAGGACTTATTAGGGAGTTGGCCCACGTCAGGCGTTTGGCAAGCGACAGACACTGAAGCCCCAGTGGGGCCTGAGAAGCTGGCGGGTGGGGTGCTGGTGGGGGTCCTGCAGTCCAAAGGCTGGAGAGCCTGAGTTCTGATGCCAAGGGCAGCTCCACTGCAGCTGAGAGACCGACACCACTTCGTCCTGTCCGAGCCCCCAGCCAATGGCAAGGTGCCCCCCACGCGAGGGTGGGTGCTCCCTGCTCAGTCCCCGCGGGCTTGTGTGCCCCACTACTCTGGAGACACCCCCCAGACACACACAAAGCGCTGTTCACCCAGGTCTCCAGGTGTCCCTTAATCCACTCGACCCTAAAGTTAACCAGCACAGCAGCTCCAAGGCCTGAGCCCAGGCGCCCTGGCTCCAGGGCCCCATCCCGAACCCTGTGACAAGCTAACGGCACAGACCCTGACGTCACACTGCTCTCCCCAAAACTCACTTGTGGGGACTTAATTCCCAGCACAGCAACACTGAGGTGTGTGGCCTTTGGGGAGGTGACTAAGCCAGGAAGGCTCTTTCCTCTTTGACGGATGAGTGTTACTGCATAAGGGATTGACGGGAGGGGCTTCCGACCTGTCCCTCCTGCCACGAGAGAGCCCAGTGCAAGGCGCCATCTTGAACCAGACAGCACTGGCCAGACGAGTCTGTGGCACCTTGAACTTAGACTTCACAGCAAGAACAGTGAGAAAACACAAATTGCCCGATCTGTGGTATTCTAACATCAAAACACAGACCAAGAAACCCACCAATGTCAGCCTAATCTGTACCTTACTTTGAGAAGGTTAGGGTTTTGAGCTCTGTTTTTATTGTTTGACTTTCTTATTGCTTTGGTTTGATTTCGAGAGAGGGCTTCACCATGTGGCCTTGAACTTGTGATCCTCCTGCCTCCACCTCCTGGGATTACAGATGTGCACCACCACACCTGGCTCTTGAATTCTGTTTTCAGCATGCTTTTTTGGGGGGTGAGTGTAGTGGTTTTTTTTTTTTAATATGCCAGGCCGTGTGTTATAATCCTAAAGAGACCCTATTATAAAAAACAGACAACAAGGTCTAGATGTCAACTCACTGTCCTGGCCTGGTCACAGCTTCATCAGGCTCAGCTCTGAAATTAATATTTTAAGTGTAGAGAGGATGGGATGGTGTTAGTGTTCCCAGCCCAGACCAAAGCCCCACAATTAAAGTGTCTTGATACTAAAATATCCCAATCCACAGACCACCTCTGTGAACCCCTGCTGCAAGACTCAAGGATAAACAGTATTCTGGACAGTCCCCGTGCACGGGGCTGTGTTGGCCTCCTTTTTCCTTTCATTTCAAAGTCCTTAAATGTGAATTTTCTTCACATCCAACTGTCCCACAGAAAAGCTGCCGCCATAGACCCCTAAGGAATTCTTCTCGAATTCCTCTCTGAATGGAAGTGAGATGCTGGAAATGACAGAACAAAAGTGGGAAGAGAAGCTAAGTCGTTCACTGTCAGCGAACTCCTCGGCTTCGCAGAACGCCTGATGTGAGGGGAACAGACACCTCATGGTCACTGACGCTGAGGACAGTGTGGACACCACACAGTGTGTGAAGCCCCGCGGGGTGGCAGGCGTGACAGGATGCCCTGTGGACCTGCCCCTAGCCTGGCGCCGACACTCCTCAGACGGCTCTGCCACCTGCAGTGCTGCTGTGTTAATTGTCTCGTGACAGGAAGAACTGGGCTGCACTGGGGCCTGTGTGACCCACTGACCCTCCCCACTGGCCACTGAGAGCCGTGAGCTGGCCTCTGAGACCCGTTCCTGCCGGGCACCATCTGCATCCTTGTCCCACCCAAGCCCCTTTCCCTGTGGTTACCTCTGTCAGGACTGAGCTGAGCCTCCATGACACCCAGGGTCCACTGAGGGCCGGGTGATGGGGAGAGGGACTAAGTGGCAATTGGCCCATGGCTGTTCAGATTGATTTGTCGCACATGGCCACCTGGAATAAACACTGATCTCCCAGTACTCCTGCAAGCAGTTTTGCCAGCAAGATGGTGACTGAAGTGTTGCCCTGGTTCTAGGAACTTCTCCTCGGAGATGTTGGGGCACAGAGCTCCATCGCCCCCTTCTCCCCTTTCCAGCTGCTGCTGGGGACATGAGTGTCATCTTGCATCATGAAAACGCCCTTGCTGGACCCCACGTGGCTGCTGGCCACCTCCTTCCTCTGCTCTCTGCCCGAAAGCAAGGTGGATAGCTGCCAATGGCACCCATGTCCTCCAGCGCTGCTGAGTTTAGCAAAAGCCTGGGAGAAGGAGGCTGAGGTCTCCCAGTCTGGAGGCCTCTTGGGCTGGCCATGCCCTCCCTTGGGAGGTCACTGGGCAATTCATCTCCCTGTTTCACCTGTGGGAAGGAGAGACCAAGGCCAAGACCAAGTGTACTAGCCATTCTGTTTTGAGGTCCTGTGGCTCGCAGCTAAATGTAAGTTCAATAAATACACCTTCAACAAATGAGTAGTTTCCACACACACCAGCCTGCTTCTCATCCTTGTGGGTAACCAGCATCACAAGACACCTGTGCATTTGCAAATGGCCCCGGGTGGCCGTCAGGTGTAAGGAAGGCACAGCATGTAGCTGACTGGCATAAATGAGTCTGCCTCAAGTCAGGCAGACTGATGACTCCCACCGTCAGCATCTCTCCACACTCCTCCACTGTGCCCAGAGCCACAGGCAAGACGAGAGGACTCTTGGGTTTGGCAAGGTAGCTGACCACACCGATGGGGAATCTGATCTGCTAAAGCCATGCAGACACTGTCCACCTGAGCACACAGCCAGCCATGATGTGCAAGGACCATACGAAAGGTGAAGCTCACAGCCAAGCCCAAGTAGGTGAGAAGGAAAGGGACACTCCTAGAGTCAGAGTGAGACTGGGACTTAAAACAAAAGCAGCAGGGCTCTAGGCAAGGCAGGGTTCCTGCTGGGTCTCTTCCGGATGCAGCCATAGTACCTGTGCAGCATGAAGGCGTGGCTATCTGATCAGCAAGGCAGGTGGGTCAGTGAGAAAGGCCAGAATTCCAAATACCACCAACAGGCAGTGCATTTACCAAGCCCAGAATCCAGAAGTGGCATTGTTGTCCAAGAAGCTCAGCTTCCATACCTCACAGGAGAGAGGTCTCCTGGCATGGGAGCACAGGGAGCCATATGCCCCGTTTTTCTGTTTTCCTTTTCTCTCTTCTCCCACACGCTGACCACAGTGCCCAGATCCCACTGGTTAGAGGGAATGCCACTGTCTTCCCACAGGCTAAAGCAAATCCCGGCTCGTTTCTGTGTCCACCTGCCACCAGACATGTGCCATCATGTGAGAACTCCACAGAGCAGAGACCAAGCCCTGGACATGGACAGTCATGTGACAGCTGGACAGAGCAGGGACCTAGCTCCAGAAGGAACACTGGGAGGTGAGGCCCAGGGGAATCACCAAGGCACCTGAAATGGGACATCCAGTTGCTTGCGAGCACCCGGGCCACCTCTGAGCCACCTCTCAGATGACAAGAACTCACTCCCCAGCTCTCAGACTTCAACCAGGTGGGGCACATGGGACCCAGGGCTCCTAAGAACAGAGTCACCAGAAACTGTAGTCCACGGGGTAAGGAAGGAGTTGGAACCTGCCCTCTGAACCCAGCTGGTGATGTCACATTGATTTGTTGCTAAAAGAAATATCTACATTATTCATAAAGTGTAAACAAACCCAGAGTCTTATAATATTCTAAATGCAAAACACATAATCCAAAATTATTTAGCATACAAAATTCCAGAAGGCAGGAAAACCTCAACTCTTAGACACCTGCCCTGAGATAACACAGTTGCCAAAATTATCTAAGCAGCTTTTGTTAAAAAAAAAAAAAAAAAATTACTCCAGTAATTAAGAGTGAACACTCTTGAGAATTATGCAAATAAAAAGTTCCAGCAAAGAAATATGGAAGATAAAGAAAAAAAAATTGACACTTCACAACTGAGTGATACAATAACCAAAATTTTAAAACTCACTGGAAGGCTCACTAGCAAAACAGAGGTGCAGAGGAAGGCACCAATAAAATTGGAGACCAGTAGACTATGTTCAACCTCAACAAGAGAAGAAGGTTGAAAGTGAATAACAGAACCTCAGTGACCCATGGGACTTGTGTCACTGGAAACCAAGGATGAGAGAAAGACAATTCTATGTACCAAGTTGATTGAGCCACGGTGCCAAAGTTTGGCCAAACATGCCTGGATTTCACTGTGAAGGTGTTTTTAACATTTACATCAGCAGACTTTGAGTAGAGCGGATGACCTCCATAGTGTGACTGGGCCTCACCCAACCAGGTGAAGGCTGTAAGAAAAATATTGACCTTCTCCCAAAGATAGGGTTCTGCCAGCGGGTGGCCTGCAGACTCGAGCTGTCATTCAGCACACTGGGCAGTTCTCTGGTCGTTTCTGTGGCCTGCCCTGCAGATTTGGGGCTTGCAGCCTGTGTGGTAAAAGCAGTGCAACAGAGGGCACACAGCTGAAGGATAACAGCTGACTTGGCAAGTGACGTAAACCTACAGACAAAAACCCGAGCAACCCCAAGCAAGATAAACCCAAAGAAATCCTCCCCAGCATCACGCACAACTTACAACGTAGAGAAAAAGACACATCCTCTCAAGCAGTCAGAGGAAGTGGAGGCCTTCCTTCCGAAACAGCAATGTCCGAAAGACAGCAGAGCCTGTGGCCATACCCCCTTCTCGTCTGATCTTGGAAGCTGAGCGGGGTTGGGCCTGGGTAGAACTTGGATGGAGAAGGACAGCAGATTCCCCCTCAGACACATGGAGCCCAGAAGGGAGTGGAATGGCATTGCTGCAGCCCAGGGCATAGTTGCCAGCAACAAGGTTGTCACAGTGAGGCTGACAGAAACCTGACGTCCGTTCTACAAGCACTGCAAAAGGAAGGGTGTCCACAAGGCATGGGACCTCAGAACTGGCAAGAGACCAACAGATGTGCAGTTATCCGGGAAGACAGAAGACCCTTATCCCCTTTCAAGCTTGACGGTTTAAGCAAAAACCTTACTGGCGTGTACAGCGTCCCCACCCTCTGCCTTGCAGCCTGGGGGACCCTCAGGCCCCAGGAAAACAAGCAGAAAAACTGGATTTTGTTTTTAAAACAAGTTGAAATTTCTGGAAGTTGGCCCAAGGGTATACAGCAAGTGAAGCAGCAAGCTTTCACAGAAATCTACCGGGTCTCAGCGTGAACAGCAAGGATCTGGGAACTCGGCAGGGCGGAAGCCCCACACTTGGGGGTGCAGCCGAGACCCAGGGCCCCTGCCTCCAGCTCCTGTGGATGACTGCCGTGTCTCCCCAGAGGGACCGGTGCCCCATCCCTTACAGCCCTGTGCGGCAGAGGCTAATTCCAGGTGAGTAGCGTGAGGCAGCCCCAAGGGGAAGTGTCGGGGGGAGAGCAGCTTTGCCCTCAGGAGCCCAGCAAGGGGAACACAACCCAGATGTGCTCCTTCTCCCTTGTCCCCCCAAGGGTCACGCACATCCCTCTCCTCCTGGACTCTTAGCTTGGTCAAGGCTAGCGGGCACACTTTGTAGGAAAACACCCTCAGATTTGAGCACACCTCAAAAGTAGAGCTAAGGGCTGCTACAGTCCCTCGGTCCCAGAAGCAAACCTCAGGGACACAAAGACAGGACGATTAGGGTCGGAGAGCTGCTGTTTGCAGTGTGAGAGCCACTTCCCATCTCTCTGCTGCACAAAATCACACGTCCACATCCAGCAACAGCCCATCCCTCATCTGGGGACGAAGTGTCCTTTGCAGAGCACTCAGTCACAGAACTGCCCAGGGTCACTTTGTGTGCGTATAACCGGGGCCTGGTGATGGCACAGAAGGCAGGACAGAAGAGGAAGCTGGAAAGGGTAGGGAGAAGCATGGGCTCGGGTTCCCCCTCATAACCAGAGCCCAGTTACCTGGGCCAGGCGTCCTCCCTGGAGGTGCGGGAGCCAGGTCCACAGGGGCACGAAGGAAGAGCCATGTCGTACACTAAACACCCCAGCCCCGCGCACCGGGCACGTCAGCAGATGCAGGAGCAGTGGGGCCCTGCGGGAGGTGAGCCTTCCTGCGTGGAAGGGTGGCAGAGCGTGTGACAGCATCACGCGTGCTCCGTCAGAAGCTGGCTGGGAGAGAGCACGTCCTTCCTCAAGCCTAACTCCATCCCACCGTCCTGGGGCAGGTGTGGAGAGCCTGTCCCGAGCCTTCACGCCACTGTGCTCTGGGGTCTGTCTCCCAGCATCTTCTGTACTTCTCCCATACTCAAGTGCTCTGCAGCCAGAAGCAGCGAGGACACGCGGCTTTGCCAGGTCCCGAGCTGTACCTGTGACACAGCTCTGTCATGGTGGACAGAGTGTCCATGGGTGTCCCTGGACAGCCTGTTTCCCCTGGCCCTGCTTCCTTCCCGAAGGTAGCGCCCAGCACCTCTCCCTGGTGGGTATATCTAACAGCCACTCCATAATTGGCCAGACAGACTTGTCCTCCCACTGACACCCACGGTGAACGGAAGCATGAAGAGCCAGACCTCACACCTCCAGGGGCAGATGAGACCCCCCTGGGGATGTCTCAATTTTCACAAAATGACACAAACTTCCTAAATGTTCCTTAGAGGCTCTGACAGCAGAGAACCTCAGGTTTGGTGCCAGCAGCTGAGCTGAAGGAAGAGGGAGGCTGGACGTGCTGCGGGACACGTTGAGTGGACACAGCACGGGATGAACAGCTATTTTGGGGGGACCTGTGATGACATCAGAACGAGGAAAGAGGGAGACACTAGCCTGTTGCCTGACATCTGCTCCTTACCAGGGCTTTCTCTGTGATTTGTTTTCTGGATCTGGAGGGTTTCTGCAGATGCCATAGAAAGTCCTGTTTCCAAATCCAACACGGACGCGTGCAAGCGCTCAGGTGGAGGAGAGAGGTGCAGCCTGTGAGGGGGGGAGAGTGTGGCAAGAAGAAGACAGCAAAGGCTTAGAACTAGACATGACATCTCCAGAGTCAGGTGTCCAGCAGGACAGCGCAGGATAAAGGGGTACTATGAACACATCCTTCCGGCCTGCAAAGGAAGGACAGCTCCCAGAGGGCCACAGGCTGCCTGTCAGGCAGTCATTCCACTCTTGGGGGCCCCAGGCCTAAGGAAGACATCCCACAAAGGCAATCACCAGTACAGAAGCCAAAGACAAAGCCCCAGGAAGGTCCTGCCAGAAAAGACCCCAACCTAGGACAGACAGAAGGGTCAAAGCAAAGCCCAAAGCACACAGCAGTCAGAGCTGTGGACACCACTGGCAGATAGGGCACAGGTTATGGCAGAACAGAGACCATCCAGGGCCTGTCACTGCCCTGCAGGCTCCAGCACAGCCCCTGCACGCAGGCCCTGGGAACAGAAGCTGGGGATGGTGGCATGTGCCTCTTATCCCAGTGATGGCGGGAAGCTTGAAGTATGGGATCATGGTCCAGGCTGGCCTGGGCAAAAAGTGAGACCCTACTCCAAAATAATCATAGCAAAAAGGGCTGAGGCATGGCTCAAGTGATAGAGTGTCTGCCTAACAAGTGTGAAGCCCTGAGTTCAAACCCAGTGCCACAGATGGAAGGAAGGAAGGAAGGAGGGAGGGAGGGAAGGAAAATGTGGTATGCATACACACTGGAATATTATTCTGTCATAAAGGAGAATTTGCAGGAAAATGGAGCTCCTGGTGTTAAGTGAACAAGCCAAACACTGAAAGCCAAGTGCCACGTTTTCTGTCATATGAGGAAAATTTTAAAGAGGATGGAGAAGGTGAAGAAGAGTTGAAGTGGGGGAGGGACTGTGAGGGGAGGGGAAGGGATGGGGGGCAGGGAGAAAAGAGGGCATAAGGGGTGGGTATGATCAAGCATGGAAATGTCACCGAGGAACCCGCTCATTTTACAATTAATACGTGTTCCTTATAATTTAAAAATAAATAAGGAACAACTTGGTGACAACAACAGCCAAAAACCAACCTTGAATGGCAATTGAAGCAAATTAAAATGTCAAGGAGGCTCCACTTTTTATCTGTTGATCAACGAGGACGGGGACGTCGTCATTAGAACGATGTCAGCAAAGGTGTCTGAACTGCGCTGCACCCCAGGCCTGCTGGGGAGCCAGGTTCACGAAAACGAAGTTTAGTGTGAAGAGCTTGAAACATCCATGTCTTTTAAGGTACTCCTAACTTTGCATAAAATTAAACATGGGGAACGTCCCATGTTTGTGATAAATGAGGAAATGGTTTCACACAGCGGGGTGCACCCACACTGCCCCGGCCACAACCATGTTTACAGAGTGACCTCAGGGCACAGGGAAGCCGGCAGGATAAGGCCCAGCCCACATGCAGCCCACGCAGGACTCCAGGACTCTCTTAAGTGTAGGAGGGAGCCTGGAGCAGCGGGAGGGGATGGCAGGGGACGGTGGCTTTGCATGGAGCTCTACCTCCAAACTTTTACACTGAGGATGACTCAGTAATGTTTGACCTAGTGGGAAAGGCACATCTGACTCCTGGGCACGGGTTCTTGCTGACCCCTGACCTGGGCGTCCAGCTCATCAGATCTCCTGCCACAGGGGAGGGGAAGAAGCCCATGTGCAACTGACAGCCAGACTGGGCCGGACCTGTTTCCAAAGATGGGAACACAAAGGTGTGTGTTACCTTATCATTACAGAACGCCTTCACCTGGCCCTACACAACAGAGAAAGTTACAGAATCATCCCCGTGCTAAGGAAAGGCACCTGGCCTGCCCATCGTCACTCAGGAAGGACGCACCATGGCTGGGACTTGCAGATTTGAAATTCCTTTTGATATGAGGAATTTTTATATCACAAATTATACCAACCCTTTTCAGTCCCCAACCCACACTCTAAAATGCCCCTGCATGTCCTGCTCTTTCCCTCGGAAGACAGTGGGAACGCAGCCTCCAGAGACAGCTGGGTCGGAATGTGACCACAGGCAGGTGACTTCACCTCTCTGTGCCTCGCCTCCTCATCTGTGAGGTGGGACTGAGCATGTCGGGAAGATTTGATAAAACGTGCGAGTAACTTGCCTCCCAGCTGCCAGGACACGCAATGAACAGAGCCCAAGCCTGTGCCGGGCGTTCAGCGAGGTGTCTGCAGTGTCCCCTGCAGCGCTGCAGCAGGTTCCATGGGAGCAGAGAAGGCTGGGCAAACACCTTGCCTCCACCGAGGACTTGCCTGGGGACTAAGAGTTTGCAGGTGGGCCAGGTAAAAACAAGAGCCTCCAGCAGAGAGGACAGGGTGGGCCAGCTACCAGCAGAGGACCAGCAGGCACTGGGCCAGTGAGCAAAACCAGAGCCTCAAGTCAGGAGTCTGTGGAGTCTGGGGGAGCCACAGGGCAGGACGGCAGGACATTGACATCTAGCTGCTCAGGCCGAATGCCACTTAACTCCCATTGACACTCTTGTTTTGACTCTCTGCTTCTCCCTTTGTTATGATAAAGTTCTGGTTTGTGTTCTCTGCCATCAAAGGAAACTTCACCTGAGCTTGGGGTGAAGAGAGACCGCTGCCCTCCCTTCAGGGAGAGCGTGACAATGCCAGCTCCTGCCTTTGTCTTAGCACCAGGTGAACTCCTGGTAGAAGTGGAATGGAAATCCTCCAGTGCTGAGGGACTGTGACCTCTCCTCCAGAGGGGAGAACAGAGGTGGTGAGGACAGAGGCCACAGTGGACGGGCACCTGCACGGTGCGTTCAGCCACAGGGAAACAAATGTTGAGCTGCAGAGTCATCTTCCTGGTGACTGTCCTGGGAGCCACTGAAGACAGTCCCCCTGGACAGTGCAGGTGACTTGGTTGCAGCAAACAGTTTCCCTTGATTCCCTCTAACTGGCCTCAGATGCCAGGCTCCAGTTTCACTCCATCTTCTGCTGTCAGAAATACTGGCCAGCAGCGAGGTGCCCAAAAGGTGGCCGACCTGCTGAGTGGCTGGGCGGCAGACCAGGGATGCCAGCAGCCTGCTCTTTAAAGAGGGGTTGATACCCTGGTGGGCTTTCCGAGCTCACTCCTTCCAGCAAAATCCAGGCACCAAACCTGAGCATCTTAGGGACACGTGAGCATTCCTACTAAGGTTAGCCAGCAGGGTGGCCCCTGAGACAAGAGCAGGGATCACATCCTGCTTACCAAGTCTGTGTTCTTTTCTTTCCAACCAATCGTGGATCAGTGCTTCTATAAAATGCAAAAATGACCACCTTGGACCGTCACAACTGTGTCAAGTTCCAGAAAGGCTCTGAAGACTCACGAGGTCACCGTGCTTGTCCCCAGACCCAGCTGTGCTCAACCCTGGGTCTCAGAGTGCCCATCCAATCGCGGCAGGGACAGATTCAGGAGCCTCATGCCCTGGCGTATGGTCAGTGGTTGTGACAGTTACGTATTTTATTGAGGTTCTAAGTGTGAATTTTGAGTCTTTTGAATTTCTCTGAATCTAGTGATTTTTCCAACCATCTGCCAGATTGTGTTGAGCTGTTTGGAATTTAAATTTACTTTGCGCCATGTACCGAGTGGTTCTGCAGCCTCTGGTCAAAAACAATGTCATGAACCTGCTTATCACTGAATAAGTGAGCTGGGATCCAGAGCTGCCCTGCAACACCACACGTCCAGAGCAGACGAAGGGGCCCATGAGGAGGACGCTGTGAAAGGACCCGAGGCTGGGGGGGCTGCACAGGCATGGTCCCCCATTGCTGGACTTCAGAAACTCTGGGACCAAGTCACCCTTCCCCTGCCCCAGGACCACTGCCAGCAAGCCATCCCCACCATTCTGCTTTGCCTTGTGTGCAGCGGACATTGGGGTTCTCTGGCCACTCAGCCCTCACCCCAACACTGACTGCCCCATGTCAGCAGGAATACCAGTTGCCGATGATAACAGCCCATTTTCTAGACAGATAGACTGAGATGGATCAGAGGAGTTGTCACAGAAGCAAACACATATATGGTTCCGGGTGTTCCAAAGGCCTTAGGGCAGACTGCCACGTTTGGCCCACGGCCACCTGTGGATTGTACCATTTGCATCTCGATGTGTCCTTGTGTTGGGGGACGGTACTGTCTGCGAGGACAGGGCCGGATCTCCTCCAGCCAGTCCAGTTTCCTTTGTTAAGTGTAAGCAGACTCTTCAGAAGGACGGTGAGAAACTTCAGTGGTGCTGCCAAACGGGACTGTACAGATGGTCCCATCCTCACGCCTGTAATCCTGCTACTCAGGAGGCAGAGATCAGGAGGATCCTGTTTGAGGCCAGCCCAGGCAAATAGTTCATGAGACCCAAAAAAACCCACCACAACACAGGGCTGGTGGAGCGACTCAGGTGGCAGAGTGTCTCCCTAGTAAGCATGAGGAAGCCCTGGGTTCAAACCCCAGTACCAGCAAAAAAGACCAATCTGGTCACCAGGTGTGCTGGGACACGCCTGTTATCCCTGCACTCAGGAGGCCGAAGCAGGAGAATCAGGAGTTCAAGGCCAGCCTGGGCTGCCTAGTGAGTCCCTGTCTCAGAAAACCAAACAGAATAAAAATCCACTAACTTCTCTGGACACCTCCAGGACTCTAGTGACCTAAGGATCCCCGAACAGTATCCGGGCATTTGACAAAATATCTCAGTCTTCATTTAGATGCTTTGTTCATAAATTCAACCAAAAATGGTCCAAAATGCAGGCTATGTGGTAGCTAGCCAGCCAGCCCAAATCTGCACCAGAAACCTTCCTTTTCTAACCTCTGTGGAAAACACAGAAATGGTGCCACCTCATCCGGCCACCTTCGCCGGGTCCACGTGGCTCCTTACTGCGTTTCTCCCTGCGCCCAGACTAGAACAAGCCACTGGGCCGCCGACTGCTCTCCTCACTAGGCAGTCACCCCGCCGCTCGGTGCATCTGGCGACAGGAGGGTGCCCACGGTTAACGGTCATTAACAGCCGTGTCGGCCTGGTCAGCCAAGCGGGCTGTTTCAATAGCAGAACCGACAGCTCCGCGAGCGATGCCTGTGTGTTTTAGCACCACCAGCAATGGAGGCCTGTGCAGCCTTTCTCCCACCTCAGCCGGAGTGCGCGCTTCCCCCGCAGACGGCTTGACTCCGGGTCCTGCGTGCATCCCTTAGCTTCTGCTTATTTGCCTAAGCATTTTCAGTAAAAGAAGCCAGGAGGCCAAAGCACACGTTTTTGAGACATTGTTCTGCACAGCCCCGTCTGTGCCAGGCGTCTGAGGCAGGGCTCATTCGCATTAATCTGACACCTCGTGCTGTCGGCCAGCGCACCGTGGCTGTGTGAGCCGCAGACGTCCCCGGTGGGCCTGAGCACTGCTCCGTCTCCACTGCGCGTGGAGGAGGTCGGCTGTGTCCACCATCAGAAGCACGAAGGAAGCTGCTCAGTGCCCAGGCAGCCAGCAGAGTCACCTGCACCGTGGCGTCCATGACCTGCACTTGCCTGTGTCGTGCGATTACGGGGCTCCATCTTCACGGCTCTCTCCACGGGCAGCCGTCCCAGAGAAACGCAGGTCCTCTTGGCTTTCCCCTCTCTATTTTGCTATCCTTTAAATTTGAAGACAATTACCCCTGCCCATTGCTTCTGGCTCCATAGGACCTGAACGGGGGCGGTGACCTAAAAACAAAACCTCCATGTCATCATTCCCTCGATAAAAAGAAAGAATCAAACTTCAGACAAAATGTGCAGTGCTCTGGAAGGAGTTTGGGTGGGTTGTCCATTAATCCGTCACTTCAGAACCGGGGCTCGCGAACTCCTTGCGCTGACCCGGCCGCCATTCAATAAACACTCCAATATGAGGTAACAAATGTAATTCTCACCTAACCTGCCTTCTCGGTTCTACTGTAAAGACTGCCTCTGAAGCAGAGCTCCTTTCCTCCCCTCCATCCTCCCTCAATGACTGTGAGCCTCTCGCGGTGAGATGGCCTGCTGCTTGGGCAGGCAGTGACAGGTATTTTCCAGAAAATTGACTGGTTGTTTTTTGCCATCTGTGGGTCTCCAAGCCAGCGTGTTTTGCTTTGTTCTGTCCTAAGGTAAAGCCAGCCTGTGTCTGAATCTTCTGGTGGGGGGGGGGTCTCTGTGTCACACTAGCATTTGCGACCTTTCAGTCTCTCTGAGGAGGAGTGGGGCAGTGGAGATCTGGGGGGGAGGGCAGGGCCGCACAGGGGACGGGGAGAGTATAACGTGGACCTGTGTCCACAGCTACCTACTTGCTCCTGGGCTAGTGGCTCCAGAGGGGCCTTTGGAAGAGGCTGTCTGTCGTCTTGGGCACTCCCTACCTTTCTCTACACACTGGTGTCAGTGTTTCTGAACGTCCTCAACCAAAGCAGTGCCTGCCTCGCCCCTCTCCCCAAGATTCTCTAGAACTCACTCCGCAGGGACACGCCAGCTGGTCACTTGGTGCTGAGGGTGGCCTAGCAGATCCCTACTGATTTCCATCTTCGGGGACATCAGCCCGTGGGTACTGCGAAGGAAGGATGGGTCAGGCAGATGGGAGGCCCAGCCCTCTGTCCTCTGTCCTCTCCCTTCAGGGCAGCGAGGTGGCACGGAGTCCAGCATGTGGACAGGATCCCTGCAGCGTGGGCCCTTTGTGAATGTGACCCTCCCCTTCCTCATCTGTGACAGACTCATGTGTGCACACTCTGCAGACAGGAAGCCTAGGCCACATCCAGCCAAAAAGCTCTGCTTCTGGAGTGAAGGGTGAAGAAGAGAGAGGAAGCAGGCAATGGAGGAAGCTGGCCCCCAGCTCCTGCACTGCTGGCCCAGAGGGAAAATGTCACGCCTAGTGTTTAGATCCCATTTTTTCTCTGATCATAAAAGCAGAGTGTGCCACAGGGTCACAGGATCCACAGAAAATCCTACAAGCTCTTCCAGAACAAATAGCAGACACTGGCCGGGCCTCTCTTTGCATAACAATTAACACCCGCCATGGCAGGAGCCACTGCTGGCGGCAACTGGGACTTGGATGGTAGCTTCAGATTTAAAACTGATTTTTTTCTTAAGAAACTAGAAGAAAAGGGGGGAGTTTGAGCTCATCTGCATTACAGATCAGGCCTCAGAGAGAATCAGCCATCCATAATTCATTACATGTTTCCTGCCGGCGATGGAGACAGCCTGATCCTAGCAACAGAGCCATAGCAACAGGAGCGGGTCCAGGGCTGCTCCGCCCACCAGAGGAGAGGGACGGTGAGGTGTGTGACGCCTGCCCCTCGCATGGGCAAGGTTCACGGTGTTCCACGGGGGACGCAAGGGCCTGGGGTGGGGAGGGCTGCAGGTGAAGGGTGGGGGTGCGGCTGGGGATGTGGGATGGGGTGGGGTGAGGATGAGAACGGGGCTCCTGCACTGTCTGCTACACGTGGACACAATGCCCTGGCCACTAAAACGTCGCTCAGTACCAAGCATTTCCTGCAAAAATAATGTAACTTCCGCCCAACGCCTGGCTGCTGCGCCAGGAGAGGCGCCACGCGGCACAGAGGCACCGTGAGGAGCCCCCCCCCCCCCGCTCCTGGGGACGCCCGTGGCTGACCCCTCACCTCCAAATGGAGAGTCCACTTCGTCCCCCCCCTTTCACTTGGGGTTGGGGCCCACTCGGCAGCCGTAGAGAACACCGTAAGAGGCATGTAAACCCGCACAGCCATCAGGGCGTGGTCAGTAGAGACCGAGCGAGAGCCTGGCTCCTGTGGGCTGTGTTCCTCTCGTCCCTGTCACACTGTCACGTCCCCTCCAGGTGCAATGGCGAGACTTAGGCTGTGCCATCCGCACAGCTCTCAGGAAGCAGTAAGTGCCTCAGACACGGCCCCCAGTGAGGCATGTGCTCACACGAAACCATGAGGCCCGTGACAGTGTCCAAACACTGTCGCGGCCTGGGGCTGAGTCTGCCTTAGAGCATCTCAGGCGTCACACACACCTCGCTCTCTTCCTTTAACTTGAAGGTATTAAGATAGCTCTTGTTTACCGTGGCAGAGCAATCCAACAGGTCCATGCTACATGAAACCCCCAAGAACGCCATCTCGCCAGCAGATGTGCCTTCCACGGTGGCATGCTGGCTGCTGGGGACAAACCCAGGGGACATCTGCACCCATCTTCCAGATGGACCTTGCTGAGGTGCCTGCCCAGACCTGAACCAGCCAAGCTGAAGGAACGTGCCAGCCTCCGCACCGCCTCCAGTCCACCTCTACGCACATGCAGCTCGGCCACTCTTGGGACGCACCAAATTGTGTTTTGGAGCCCATCGCCCTACTTTGAGCTTTGCTGAGTGAGTGAAGTAGTAAGAGCCTGGACAAGCTGCCAAGGACAAAGAGGGAAGTCCAGCATACTGACCCCTCCCCACCTCCAAAGCCAGGGGGACTCCGGCCACGCAGGGCTCCTGGCCTGTAACGCACAGAGGCGGCTCCCTTCTTGTGTCCATCTTAACAGTTCCTCTGCTTCGACTGGAAAAGATTGCCTCGTGTCTGAGAAGTGTTTTGGGGGGCTGTATTTAAAATAGTTGTTTTCCACAAGTCAAATGAAAAGGTCACCATCAGCAATGAGTCAGATTGTAGAGCACTCCTACGTTTCTGCAAAGTTCACACAGCCCTCAAAACTCCATGTGTTTAACACACGGACACCCCCATAATCACAAGCAAACAGCAGTCATGGTGGCGGCCGGCAGGGGGTGGGGGGATTCGCAACATCTGCAAACAGAGAACGGGATATGTCCTCTAGTGTTAGTCACAACTGAAAGATCTGTGAGCTTGTGCTAAAATGATCCAATTAACCCCTGACCCCCTGGTCCACAAGGCTACAGTGACACATTATCTCCAGGGGTGGACAAGTGGCCACACCTGCCTCTCACTGGGTGGAAGCCTCCTTGGAGGCCACCAAGGATCAGCACCCAGACTGCCCAGGAGCCACCAGGGCCCCAGGATCAAGTCAATGCACTTCCTTTACTTTCTTATCGTTAAAAGTTTATATTGGGAGTCAAAGGGGGTCCGCCATTTTAAACAAATTTACACACTTCTTTTCTGGAAACAATATGTGCTTCCCTAAAAAAAAGGACTAGAAAGCAAGCAGAAACATAAACCCTCACCGGCGGCCTGTGAAACTCACCACAGCAAAGAGAGGATTCTACCATGCTTGGTTTAGGATGAGTGGAGACTGCAGCCATCAAAGATGGGACAAAAAGGAAAACCAAGGTCTCCAGGCTCCCCCCACACAGTGGAGGAAACAGAGGGCACAGAGCCCGACGGGAGCACCGTTCTCTCTCACACACGCATATGCACATACACAGAGATACACACACATATACACACATGCATGCACACAAATGCATGCACACACGCCCATATGCACAGACACGCTCATATATACATACATATACACATGCACAGAGATACACACATACACACACCCATACACACACCTGCCCTGTGTTTTCTGACCATAACCCTCAGCCTGCTCCTGGGGCCTGGCTTCCAGAGGAGCTCTGGGGTTGCCGTTTGAGTCACTTTGATGGATTTCTTGTGGTGGTGACAGGGGCTCAAGGCAAGGTCAGCCCGTGCCGGGCTCCTGACCTGTGCCATCCCCCAGGAACCTCACAGCCATTGTTTCCAGCCACTCAGCCAGGAAACACACCCATACAGAGGGGTTATTTCCCTGCATACCAAATTCTGGCACCCAAAGACACCCTTTCCCTAGACTTACAGGCTAAAGATGGGACCAGCAGGTGTGCGCTCATCCACCTTTGTGGGCAGATCCCAGAACAGCTTCCCGCGTTAGAAATGGCTTGCGTGAGATTCCGTAGTGGGAGGGTGCCTTCCCTGCAAGGTGAGCTTTAACATACGCTGGACAAAACACACCACGGCACCTCCAAGCAATGGAAAACTCTGCCACTACTTAACGTTCTGGAGAAGGGGTTGCTGATGTGGAAAACATGGTCCATGTAGCAACTGGAAAGACAGGATTCAAAACTTATACGGCCAGGCACTGGTGGCTCACGCCTGTAATCCTGGCTACTTAGGAGGCTGAAATCAGGAGGATCACAGGTCAAGGCCAGGGCAGGCAAATAGTTCACGAGACCCTATCTCCAAAATAACCAGAGCAAAGTGGCTTGTGGTGATGCGCCTGCTTTGCAAGAGAGAAGCCCTGAGTTCAAACCCCGGTCCCACCAATAGAAAGAAAAAACTTACATTTGCAAGGGTTCTACTTATGTCCTTCATGAAATACATCTTTATGCAGAGCAGGCCAACTAGTCCAAGGTCCTGGGGGTTCTCCTGAGCACTCACTCTAGTTATCGTCACTAATGAGTCTTCCCATCTCCTGTAAACGTCCCTGTCTTCCCTGCTCTTCTTACACGAGGGACAATGCAGTAAAGGAGCTGGGATCCAGGAACCCTGTCTCCATCAATCAGAAAGTTCTAGAAATCATCACCTGTTGGCAGGGCTGATGCAGGATTTTCAGAAGAACTGGAAACCTGGTCACAGTTGGGCAAAATTCTGCAAGCCCCACCACCTGCCTGGGACGTCACTCCCCAAGACACACAGCCAACTGCGGGTGTCACTGTTTTTGAGGAGTAGCATGACAGGGGGAGGGCATCACTGTCCTCCCCATGGAGGGGACTCACTTCCTTCCAAAACGTGTGGAACTAAAGGAAGTGACTTTACTGGCTTCTGCCCATTAAGGCTGTGTGACGATGTGACAAAGTCCATCGACACTGCCCCTCTCCCTGCCAGGGGCACAAGTTGGGGGCCCAAAGCATTTCTTTCTTCTTCCTTTTCTTTCCCCTTGCCTTTCTTCTTGTCTTCCCAACTCAAAGCTGACACTGAATGGGACAGGTGACCCAGTCAGCCTCTCCTGAAAGACAGACAGACACTGTGAGTCTAGAGACAGTGTCACAGCCACTCACACCGCCTGCCAGCGCACAGCGGGTCCCTGGCCCTCCCGGCCTCCCATGGCTTTCAGGGGTGCACAAAGGGAAAGTTGAGTCTTTAGTTCTCTGCAGCCAGAGAAGCTGAGAAAATGACCCTCAACCCTCGGCTCTGCAGGAGGTGAGGTTCTAGTGAGGTCAAGAAGAATGGCCCTGCAGCTGGGAACCGGGACCTCAGCCCCTCTGAAAGGCAGGGCGGGGTGCCTTGCCCTCTAGGGAAAAGTTTCTCACCGACGCAAGAGGGAGTCAACAACTCTGACCTAGAAATCAGAAAAGAGAACGGGAAAAATTAAATCCAAAATATCAGGATGCAGCATGAAATCAGGGGCACCCAGCTGGAGAGGCGTAATCAGGACTCCAAGCCATAAATGCTGATGGTTTTGATTAGAGGACAAATTGCCGGAGCCAGACTCGCAGTGCCTCTTCGTGTTTGAGCGATGTGATTCTCCCCCTGGCAGCTCAGGACAAGACGGGGCAGATTGAGGACCATGGAGGGGCTGCGTATTTTAATAAGAGCCTCCCTGCACTTCCATCCAGACCCCTCAGAACCAGCTGCTGGGGGGACTGGGGAGTCAGGCCCAGGCAAGTGAGGTACCAGACCCCGGCCAGACAGACAGACCGGGGTGGCATCTTGGCCCTGACAGCCCCCGCTGAGGGACTCCAGGGCAGCTCTGTCCCCTCTTTGCTCAGCTTCATCTGTGGAATGGAGGCTGTCCAAGTGCCCACTGCGTGGGACTTCGTGACGCTAGGAGGGCTTCCCCCGTGCAAGCTGCTCCCCAGCCGCAGTGCTCGCTGTGAATAGTCATCTCCGCGGTTCACAAAGGGCTGAGGGAGGTCAATAGCCCTGGGTTTTGCACTGAGGGCCAGAGGGCCCCAGTGAAGAGGGCCTCCGCCGGGCAGGAGCCATCAGTTCATTGCGTGGCCAGGGAATGAGGAGAGAAACGTAGCCCAGCGAGGGCGAAGTTTCAAGATTTTGATGTAAATGTGCTTCTGAGGCCTGGAGACAAGGTAGCTTGCAAGTGACACTTAAAGCCAAAAAGTTGGTGACATAGGGCTGCAGATTCTACTAACTTCAGTCCTAGAAAATGCTATGTTGACCCCTAGCAAAACTCTAGAACCACGTCATTGAATGGAATCACGTGAGGTTGTTTTCGTTTGGTTTTTTTAAGGCTGTGGCATTTCTGAGGCCAGCATTACTTGGATACCGAAAGCAAAGATACCCCGAGAAAAACTGCAGCCTGATACCTCGTAAGAATACAGTCACAAAAACTCCCAACAAAACACGAGCAAACCAAAAAGATTTCATGCCATAACAGGAAAGGTTTATCCCAGAAATACGAGATTGAATAAACTCTCAGAGATCAATTCAGGAAGGCCAGGCTTGGTAGCACACAGCTATAGTCTGAGCCTTCAGGACGCTGAGCCAGAGACGAGCCCAATGAAATCTTGTCTCAAAATACCAAAGGAAAGATAATGGCGATGGTGACCGTGAGCTAAGCTGACGCATTGTACCAGTATTACTCTTCGAACCACAAGATTCCTCAGTACATGCGAAAAAATTGACAAAACTCACGCCTGAAAACATTCAGAAACACGACCTCCTGCCAGGCACTTGTGCTCACGCCTGCAATCCCAGCTACTCAGGAGGCAGACATCAGGAAGACTGCAGTTTGAAGCCAGCCTGGGCAAATAGTTTGAGAGACCCTATCTCGAAAAAATACCCATCACAAAATAGGGCTGGTGGAGTGGCTCAAGTGGTAGAGAGCCTGCCTAGGAAGTCCCTGAGTTCAAATCCCAGTCCTGCCAAAAAAGAAATTAAAGGTTTTAAACAGTGGAAAGGCATGCCATGTCCATGGATCAAAAGGCTTGAGTTTGTGACCATGGGGATGTCCTCCAAACTGACCCACAGGTTCAGGATCCCAAGAAGATCTTTGGAAAGTGGAAAAACTGATTTGACAGTCCTAGGAAAGGCAAGGGATCCAAGATGGCCAAACGGTCCAGGAGAAAGAGAAAAGTAGGAACCACATTTCTGGATTCACAACTCACCTCAGAGCAAATGTCAAGACAGTGTGGTCCTGGCTTCAGTATGGACTGGAATTGAACTGAGAATACAGAAATCAGTCTGGGATTTCATACATCTGTGAGCGGCTGATTTCCAACAAGCATGCAGGATCACTCAATGGGGGTGAGTTATCTTTTAACAAATGCTGCTGAGATGCTGGGGGTTTACTTGCAGATGAAGCTGGAGCCTAACCTTACACCATACTCGAAAATTAACTCAAGGTCAATCAAAGTCCTAAGTGTTCCTAAAACTATGAAGCTCCGAGAAGAAAACATAGGGTAAATGTCACGACCTGAGATTTCACAAAGAATTATTTAATCTGACACCCAAATCATAAGCAATAAAAGGAAAAGTAAGTTGCTCTTCATAGAAATTTAAAACTTGTGTTTCAAGGAATACCACCAAGAAAGTGAAAAAAAATGACCTCTATAATTGGAGGACATGTTTTCAAGTCACAGAGCTTTTAGAAACTTGTACGAGAATACACAAAAGAATTCTTACAGCCAGGCAAGGTGGCGACTACTTAGAACCTGAATACTTACTGAGGGGCCTCAGGCAGGAGCACCGTGAGCTCAAGGCCAACCTGGCCAGCACAGCGGGACCCCATCTCAAAAATGAATAAGTAAAAATAAAGAACTTGCTGAGTCCCAGTGGCTCAAGTCTATAATCCTAGCTACTCAGGAGGCAAAGGCCAGCAACCCTCTTACCTCAAAAATATCCAACACAAAAAACAGGCTGGTGGAGTGGCTCTTGTGGGAGAGTGCCTGCCTACCACGTGTGAGGCCCACCCAAAAATGAATCCAACAAAAGAACCCTTACAACTCAATCACAAAAGCAAGCATGACTCAACTTAAAAATGGGTTGAGGGTCTGACTAGACTTTCTCAGAAGAAAACACAAATGGTCCTAAAAAATTAAGCAGGCCCGCCATTTGACCCGGGGCTGCCTCTTCTGGATGTATCACAGGAGAACTGAAAGCAGGAAACTCTAACAGGATTTATACGCTGTGTTCATAGCAGCATTCTTCACAGCAGCCAAAAAGTGGAAACCATTCAAGTGTCCACTGATGGAAGGACAGACAAACTATGACCCATCCAAACACCGGGAGATCAGTCAGTGGTCTAGAAGAAGAAAACTCAGGGCTGGAGGAAGAGTTCAAATCGTAGAACACTCACCTCGCAGGTGCAAGACCCTGGGTTCAAGCCCCAGTACCACGCACACACACAAAAAAATTCACAAAAACTTTTTAAAGGAAAATCTGATACACATGGGCTTTGAGGACATGTTCAGTGAAATAAGCTAGTCGCAATGAGACAAATTCTTCATGAGTCCACCTAAACAAGGAACTGCAATACTCAAATTCAGAGACAGAGAACAGAATTGTGGCTGTGAGGGGCTGGGGAGGGAATGGGATCTGCTGTTGCACGGAGCCCGGAAGTTCTGGAGGCTGATGTGTACGTTGCGAATATGCTAATGAAATGTGCACTTAAAAATGGTCAGCTGGCCACCGGGGGCTCACGCCTGTAATCCTAGCTACTTGGAAGACTGACATTAGGAAGATGGAGGTTCAAGACTGGCCCAGGCAAATAGTTCAAGAGCCTGGATTGGTGCTGGGTAATCACACAGCAGCAGGAGGGGACTGACTCAGCACAGTGATACAGGCGTGTGCTGAACTTCAGAACCTCAGCAATTAGAGCAAACGGACAACAGTGACAAAAGGGACAGGTCTGAGCAAGTCAGACGCAAAAGACAAGACACTGGCTGGGCCTACTTGTATCGAGAACAAAGATGGAGCCAGGCATGACGGTGCATGACTGTAATCCCAGCACTTGAAAGGCTGTGGCAGGAGGATTGAGAGTTCGAGGCCAATGTGGGCTACATAGTGAAGACCCTGTCAGGAAAGAAGGAAGGAAGAAGGGAGGGAGGGAGGGAGGGAGGGACGAAGGAAGGAAGGAAGGAAAGTATGAAGGAAGGAAGGAAGGAGAAAAAATGGACAGAACAAATGTATTCTACTTGGGTCAGACATGGGTCTGCCACAGTGAGCATGGCATGATGGGGCATGGGAGCCCCTGCCTGTGGCCCTGCCTGTGGTCCTGGAGCTCCATACACAGTTGTGTTCACTCAGCTCCACACAGGTACACTTTGGGGTGTTTATATTAGGCGTCAATAAAATTTTTTTAGGGCTGGGGACATGGTTCAAGTGGTGGAGGGCTTGCCTGGCACGCATGAGGCACTGGGCTCAATTCCTAGTACTGCAGAAACAAAAGCCATGGCTAGGGACCAGCCACAGTGGCTCACACTCCTCATCCCAGCTACTGTGGAGGCAGAGTTTGGGAGGATCACAGTTCAAGACCGGCCCAGGCAAAAAGTTAGCAAAACTCCATCCTTAATAGCTGGTCATGGTGACACATACCTGTCATCCCAGCTAAGCATGAGGCATAAATAGGATTGGGCCAAGGCATAACCCAAGACCCATCTCAAAAATAACCAAAGCGAAGAGGGCTAGAGGAGTGGTTCAACTGGTAGAGCACCTGTCTGACGAGCATGAGGCCCTGAGTTCAAACCCCAGTACTGTCAAAAAAACAAACAAGGGGACAGGGCTCACGGCTGGCAGAGGGGGTGCCCAGCTGTCAGTCATCTGAGCTGGGCGCCAAGCATGGGGCCCCACATGCAGAACGGCAGCTGCCTACTGGCTGCCCTGTGTCGCCCTGGGGAGCACATGGCCGCTCCTGTCCCCTGACTCTTCTGCACCATCACCCAGGGGCACCTGTGTGCTCTGAGGTGCAGCTCGGGAGTGTCAGCAGAGGGTACATGGATGACTTGAAGAGGGCACTTCCCACTTGCTCATTTCCTGGTGACCTCTGAGGACATAGCACCATGATTTTACATGATCTTGATTTCAGATTTTAAGTACCCGTCCAGTCTGGCACCATAGCCGGGTTAAGGCCCACGGAACAGCAGCGATCTGTCCACGGTCGAGCTTCTTGCTCGCTCCCACTCCTGACCGAGCAGCGTCCTGCTGCACTCTGAGCACCACCGGAGGTTGAGAACGAGGTTGGGGGACGTAAGCAGCTCTGAAGTCAAGTGCCCCCCTGGCCCATGTCCATGTCCATTCAGAGGGGATCATGAGTGACAGCGGATGAGAGAGAAGGAGTCTGATTAGGAGGAAGCTGCCACACAGCCCCACTGGCCACCAGGGGGAGGGAGGGGACAGACGGGGCACATTGGGGCTCTGCTGAATGAGGACAAAGCCCCCTCAGAAAATGGGGATACTGCTCACCTGGGGACTGACAGCCCAAAGCACCAGGCAGAGACAGAGATACAGAAAGACAGAGATGAGACCCAGCGCCTCTGACCACTGCCCCCGCCCCCCCGCCCCGACCCCTCCTGGCAGCCCTGCTGTCCTTCCATCTTTACTGTGCTGTTGTGTTGGTTCTGCTCTCCACACTTGAGGACTGGAGCAGCAGCTCCAGGCTAACTGGACCCTGGAGGTCTCCCCAGAATCCCTGGGGCTCTGCATCCTGTCCTGAAAGAGACCCCTGAGGTTGACGAGGGCATTCATGGGTTAACTAACCTAGCTGGCCACATATCCTGGAAAAGCAGAGGGTGGGCTTGAATTTCCGGCCTTGACTTTTGGGTCTTTCTAGGTTTCCAGCCTCTAGGAGATGAAAATAACCCCCGGAAACCAAGTGCATGTGTCCTCTAAAAGAGGACACAGTGGTCACTGCCACATGGAAGCACCAGCCCCTGTTTTTTGCTAAGAATAAACCCCTGCTTTTAGCTTCCTCATTCAGTGTGGCGCCCCGTTGCTCATAAACAGAGCAGAAGATGACACTGGCCAGAACAGACTGTGCCCATCCAGCCTGGTGGCTCCTGGACCAGGGACAAGCCCTCATCTCTAGAGCAGAGCCCGTTCCTTTAACTCAGTGTGTGGCTGGAGGGCGGTGAGCTCTGGACCCTGTGAGCTCACAGGACCATGGGGCCCCTGGAGGCACCTGTTCCCGGATTTATGACTCTACTGTCACTTTCCTCCTAAACCCTCCTGTCACCTCATTGGACACTGAGCTAGTAAAATGGCGTCAAGAAGAGATGGAGAAAGTCACGTTCATTCAGAGCCTGCTGCTCGCAGGAGGGTCACAGGTCTCACAGAGACGGCCTTTGTCGAGTTAACGCTGATAAATGACATCCTCCTCGAGGAGACAATGATGGATGTCAACCCACCAGCTGGCAGGGTCCACCCAGTGAGAGTGTGGACACACCACTCACCACTCACAGACCCCTGCTCTCCTAGTCCCTCAGGGCCCTAACGCATGGCCTTCCATTCCTGTTGGTGTCTTCAGGGCACAGGCTGAGGATGGAGAGAAAGATAGACCCCTACCCCACCCACCCTCACAGTCACGTGAGCACACAGGGAAAGGCAGTAATAGAAGCAGCCCCACGCTAGCCAGGCACTGGTGGCTCAAGCCTGTAATCCCAGCACTCGGGAGGCAGAGATAGGGAGGATTGTGGTTCAAGGCCATACCGGGCAAATAGTTCAAGAGATTCCATCTCCAAAAATGACCAAAGCAAAATGGGCTGGAAGTGTGCCTCAAGTGATAGAGCGCCTGCTTTGCAAGTTTAGTTCAAACCCCAGTCCAACCCCCACAAAACAAAAGCAGCTGGTGATGGAGGAAGAGCAGCAGAGTGAAGACAGGAGGCCCCTGTGCCTTCTGGGAACTTACATCTATTGCCAGGAACAGGAGGTGGTCCTCCCCCAAGCCCAGGCCCCTCAGGCCACACCCAGGTCATGGGTGGACGGTAGTGTTGTCAGAACTCTGGAGAGTCCCATGGCTGCAGCCCGACGGGGTCCATGGCCACTGGCAGATGAGAGCACCGGGATCCATGACAAAGTGGATAGCTTCACAGTGCAGAAGCCCCAAGACAAGGTGTCCATGGGGCCATGCTTCATCCAACACAGAGAAGGCTCTGGGGAGGCCCTGCTCAGACCTCTTCCATCTTCTGGTGTTTCTGGTAGTCCTTGGTGAAGACTGGTGGACGTGTCACTCAGTTCTGCCTCCATCTGTGTATTTTCACGCACTGTCCTCTTCTGTGTGTCTTCATGTGTCCTCCTATCTTCCCGTGGCCTCCTTCTCTATGTGTCTCTGTGCGGCCTTGATAGAAGGACGCTGATCATCTGAACTCAGGGCCACCTACCCTAGTCTGGTCTCAACTTTTTCAGATTGCACCTGCAGAGACCCTGTCTCCAAACCAGGCCATCCTTGAAGGTACCAGTGTTGACAAGGACGTCAACGACGCTTTAGGGGATGAAATTGAACCTAACAATGGCTGGTGGGGTGTTCCCACCAACACTTCTGCCCCAGGGAAGAGAATACACTGTCCAGGGGCTGAGAGCCAGCTTGACCTGACTGAGGGTCAGTGTAAAGAATTGGCACATAAGCCGTGAGAACCGTTCCAGCTCCAGGAATCGGAATTTCCTAACTCTAGCTGTTCCTTTGGGATGAGCCAGGGGCTCTGAGTCAGCTGTCCATAGCTGAGTGCTGCCCGCCTGCCTCGGCTTCACCCTGAATGCTTCCCATCGTCCAGGAGCTAGCAGGTGGCCATTACAGGAAAGGACAATTCCAGGACACATCTGAGAGCAAGTTTACAGGGCCATCCTCAGCACAAGAGCAGAATTTAGGTACGATAGGAGGAGCCAGGGAGGAGTTGTTGGGGCACCAGCAACTCCCTTTCTAAGGCCTGTCCTCAGAAAAACCCAGTCTCTGTTGGTTAGCCTAAAACCATCCTCGTTAAATGGCTGCCTGTTGAAGGGGGCAAGGTCCTAAGCAGGACTGACCCCTGTCCCCAGCTGTACCTACCAGCCACATCTTCCAGAGCATCAGCTTGTCTCCAGACAGAAGAAACTCTCTCTGAAGAACAAAGACTTTCCCTATTGACACCAGTAGAGAGACTTGGACTCATCCTCAGGCGTGGCAACTTGGAGGGAACATTTCGGGTGTGTAGCTCAGTCTCAAAACAATGGCATTACCTTGGGGTCGCAGCAGGTGTCCTGGAGCGTGACGTCCATCCACAGGCCACGTGGATGCTGCCTGCGGGGCCGTGGAGCTGCTCCCTGGGACAGGCCACCTCAGCACCCAAGCAGGCCCCTCCAGGGACAGGGCACAGCTGAGTTTTCTTGAACTCCAGCAAGCCTCTGGGGCAGCTCGGTCCCGCGCTTCCCAAGAAAGGGAGCTCGTCCCCCGACCCTGCAGAAGCCGGCAGGGCACCTCGTGTACAGGGACTATTCTATTCCTAAGTCCCTGATAGTGACAGGGCCATCCATGGCCTTGTCTGTGACTGAATACCTGGAGCCCCTGAGCAGGGCGAGGTGACAGGTGTGCTGCTGCCATGGCCGCTAGCTGCCATCGGCTTTGGCCAACTGAGTGGCTCTGCTCACGTGAGCGGGACAGCGTCACAGGCCTCACGAGTCTGCCTGTGACTGCCGGGAGCAAAGGCCCCTCTCCGACTCTGAGCATGGCTTCTTGACAGCAGTGTTGGCTCCAGGTGTTCAGGCCCTGGACGCCGGTAGGTGACAGAGGCCAGCATGGTTTTCAGCCCTTTGCAGGATGACTCTTGCTCAAGGATCATGTCAGACTCCAGGCCGCGGCTTTGTGCCGTGCCACCCGGTGGACATGTCCTTCTTACCCCTTCTCCAGACAGTTCTCCCGCACTGAAAAAGAAGAGCTTTCAACTAAAAACAATTGTAGACAAGGAAAATTCTCAGGTGCTCCCCAAAGGTGGGTCCCAAAGGTGGCCAGCGTCTGTGTGGCGCGAGTCACAGCGATGTAGAGCAGCAAAGGCTGTTTCTGTACTGACAGAATCCCCACGGGAAGGACACCCGACTCTCAGCTTGAGGAAGTTTCTGGACTTGTTGGCAGCAGTTTTCCTTGTTGGTCACCACACATGGTGAGTGACAAAGGAAAAGCAAGCCAGCATCCAGCACTGACTGTCCCCGGGCACTCCACACAAGCTTGATCTCTCATTTCAAATGCTGGCTTTCAATGCTTTCCCATAATCTATCATAGAAACTCTTGTCAAGTGGCCTCTAAAATTTGAGTCACGCCGACTTAAATACACACGCACACGCACACGCACACGCACACATGCCCTTAGCCGTTCTACATCTGAATGCCGTATTCAGTTGGCCTTCAGTAATATTGAAGACATCAAATTCCATTTCTTGTGGCAGCTGTTATGAAATTTAAAGCTTTTAGATTGTTAATCTATGTTCCTAAAAGTGATAATAAAAGCATACATTGCAGAGTAATTATCACTTCACCCAGGTGCTCTTATTTTATGAAATTCTTGCTTGCCAAAGACTACAATTTACTTTTACAGCTTCATCTATCTATCTGACATTTGAGATATTCCCTAATGAATTCCAACTCTGCCTAAACTGGCTGTGATAAATATAACCTGTGCCAAAGACATTAGAACGTCACTTCTGGCAACTCTAGGGCTGCCGAGGTGAGCCGCGCCCACACGGAGGCTCGCGCCAGGCGGGGGCTAGGACTGGCCTCACCGGCAAGTCACACTCTCAGATTTATGTTCTCCACGGCCCATGGCACTTATAGCTAAGTGTTTGTCAATGCAGCTAAACAGAAGAAATGAGACTTAATAGAGCATAAAGGGTGGGGAGGCAGTCTCTTTCCAGCTGTGTCCCCTCCCAGTCACTACATCGGGGTACGGGGGCCCCCTGCAATCAATGCCTGTGCAGTGTGCCCAGGTGGGGTCCTCCACTCCACGAGGAAGCTCAGCTTTTACAACTATGTGGAACAGCATTGGAGACCCTGTCGCTGCTGCTGCGTGTTGCTACTTTCAGCGCCGACAATAAGCCCCGCACACACACACACAAGATGTAGTTAACTGAAGTCGCGGGAGTCAATAGACCGCCAATCTGCAGAGGGGGATTGTTCTCTAGGCTGGTTGGTGACCTGGTGGGTTTCCCAGGTTGGTGACTTGCTATTTGGTTTTGGAATTTTGTCATGGGGAGCAGAGGCAGGGACTAGGTATTTTTCCACCACCACCCCCCACCCCGAACTTTAAAAAGCAAGGGGAGGGTGCGGGGTGAAGGGCGCTGACTTTTCTCATGAGTGCTGTTAGGGTAGGATATTTGGGTTTTGATTTATTTTCTCCCTTTATTTTATTCTACTAGCTCCAGTTTTTTCCCCCTGGTTTCCATAACAATTTCTGGAAAGTTGAGGACATGAGGTGGCCACACACTTTGGTTCCTACGTTGCCTACAGAAGGAAGAGACCCAAAGCACAGAGGGTAAGATGCAGACTTCCTGGCTGCCGTGTCAGCCTCGTGCATCACGCTGTTAAACTGAGCCTTGGGGAAATTACTGATCAGAAAATCTAGATCAGGGCAGCAATGGGGCGGTCCCAGGAAGAGCTCCAGAAACCATGCCAAGGTGGACTTTGGAGCGGGCCTGCCCTCAGCATCTAGAAGCTCCATGCGGGGCAGCAGTTGGCACTCCCTTCCTAGCTCCACAGGTATTTTAGCAATAGGTTTTATCTCTCCCTGTTAGCTCAGGAAAACACAAATCGCTATTTGTCAGACATTATTTGAGCAAAGGATGTGGAAATGTTTTTGGCATGCTGCAAGCTTAAGAGAAAAGAGTGATCCTGAGCTCTGAGCAGAGCCTGACTTCATCGTTTACAGCTGTGTCCTGACTCCTTCCGTGTACAGCTCATGGGACCATGGTGATGGCAGGACACGAAAACCCCTGCACAGGAACAATGACCTCTTCCCCCTTCAACTCAGTTTTAGCCTTGATTAACTTGAACATAATTGAAGGCCAGCTAATTCACTCTACCACGTGCAAGTGTGTGCGTGTGGTGTGTATTCTCTGCTTGTGTGCAGAGAGGAGGGTCAACTGTCGTTTTGTTTTTTGGAGGCGCCATCTGGTGACCACTGAAAATATTGCATCGTCAAATTACATCTGCATCGTTTTCCTATGTGAAGCCCCTGGATTCTCAGCGTATGAATAAAAGTTTCCACTAAGGTACATGTGAAAATGAAAATTTTACGCAAAATATTTCACCTGGGGCTGTATGCAGTGGCACGCAATTACAGTCCCAAGTACGCAGGAGGCTGAGCTGGGAGGATCACTTGAGGCCACCCTGGGCAACAAAGCAAAATGTCACCTCAAAACACACACACACACACACACACACAGTGTGCGTACACAGACACACACACAGACACGTGTGCACACATGCATGCACATGCAAACACAGACACACACACATTTGGAGGCTTTTAAAAGCTGGGGTGCTTAGGAACTAAGACGGAAAGAACACACTAAGCCAAATCTCCAGCAGAGACTATGGCATGCCCAGAGTGACTGTTGGAAGGTGTCTCGCTGTCCTGGGCTGCAGCAAGAAATGGCCACACACTGAGTGGCTTAAGCACCGTGCAGGCAGCCAGAGTTCAAGCTCAAGGCAGGTGTAGCAGGGCTGGCTCCCTGCAGGGGCTCTGGGGAGGATCGGCCCCAGGCATCCCTGGCCTCTCTGCCTCTGTGTTCACGTGTGTGTGTCTCAAACCCTCTCTTCTACACCTGCCATCGACCTGGAGCTCACTCTTAGCCCGGGATGCTCATCTCCAGACCCTTAATGACATCTGCAAAGACCCTGCTCCCTACAAGGTCACATCCAGGGGCTCCAAGGGTCAGGTCATTGGCCATCTCCCAGGAGCCATCTTTGGCCCACAGCAGAGGACAGAGCAAGGGCTGGGTGGGGGTGGTGAGACTGGTTGCCCTGGGAGAATGGGGCTCTAGAACATTCCGTGCTCTTGTGGGTAATAGGCTGCAGGACTCCTTGATGAACTTATGACAGTGCAGCCTCTGGCTGTCTACTTAGGACAGCTCTAACCTCAGAGGTCTCCACAGGGCCTCTTGGTGCCCTGCCATGCTCCAGTGAGACCTGGCCCTACCTCCCACTGCTCCCTCTGTGAGGCCTGACCAGAGGCGGGCAGCAGGGGAGCAGGACGCTGGAGGAGGTTGCTCTCCCTTCTTGCTGGCTCCTGGCCCTGGGAGGTCCTGAAGGCCACTCCCAGGTCTCAGGAGATGAAGGGCTACAAGAGGTAGTCACAGCTGTGTCTACGTGTTCTACAAAGAAGTCCCTCCAGGCAGAGACCTCAGGTGACAGCCATGGTCTACCCCAGCTGAGAGACCTGTTGAGTACAGGTGCCTACCAGGCCCCTCAGGCAGCCGCGACACAAGTCAGAGGGCTGGGCCATGTGGCCCCCTCTGGTCTCTATGGCTTCTGCTGCCCACGACCACATCTGAGCTCCAGGAACTGCTCCCTTTGTCTACTCACTGCAGTTCTACCATATCCGAAGGGACTGCCAGGGTCCACCTGCTACTTCCTGGCCACAAATTCACCCCCAGCCCACAAGTCCAACCCAGGTTCCCATGGCCTGCTGGGCACAGCACACAGACACCCTTGCCAGGAAGAAACCCGCAGGTTTCTGAACAGTGGCACCTTAACAGTGACTAAAACAGAAAGATGCCTGGAGACAACAGTCTTTCCTCAATCGCAGCCATAGTCATCACCCCCGTCCTTCCATGCAGCCACAGCTGTGTCTGTCTTGGCACCCACATGTCCCTCCTACAGTGCCACTGCTCTGCCATGTGTCCTTTCTGATGGCACCAGCTGTCCTGGGACCCATGTGTCCTTCATCCCACAGTGCCGCTGTCCTGGGACTCAATGTCTTTTCATCCCACACTTCTGTCCTGGGGCCTATGTGTCCCTCGTCCCATGACACTGCTGTCCTATGTCCTTTGTCTGATGAAGCCAGCTGTTCTTGGAACTGTGTATTTTTTATCCAACAACGCAGGCTATCCTGGGACCGTTATGTCCTTTGTCTCACACTGCCACTATACTGGGACTGATATTTCCTTCATTCCATGACACCAGCTGTCCTGGAACCCATGTGTCTTTTGTCCCACGACAGCAGCTGTCCTGAGAACCACGTGTTCTTCAACCCATGATGCTGCTGTCCAGACAGAACTGCCCACACTGTGCTTGTCCTCTCTAAAGCACCAGGCATGACTGGCAGACCCAAGGCCCCCATGGCTGCTTCCTGGCCACGTGTCCTCCTAAGGACTTGATTACTCATGGGTACCAGTCTGGGAACAAGTACATTATCTCATTCTGGTGGTTTTCCCACCTGTGCTGCTTGCTGGCTTCCCCAGACAACTTTTCACCCGAGTGGACCAATGGCACTCCACCACTGAATTTTGCCCCCTGGTACTAGGGATGCCAGGCAAGTGTTCTACTACTTGAACCAGGCCCCCAGCCCATTTCCTTTTATTTTGTTTTTGAGAGGGGCTGTCGTCCAGGCTGGTCTGGAACTCTCAATCCTCCTGCCTCTGCCTCCCAAGTGCCTGAGATGACAGGCATGCACCACCACACCTGGCCACCCCTGAAATCTCCCCAGATGTGTACCTGGACTGGAGAACCCAGCTCACACAAAGCTGCTTCATTTACGGCCCCCAAAGCCTCCCATCGAGGAACACAGGAAGTTAGGGGAGCAGCTCTACCTCCCTGTGAGGCTCATAAAGGAAGAAGGGCACTAGTCCTTGTGGGAGGGACCTGACTAAAGGATCTGTCAGCTTCCAGAGGCCAGTGGGGGAGGGTGGGCCCAGGATCCCTGGTCCTCAGCAGGATACCGGCACAGAGTTGAAGACACAGCTAAGTGACTGGATTTTGTGGCAAAGATCCAGCTGAATAGGACAGGCTGGAGGAATGAGCAGTGCCATGACCTAGGCATCTCCATGACCTCTCCTCCTCTACAGTCTGTATCCCAGGTTTGGCAAAGTCACCAGAGTCACCGAGCACCAGTTGCTCAAGGATTATGGTTCCAGGCCAGCTGGGGCTAAAAGATAACAAGACTACATCTCAACCTATAGCTGGATGTGGTGGCATAAGCCTGTCATCCCAAGGGCGTGGGAGACTGAGATCAGGAGGATAGTGGTTCCAGGTCAACCCTGGGTAAAAATGTTTACTATACCCCTGCTCAACAACAACAAAAACTGGCCATGGTGGTGCGTGCATGCCACCCCAGCAATGGCAGAAGGTGAAAAATAGGAGGATGGAGACCCTATCTCCAAAATAACCAGAAAAAAAAGAACTGGCAGTGTGACTTAAGTGGTGAAGCACCTGCCTAGCAAGTGCGAAGCACTGAGTTTAAACCTCCATACCACCAAAAAACAAAACAAAACACTGAGTCCATGGCATGGGTGGGAGACTTAACCAAACAATCTATACCCGCTGTGCCTGTCTGAGCACTCAGGATTTCACTGACATCTGGAGCTGTGCTCACCTCCCTGAAGGAGAGTGGTAAAGCCAGGCTTCCAGACTGTCACAACAACCCTACCAGACACCTCCCAGCATCCCCACGAGCCTCCCTAAGATGTGGAGACCACACGGCTCCAGTCCCGTGCTTCTAGAAACCCATGCACTCTAGCGCCTTGGAGACCTTGTGAGAGGACGTGAGGATCCCTCTTCCTGGGCATGTCCAGCTGGGGCCATCTCGTGGAAAATGGCAGCCTTCTAGATCCAAAGCCAGGCCAGCGAAAGAGCCAGGACCTACCAAGTTACTCCACTCACCCAGTCCTAACAGCTGAGCGCCATGCAGTAGAGTCACCTTGTCAGTACCAGGAACATTCATCGTCCTGTGTTACTGCCACCACCCTGTGTCACCACGTGGTGGCTATTCGGTCAGAGAAACACTAATTTTTGTGCCATAAATCAAATCCTACTTGTCTTCTAAGAATGGATGCTGTTGGTCTAGCAAACCCCTGTGGCAAGGAGTGAGGGATTCCACTGGACATGCTGGCTATTCTGAGGCCCCAGGGGGTGTGACTGTCCATCTGGAGCCCCCTCGCCGGGCAGGCACAGAGGCTGAGGCAGTGACTATGAGAGGTAGGTGAAGACAGAACATGGCTCCTGACAAGCACACAGTGAGCACGTGGAAGCCAGCAGCAGGGAGGGCAAGCCAGCGTCCAGGCTAATGCTCTGACCTGGGCTGGACTGTGCCCCCAGAGTTCATGGTTGAGCCCTACCCTGTGGACCTCAGGATATGTCTATTTGGAAGTAACAGTACTAAAGAAGTGCGTAAAAATAAATGAAGTCATAAGTCTGGGACCTGATCTAATCTGTGTCATAAAAGACACACAGAGGGATGGTCCTGAGAGGACACAGGGAAGAGACGCTGTTCGTCTGCAAGCTAAGGAAAGAGGCCTCGGGAGGAACCAGCCTGAGTTGGTTCTGACTTGGACTTCCAGCCTGTGAGTAAGAAGGTATCTGAGCCTCAGTCTGTGGTACTTGCTACATAGCCACACGACACCCTCCTCTCTTTCCTAGAAAAAAGAAACCTGACCCCTGCAGGAGAATGGGGCCCAGTAGCTGAACATAGGCCTCACCCCATCGGTGACCTTTGGGGAGCAGTGGGTGCTTTGGCTCAGTGCACTCACCTGGGAGAAGCAGGTATCAGGGATGCCTGAACAGCAGAGGCACACATGCAGAGACAGGGTGCACACTTAGCTTGCCCTTCGGTGCCATCTGTCTTCCAACTCTTACAACTGTGCACAGGCCAGGACTGTGCAAAGGGCTGAACTTGCTGGTCCTCTGCCCACCCTCCCAACAACCCCATGTGCTTGCAACACCCCTGGGGTTCCAGGACACTAGACGAGCTAGTCCCTGTCCGTGGCAGGTTTTTCCTCCGTTTCTGAGAGCACCCAACATTCATGAAAGACACAGAACAGGATATGCTTCTCTTTCCACACTAGAGCTTTGTTGTGACCAGGGCCACCTGCACGCTTGGTCGAGCCACTCCTCAAGGCATTCCTCCTCCTTCTGGCAAAGTGCTGAAGATGTAGCTCAGTGGAAGAGGCCCTGGGTTCTGTCCCTAGCACCTGAGAAAACAGCAAAGGGAACTTGAAATGAAAGGAGCCCAGCACAGGGATCCTTGGTTGTCACTCTGAACTGCCAGAGGACTTCTGGAGGGACCATGAGAGGGGGACTGTGATGGCGCCTGCTGCTCCCTGGTGCACAGTAAAGCAGAAATGGCCCGTACCTGGTTTAGGGCATATTTCCGTGAGGTGACTTCACAGTTCCTTCGGGGAAGAAGCTGGCATCCTGGGAAGACACTGAGCGACTTCCAGGTAGATGTTAATGGCAGGCACATTCCTCTGGAAACTGGTTGCTCCTTACTCAGCTGACCTCAGGATGAGGCCATGGCCTGTAGTCAGATAACCCATTCACTTTGTGCCTGGCCTGGTTGGGTCTGGGCTGGTGTGCAGTGCCCATGGTAAATGTATGAAAGCTTTGGCATAAGACTCCAAGGAGAGAGGGCTCTGTCACATGTGACCCCTGGATCAGTCTTGCCTCCCAGCCCGCTGGAACCCAGGGCCAAAACTGCGAGTGGGCAGCCTGGATGGGAGTGAGCACCAAGAGAAGGTTCTGAGGCTGCCTGACAGGGCAGGGAGCCCAGGCTGGCTGATCAGGCACTAGGAGGGTAACTTGCTGGGTACCCAAGACCCTCTGCAAGCTCCAAGGGACACCCAGCATTCCCTATTGCCCTCTTCCCTGAACCCAGGCAGCAGGACAGCCCCACAAGCCACCAGAAGAGGCAGGAACAGAAACCCACACAGCACTTCTCACCAAGAAGTGAAACAGATCACTTCCCAGAAAGAGGTCAGTCTCCCTGGCTACAAATTAGGACACAGGTCAAGCAGCTCAGGTGGAAGCCTACCACGTGTCCACTAACACAGGAATGAGTGAACATGTGGTCCAGACATACATGGGCAATGTTAGCCTTCAAAAGGAAGGAGACTCACATACAAGGACAACACTCATGAGCCCTCAGGGCTTTACGTTCAGTACAACAGGCCACTCGCCAAAGGACAAATACTATAGGATTCCACCGGTATGTGCTTCTGAGGGTGGACAGATTCACAGACAGTCAGAGGAATGGAAGACGCCAGAAGAGATATGCTAACCACCCTGATTTGATTGCTACACAGTGTGTGCGCATTATGTTATGACACTGTACCCCATAAATGAGTATAAACATATGTCCATTTAAGGGGAAAATGGAAGGATGGATGGAGAATAGTGGAGGCCAGAGACCAGGGAGTAAGAGGGAAGCAGTGCTACACTGGGACAGAACTTCAGTTTGGAGGATGAGAAAGTTCTGTAGGCAGATGGTGGCCATGGTAGCATAGTGAAGTGAATGTCCTTAATGCCTTAAAAAGGTTAAAATGGCAAGTTTGATGTTATGCGTATTTACCAGAATAAAACATTTCTTTAAAGCATGGGGCCGCCTCCTCTGAAGGCTCAGTGAGAGCCTTGGGCTGCCCAGGCTTCCACTCCGGAAGCCAATTTACCCAAGCAAGGCCACTCATTCCTTCTTGTTCACAGCCTGTGAGTGGCAGCCTCCGTGCAGAGCACTGGCCTGAGGTCCAAAGTCCACTGAGCTCTCTCTTGCTGTGAGGAAGGCCTGACACCTCCAGGGCAAAGCGGGGCGATGGGGCCCACAGACCCAAGGCAAGAGTCCCCTGCTGAGGGCCGTCTCCTGTCTGGCTCTTACTCTACTGAGGAAAAATGCAAAAGCCAGGAAATGAAAACACCCACAATCTCCAGAAACCCCACTGCTGTCTTGATGCACACTAGAAACTGTGTGAATAGGCACAGTGGGGCCAGCCCACACAGACCCCACCCACCACTGAGATATAGAAGGCCCTGACACCTAACCCTGTCACAAAGAAGGGGTACCAGGCCCTCACAGCACCACTTTCCTTACCTCTGTGACTGCATTTTCCTTCCCAAGTGCTTCTGCCCTTCCCAATGTTCCTCTTCCCCCCACCCACCTGGATACAGGTCCATGTGCTCCAGGCCCTTCCCAACCCCTAAAGCCCCCATGACCTTGTCACTGTGTCCTTGTGGCACACTCATTCCTCATAGTGTCCATCTGGTGTCCTAAGTCTGACATCTGTTCTCCATCTACAAGGACAAGATAAGGAGGGGCTCTACCTCACCTTTACGGTGAGCGGAGTGCTGGGGAAGGGGGGGCTTGGCCCTTCCAGGTGGTCCTGGTGAGCACAGCACAGCTCACTGGTTGGTTGCTCCACTAGCTGGGAACTGACCACTGCTCACAACCTCAGGTTTGGACAGCAGCACTGTGGCAAAGCATTCCTCACTGGGATGGAAATGGCTGGTTCAAGGGCAGGTAGACACAACGGAGGGTGTACACAACCCAGGTGCACCTCCTGAGGGAGGGCATACCACCACTTTCCTGGAGACGGCCCAAGGCAGGGGTGCAGGTGCCACAGCCTTAGGAATCTCCTAACCTCTGGAGAACAGACAGGCTGCTGTCCACCCCAGGCTTCCAGGTCCCCACATGCCCCACCATTGCCCCCCAGGCACATACAGCAGCGCAGCCCTACACTGACACCAACAAGCGTGCCAGGCCCGTGAGAGCACGTTGGGTGGCAGCTGATCGCAGACCCACCACTCAGCTTTGGATGGATATTTTGAGGATATTAAGACAGGATATTCACTTAGTGGCATTTGTGGGGCAGAATCAGTGACAAAGAAAAGCTCTTTCCTGAGGGTGGAACCCAGCCCAAGACCAAAGGCAAAGCTCAAAGTGTGCCCAGGACAGACCCAAACCTCAGGCAAGACCTGGAGCAGCAAGAGCCCTAGGGAGGAGTGCAGGGGCCAAATTTGGAATCTAAACTGGATGAACGGCTCTCTTTCTAAATGATATACAAAATAAATTCTTATTTTGGGCAAATGCAGGTCAGAACAAAAAATAAACAACCAACTCTGAGGAGACTTCTGATGCCATGGCTCGACTTTTCTAAGGCACAGGACAATGGCTGACCTTTCTGTGGATTGTGCGCTTCATTTCCTGGGTGTCAGGCTCCTACAGTCACAAGACACTACCACAGAGGACCAGAACAAGCCCTAGGGTTTTGCTACATTACTTCTGCCACCTCTCCTCGACTGCGGAAGCATTTAAAAATGTTTATGTTCACTTGCACATGGGAAGTGAGTCCTGTCTGCAGCCCTTACCCCTACCCAACACAGGTGAAAAGGGTTCAGGGTGGTATCAGGTAGGGCACAGGTGGCCCCTTGCATTCCTGACCCTTCTGGGCCCCCTTCTGGCCCCAGTCCCACAAGGCCAGTCACCACAGCCCTTCTGATGGAGTAGGAACCACTCAGACCCTGAAGGGTCAACAAAGATGGCAGAGGCCAAAACATAACCACCCACCCCCCAGCTGAGTGACAAGTGCCCACTGTCCCTCAGGCAGGGTCCTACATAGGTCACACCAGAAGGCAATGAGCAGCCAAGTGGTCAGCACACCATGAGCTCCTGCTGGGCACTGACTTAATCTGCCCTGCTGGCCTCCTACACAGCAGATACTCCAGAGACACTGACTCCCTTCCCTCCCAACCACAGGGCTACAGTAGTGTAGGGAGGAGCTGCCCTTAGACCTGAACAGACCTGCACAACCAGGTCACCTTAAGACACAGGAAGGGACCTGTTGGTTTTGGGAGAGTTTGTCACATGCATGGCTATCGTGTGCCTGCTGGGGAGCTCAGCCACACACCCGTGACCGGCCTCAAAGTAGGTACTGTGGCTACAGGGAGCTGTGATACCAGCCACAACAGAGTGCCACCTACCTCCCGTGCACAATCACCATCAGAACAGCAAGTCTAGGATCTGAGGCTATTGATCATTTCCCCTGGGTGGCGATGTGTTCTCCCGGAATGAAGAGATCTTCCTCTTTGGTGCTGGAAAACTTGAGTGTGGTGACCAAGTATTGTCACAATCACTGGATGAGACCACCTCCCCTCCCTGTGATCTGTCAGGCCACTGCCTATACTCACTGGATGTCCTTCATAAAGGAACCTGCACATCCACAATGGACATCGACATATCTTTTGTCCCCAAAATATCACTTTATTTTCCATACTTGAAAACACTGAAGAACTGCTTTAATTTTTAGTTAAGAGTAACAGTGCAACTTACTGACGCTATAAATGACCACAAGCGAGCTGGACTCAGTAACACATTTTATTCGTAGGTAGCATTAAAATACATGCTGCCTTGACGGTCACATTTTCCACAACAAACTTAAATACCAATCTGCTCCACCAAGTAGCCGCCCGTACCTCCCACCAAACCAAGAAAACACAGCAAACTGTGCCGCGACAGTCACCTTAAACCACAGGTGACACTTGTCCCAGGCTCCCAGCTGTGGCACTGCTGCATGACTGCACAAAATATTCTTCTTTCCACACTGCCAGATTAGACCGCTAGCACTTTAAACATGTCAACACTTTTTTCAATGCCCTTGCTTCCAAGAGGACAAAGGAAAAAGCAGCGTGAACAATGGGTCCTCACGGTGAAGGGAAGGGACACTTCTGTCCAAGAGGAACATGCAGGCAGGAAGTTAAGCAGCCCCAGAGCCACCTGGTGCTCAATAAAACAAATGTTAAGAAGAAGCACCGCATGCAACCGATTGACGACAGGAAGCAGCAGAATTGGTGAGAGTGAAATGCTGTTCTCAGGGGCCAATGTTTGCAAACTGAAATAGTTAGGTCAAGCTTCTGTTAGGATGTGCATGTAAATAACCAGCCTGTTTTTCCCTGGTATGAGCCTGACCTATGAAAGCTAAAGATGGTATTGCTGAGCAAAATCTTTTCACTAAACAAGAACAATTATGGATCCAAGAAAGAAAGAAGAGATTTAGCAAAAATTAAACAGTATTTGGAGTCAAATTTTTACTACCTGGAGAGGACTAAAACTAGAACAATAACACCAAGAATGATTTTACATCTGAAGTGACTCAAAATGGCCTATTGTGTACTGCCAGATTATTCTGGACAAAAAGTACCCTGACAGCCTCAGTGCCAGGCGTAACATACGTGGTTACCTTAAGTTACACTGTACTTAATTACATTCTAATTCCAAACACGGTCCCACCATTGGGAAAGAGGACATACCGAGCTTCCTGCCGCACTTCATGCACCTCTACCGCTACAGATCTCAGCACTTCGTATAATGGACGAGTAACTGAAAAGAATGAACAGACCCTTACAACTCAAGAGGAAGATGCTAACAGATTTAGTGTTGGGGAAAAGCAGAGTAACAAAGTCGAGGCTGTGTCCCAAACGTCTACCAGGCCACCTGTGATCGTCACCTCAGTCTCCAACGCCCCTGATCCTACCGATTCGTGAGCACACTTTCGCAATCCTGCTAAGCGAGGTGGCCCTGGGGCAGCACTGAAAGGATGCCGCCGCCTCCACACGCGCGGCTGCACGCAAGCGGGGCTGGTGTCTGCGTCAAGTCCAGCCTAGTGGTTCCCTTTGGTCGACTTCTTCTTCTTCGGCTCCTCTCTCTGCTTCTGCTTCTTCCTCTTGCCACCTTCTTTGAGCCCTACGGAAACACGGCTTGTAAAACACTGCACATCAGTTCCTGCTTCCCCATAAGGGCAAGCAGGTCGCTAGATACTTCTCCATGTTAAAAGGAAAGGCATCATTTTGTCTATTCTAAACCTCTGTAAGCATGTGAACTGCCGTTTTGAACTGCATGTTGAGAACCTTTCACGTTACTCAGAAAACATCCACATGTGTAAGTGAGCAAACTCACAGCTAAGCATCCATAGCCCCAGCACCACCTCCATCCACCCAGCAGACAAGCTTGGAAACCAGCCCTGCAGACACCCACCCTAACCTCAGTCCTAGACTCCCTCCCCACCAAGGCCCTACCTGCAGAACACACAGGCCTGGTCACCTGACCTACACAAGCTTGTGTCCCACCTCTGGCCAAAGAGGCCCCTCTGCCTGGAAGCCCTGCAGTGGACAAGCTCACACTTGCAAGTTTTTTGGCCCTCAACATTGAGACAGCATCTGTTCCTTCCCTGAGGACACAGCCTCTCACTTTCCCTGTGTCACGTGCTTGAAGTTGACAAGTGCATGTCTGCTTTATCCAGCCAAAGCCAAGACAGATGCTCACCCTCTAGACATTCTGTCCAAAGAGCCAGAAATAAAGGATTCTGCCTTCAGTTCTGCAAACTTAGATCCAGTCCATGCTGTGCGTGGTGGGATGGAAGCCTGCTGTTGAATCTAGAACCCAGTCTCCAGACGCACATCTACAGAGGCATCTCATACTGATGACTATTTAAAACTCAACACAGAAGTACGTGAGTTAGTTGCATTAGAAAGACAAATGCCAGGCTCCCAAGGCCAACAGCAGAATTAACTACAGGCACTAGTTCTGTGAGCTCCATGCTGTGCTCTGTAGGGAGAGAACACATTCCACAGCACTCCCAGGAAGTGGTTGTCTTTAAAGGACCAATTTCTTCTTTCAGTCATAATTTTTCAGGTTGAATACTTCAGATTTTCCTTTTTAAGGATCTTTTTTTTCTTTTTTTGACAGTACTGGGGTTTGAACATAGGGCTTCAGGCTTACTAGGCAGGCACTCTTTATCACTTGAGCCATTCCACCAGTCCAAGATAGGGTCTTGTGAACTATTTGCCCAGGCTGGCTTCTCCTGATCTCTGCCTCCTAAGTAGCTAGGATTGGCTCCCTCTGCAACCCATGCTGAATGCCAGACTGACTACAAAGGCTGCTGGGTCAGCTGCAGGTGGTTTGTGCACAGCAAACCATCCTGCCAGTAGAAAAAGAGGATCCAGAGGTCACAGTTTCACTCCCTGGAGGGCAGTGACCATGCTTTTCAATTTCATTCCCAGGTTCTTTTTAGGACTCAGTAGCAGTTTGGGTTCAGTGCAGGGCCTGGTCATATGCTCCTCTGTAGGAAACCAGGGTTCCTTAACTTGGCACTCTCTCTGTAAGACCTTGTAAGGCGGCGAGCAGAAGGAGTGGTACTCCTGCACCCCAGGCCCTTCAGAGCACAGAGGCCCAGCAGCAGGGAGCCCCCACAGCCAGGGACACAAGTCTGTCACCACCTCTTCTGTGCAAGGATTTCTGCGAGAACTCACAAGACCACTAGTTTTCCCGCCTCAAAAACAGGTCTCTGGTAAGAACCAGCTGGTCAAAGTTAATGACTAAAACAATGAGCTTGTGGGAAGAGTAACTTTCCTGTTCTCACTATTAAACTCTACCTTCCTCAGATTCCTTGGCAGCAGCCAGGTTTCTCTCTCAGCAGTGACAAGTACCCACAGCAGAGATGGACCTGGTTTTGAACAAGGGTCCACAAGCCCTGTCTGCCCCAATGCCTACCCCACCTATATATCAGCAACACAGGCAGACCCATCCTGTGCACCTTATTCTCAGAAACTGGGTGATTACGCAGTGCCTAGAAGGCCAGGTTTACAGTGTCCTTACAACTGTTCAGAATTTGCTCAGGAAAATGCACTTTACAATAACACTGCTTCTTCCCCACCCCTCCGACCAATCAGTGCCCACCCAATGTACTTGAGTATTCCTGAATGCAGTCAGGTATCTACCTATTTGTCACTCAGTTCCAGAGAAATGATGCTATCCCCCAATCACCCACCTGCTTGGGCTAGCGTCCCCTCCAGAGCTGGGGGAGGCGGGGTGGGGGGGCCAGGAGGGCAGCCAAACGGGTGTTAGTGTGGGCTGCCCAAAGTCCCAGCAATGCCTCCCCATAGGTGGGCTCTCTTGATGGGTGCATTTTCCTCTGTTCTCAATATCTGAGGACAGATTGCTCCTTCAATACAAAGTTCTGGGGAGGCAAATGAGCAATCCTGTCCTCTCAGTTTCCTGCTCAGAGCATCTAGTGACAACCGGCACCACCCTGTCACAGAACCAATGTTTCCACAGCTTAACCTGCTGTGGCCAGCCAGGGAGGCGCAAGCCCTCCACTGGTGAACAGTGACCTACTACACTGACAGGCTTGGGCTCTGCCTGGGAGAACCTTGGGTGCACCTGCTGACAGCCCAGAATGGAGCTTACTGAGCCCCATGGAGCTCTGCCAGGGGAGAAGGCAGAGCCAGGCTGTTGAGATTCAGGTCATGAGGGCCTGAGGATGAACTTGCTGGAGACCTAGCTGGGCTGGGCGAGGTCTTACTCATCTCCAAGGGAAGCTGGTGGAGAGGGCAGGAGTGGCCTTGGGGCAGTCAGGAAAAGTGAAAGATCTCAACCTCTATGTTCAAAGACAGAAGGAGCATTAGGGGATGAGGCGGCACCTTGCAATTCCGGGGAGCTCTTTTATCCTTACCCAGACAACACACTCCATACACATCACAGAGCACTAGGACCCCGTTTTAATCATGGGGTTAGCTTAGAGCCGCCATGGCCAGGCCTTATGTGGAGCAGCTCTGGGAGGTGAGCTGGGACATAGGCACCTCCCACTTCCACTCCACAGGGCTGGCGCCTGCCTCCCAGCTCCCTGCACCTGCTCAGGTTAGAACACAGCAGCACAGGCGTGACTTCTGTCCTTGCTCTCCTGAGTCTGGGGGCGGGTTGCTTTGGGGATGTTCCACACCAGCTCCCCTCTGCACACCTGCTGAGGTCATGGGGGCATCCCAGTTGCCAGGGACCCGCAGCCTGTCCTGCTCCTCATCTTCTTCCCAGATGGAATGAGGCGTGAGTCTGGTCACCGGGGTGGACTTGGGTGGCTTTGACGAGCGGGCACTGCCAGGTGGTGGGCCCTGCAGGGCATGCTGGCCTCTCCGCAGGCATTCTTCTGCCAGGGCCTCCTCATCAGCCACACCTGAAAGCACACCAGGGAGAGGGTGAGCGGGACCACCACCCACCAGGCCAAGGGCTTCTCGCCTTCTTTCCCAGATGGCACCACCTATGGGGCCACCGCATTTCTGGAGGAGGAATGATCCATTTGATTCATGGAAGAGGGGGAGAGTCACATGGAAACCAAACCTGTCTGTGCTACTGACATGAGCAGCTCCAGCTCCACATTTGGAGCAGCTTGTACCCAAGGGCACAATCAAGACACATGTCCTCCTGAGGTCGTGACAAGACAGGTGTTGTCAACCCAACAGTGTCACCCTCTAGGAAGAAGGCTCCAGACCCAACCTGACTTTGTTCTCAGGCAGCTCAATGCAGGCTGTGCCTGGCCAGACATCACCCAAGATGGACTACATGGCCTAGGAGGAGAACTCCTGTGGGTAGCAAGGATGCCCACCCTCCCAGCTGGGCAGAGCTGTGCCCCAGCCGTCCCCTCAGAGAGCTCCCAGCTCCACCCACAATCCAGGCCCCAGTGTCCAGCACATCACACACATGTCCAGCACACCATTCCCCATAGCTCTGAAAGGCTGCTTTTGATCAATCTTTTGAGAAACAGAAAAAGGGCTTGTACGCTGGGTGAGTTCTAGGAACAAAATAAAGCAACCGCTAGAGAAGGACCCCAACTGCAGTCACTGATCAGCAGTCACTTCGTAGATACATAAGAAAAAAGCACTGTTAGAATCTGTTCCAAATTATAAAGCCAAAGATGGCAAACTCTGTCCCTCCTGATGCTAGTTCCTCAGGAAAGGGACACACCTGGTTCACCTTCCAATGAGGAGCTGTTCCGAAAGGCATGGACGCCATTCATCACAGCCTTGATCCAGTCAAGACACCCAAAAAGGGCACCTTCCCTCTGAAGTACACTAAGGCACACACACACACAGCAACCCTACACGCTGCCTCTCCTCTCATCCCTGGGAGCATTTACCCACGGAAATGTGTTAAGAATTTCTTTTCAATGTAATCGAAGGAGATTTACAACTGTCCTCACCTGTGCACCACTGAATGGTACCTGATGTGGGCAGTACACGGGAGCTAGTGCTCTGGGGAAACCCAAGCTTTATCAAGCTACACTTCATGGAGAACCAAGGACAGGCCGCTGCTCTCCAGTGCAGCAGGAATAATCTCTGAGGAGTCCTAGGACCTGGAGTGACCCAGGGCTTGAGGTCCGTCCTTCAGGACTTAATGGATTCCCAGGCAACAGGGTGACTGACTGCTTAGTGGAGCCCAGCAGAGTCACCCAGACAGGCTTCATGACCCTCGTTCCCTAACAGTCCTATTCCCACCTGTACTATTTTTGGAGTCATTTAACCAAGCACCCACAGGCAAGCAAGGAAGCAGTGATGGGCTGTCTGGTGATGCTATCCACATCCATCTTGCACATCCTCCGGCCAGAGAGGCCCAAGGATCCTGAGGCCCAAGACACACGCTTTCCTCAGTGTCGAATCCAACCACTGAGCTGACAGGGTGTCATTCTTGTGTGGGCTCACAGAGTGAGCAGAAAAGCAAGCATGTCTGAGTGTGCCCATGACCCTGAGGCCCAAGATCTGGTGCTCAGAGCCCTACAACAAGAGGACGCACACAGACAGAAGTCAGAGAGCCCCATTCGTGTGGCAACATTCCCTGAAAACCTGACTTTGAAAGGAGATCATCGGGAGGAAAACTGTCCAAGACCACCGGGCTGTGTCCTACAACTTGTGGGCACCCCTAAGGTAGATCACTAGCCTAGGTAGGGTCACTATGGCACCCCACGGCTAGCAGTCACCTAATTCCACTCACTGCTCACCTCTGCCCAAGACCCCGGAGGCCCAGGTAAGAGTGAGCAAGAAACCCAGACCCAATTCCCTCCAAAGCCAGGTCACCCTTGTTCCAGGCAGAACCATACCTCCTAATTCCCACATGGTACACATTGCCAACTAAGGTCAAACACTGGAAGGAAAATACCTTAGTATTTCAGGTATGTGACACCCTGCATGCTAACTGGTCTAGTCTGGCTGGAGGCCAGCAGCCTCCACCTTTCTCAACTTACCCCAGCACTGAGGCACCCAACTGCCAGGACCGAGAAACATGCTCCAGCATTCTGCCTCAGAGGTGCCCCACACACTGTTAGGCAGTGCCTGCCTTTAGCAGCAACCTGAACCCACCTGCTTTGAGCACCAGCACTCACCCCAACTGACTCCACTGGCGTATCTCATAGCTCATCACCGGTCTGCAGCGGAGCATCGGGCAGTCTCCCGAGCTCCTTGTCTTTCAGTTTGGCTGGTCAATCTGAGGCCCAGGAAAGGCCCTGTCTGTGATGGGCATGCGTGGAACCCAGATGCGTCTTGCAGTGCTCTTCCCTCCACCTCCCTACTTCTCCCAGGCAAATGTAACAGAGCACACAGCCGCCCTTTGTGTTACCCTCGCAGCCAGAAGAGACCTGCTCCTAGCAAGCGCAAACGTGATGCTGTGTCTAATGTTCCTTCTGGAGCCTGAAACATCCTCTCCAGTGACTGAGTGAAAAGATCAGACTCAGAATGCACACTGCCAGCAACTCCACCTACACAGCCTATCCAGACCTCTTGGCCCCACCCTAGGAGAGGGAGTGTTCATGCTCCAGGCCCAGCTCCCAGGATCTGCCCACTTACTATTCAGCTCTACCAATGCCTCTGCTCCAGGCAAGTCCCCTCCAGGAAGCCCTTCTCCCCAGCGGGAGGCAGTGTGGAGGACGCTGGCTTGGCTTTCAGCTGTCTGGCAAACCCTCCTGGAACCCATGGTAGGATCTGCTACGCCCCCCCACTCCCACCCCGCACCGTGGTCTGAGTTCTGAGGACAGCAAGTCTGCCCAGGCCATATCCCCTGCCCCAAGGTAAGCAGAGAACCTTTTGTGTGTATATTCTTCTTCCCCCGCCCCAACAACTGAGGTTTGAACTTAAGAGCTTCCCACCTGAAAAGCAGGCACTCTACTACTTATGCCACACCTCCAATCCATTTTGCTCTGGTTATTTTGTAGGTGGGACCTTAAGGACTATTTGCCTAGGTTGGCCTTGAACCGTGATCCTCCCAACCTCAGCTTCCCAAGTAGCTAGGGTTTACAGGCATGAGCCACCAGTGCCCAACAGCAGGGCACCTTTTAATCAATGATGACCAAGAAGGAACTGAAGCCACAGGGTCCACACAAAAACCTCAATGTCTAAAAGTGACTGGGAAGGAAATAAGGGACTAACCTATCTCTTTCCTTCTCAGGCATTCTCACTGGGCATTTTATTTCCTTGAGCAGTCATTCCACAAGCATTCATGCCTACTGTATGCACAGTTGCACTTCTAGGCAACATCAGGACAACAGTACTGTGATACACAGGCCCCTGATGTCATCTGCTTGCCAGCTGTTGGTATTAGTAAGGAATGTGCCTGCGTCCCAAGGCACCGCCCATCCCAGACACTCTAGGCCTCCTCTATAACAGCCTCAGCTTGCAGCCACACATGAAGGCTGGCATCTGCCAGCCCTTGGCTCACACACACGAGGAGGAAGGAGCCAGGATGCCAGAAGATACCTCAGAGGGTGCACAGGAAGTAAGCCAAGGCTCCAGCCCTCAATCTTGGATGTCAGCACCCAGCCCCATACCAGGCCCTAGCAAGCCTGGTGTGGAAATGGCCCTACAGAATGCACTGTACCTGCAAATCCCGCAGCAGAGACCCTACAGCAAAGGAGGGGGGCAAAGCTTCCAGATACCCACAGCACCAAAACTCTGAAATATCCAGCTGAGATAACTTTCGCACTCTGCCTCAGTGTACCCTTGTCTGCTTCACAACCTCCTTTTGTGCCTCCTCTGGGGAGAAGTACTGGACACTCAGCATCCCACATGCCCCCAAGGAATCAGCTTCCCATGTGCGCCCTGTGATCCTATGATTCAAGACCTGTCTGTCCAGTTCTGTTGGGAACCACATAAAGGTAAAGGTAGCCATTAGAACACCACCACTTTCCCACTTGTTTTTGTTTTTTTGGGGTTTTGGGGCAATACTGGGATTTGAACTAAGGACCTTGCACTTGCTAGGCAGACACTCTTATCACTTGATCATGCCTCCAGCAGACTTGTTCCCAATCGCAAGAGGTCATTTACAAGTGGCAAGAACCGGGTGGCTGAGTGAGGACCACCACCCTTGCAATCCTGAAGTCTGGACCTCTCCACCCTGCCATAAAGCACAGTACCCCAAGTTAGACTGAGCTGCCACCCTCCAACTGCAGCCTTGCAGGGCAGACTAACAGAGGTAGGCAAGCCAACACAAGACCCATAGACAGCTATAGGTGCTGCTTTTAAGCCACCCTGCTCAGAGCCCACTCCCCCTCCCTCCCTTGGATAGTGTACTTTCCTGCTTTTACTCACTCTTCCTCACTCTCAATAAAACACTGTCAACTACTTTGCAAAAAGAGAGAGCAACTGAGCGTACTGTGGGCTGTGCTCAGTGGGTAGAACACTTACCTAATTGCACATTCCCCTCCCCAAAAAAGTAAATAAAAATAAAATCCAGACTGCTGGAGTGGTTCAAGTAGTACAGCGTCTGCCTAGCAAGCATGAGGCTGAATTCAAGCCCCAGTACTGCCAAAAAAAAAAATCCAAAAAAGGTTGAATTTAACAATACATGTGGAGAATACCCTGTGGAAAGAAGCAACAGCAGTGTGCCAGCAAGAAGTCATCAGTTCTTGCCTTTTAGGTCTCAGCTGCCCTCACCATGGCAGGACCAGGACAAGGGGGAGTTCTGCAGGCTACAGGTGGGCAGCTCTTCCAGGAACCCATGATCACAGACGAGCGAAGCACCAGCACTGTGGCGCTGAGAGACAGGGAGTCCTAGGGCACTAGGGGAAGGGCCTGGTGGGAGCCAGGTTGAAGTTCTGAAGAGTCGTAAAGACAGTAGAAAGAAAGATGCTACTTCAAGAAATATTTTTTGGGTGGGGAGGTACTGAGGCTTGAACTCGGGGCCTGCCCTTGCTAGGCAGGTGCTTTACCACTTGATTCATATTCCAGTCCTTTTTTGCTTATTTTTCGGATAGGATCTCATGCTTTTTTCCAGGTTACCTCCAACAATGATCCTCCTACCAATGCCTCTCATGTAGCTGAGATTACAGATGTGCGCCCCCACACCCGGCAGCTTTTGTTAAGATGGAGTCTGGCTAACACTTTGCACCAGATTACTTCAAACCACAATCCTCGTACCCATGCTTCCTCAGTAGCAGGCCCTCAGTATTCACCTTTAAAGGCTGCTATAGGAGCCACATCAACAAAACAGCTCTGCTCTACTCTGGTTCCCTAGTTGATCTAAGTTACACAAAAATGTAGTTCACAAAATTTAAGAAATGGGACTGTAGTAAGAATGAACAATCCTTGGAACAGTTAAGAAGGAATTCAAGTGACAGGGAGAATCTATGCTGACATGAAGGAGCTATCCATACTCTGTCAAGGTGCATGACACCCATGAGGGAGCTGCCTGCTGTACACACGTTCAGACAGGGCTCTAAGCCCACAAGAACCTCCACAGTCTCATACCACCAAAAGCAGTCTCACCTCACCTTAAAATAAGCAAAACCTGCCAAGCGCGGGGGCTCACATCTGCTTGGGAGGCAGAGATCCAGAGAATTACAGGTTGAGGACTGTGTGGGGAAAAAAGTTCAAGGTATCCCTTTCTCTGTCAATAAAAAGCTGGGTGCAATGGCACTTACCTGCGTCCCAGCAACATGGGAAGCATAAATAGGAGGAGGACTGAGGTCCAGGCCAGCCTGGGTATAAATGCAAGACGAAAAATACCTACAGCAAAAAAGGGCAAGGCCAAGTTCAAACATCAGTACTTAAAAAAAAAGAAAAAAGCAAAGTTAGGTCACAGCTAAACAGCAGCTGGACAAGGTTGACCCCAGCCAGGTGGCCTCCCAACTTGTGTGGTCTAAGTTGGAACAATGCCGAGTGGCCACCCTTTTCCAAAAAAAATCCCATGTCCCAGCTACCTCTACTTGCCATGCTCAGGTCCAGCTAAGTAAGTCAGGCCTGGGGCCTCCGTCAAACTGACAGTGAACCTCACCAATACCTGCAGTCTCCAACCAGGTCCAGACACCTGCAACAGGCCACCACAGCACTGGGCGTTTGTGTGGATCAGTAGCCCTTAAGGCTAGGGTGCCCAGGTACCAAGAAGCGGTGTTGGGAAGTGGCTCCTAAGGATGTGTGAATTGAACCAACCCAGAGGACCAAGCTGCAGCTTTTCCTTGGAAGCTCTGGACAGTCAGCTTGAGGTCTCAACTCTTAATACCTAGGGCTCCAGCAGAAAATGCCACTGATGTCAGAGATGTCACAGCTCCATCCTAAGGAGGGAGCTCCCCAGAGGGAAGGACAACCAGGACAGAGTCAACTGTCCCACAAGGAAAAGACCCAGGTCACAATGGCCTTTCAGAGTGCACACCAATGTGAGCCATGAACCGAGAACACATCCAGAGAACACATACTAGGTCGTGTGCATCCCACCCAGGTGTTGGTCAGGGTCCCCCGGGCCTGTTTCCTGTTAACTCACTTCAGAAGAAACTGAAGAAAGCAAAGCCAGCTGCATCTTCTTCATAATCAGTCTACTAAAAGTTTGGGGTTTGAAAAAGTCTTTTCTGGAAAGCAGGAAAACACTACACCTTTCTGCAACTCAACAAAAGTAACAAATGCCAATGTTCTCTGGGTATGATCTTTGAAAACCTGGGAAACCACGTAAGACTCCAAGGAGCACCATTCTTTGATACCTACTGATGACAAGGGGGCAGCCTGCCCATCACGGCATATTGCCGGCAGCAGATCCTGCTCATAGGCCACTGCAAACCTTGGGAGTGTTCTCATCAGAGCACTCAACACTGCCACATCTTATGAAAAAACCACCAATGAACCTGAACAAATATCCTTAAGATGGAATCAGCTCATCCAAGGTTCCTCAGAGCAGACCCAAAATTACCCAAATTAAACCAAAATCATTGTTAACAGCCACTCCTGTGTGGACCAGCCCACACCTGAGAACAGGCTGAAAGTTGGCCCTTTCCTGCATCTATCTAAACCTTCCACGTGTCGCCACTAACTCTTCTTCTTTGGAAATGTACCATTAACGGTCTAAACAATGTTAGTTTAGCAGTTTGTACGGTAAGGACAATCACACTAGTAGTAGAAAAGTAAGCCACTGCTAACTCTTCAATCCACAGCTAAATTTACGAATTTGGTGTAACTTCTGCTAGCCTCTCCCTGGGCATGCACTTTTTGCTTTTTGTTTTGATGTTGGGGATTGAGCCCACAGCTTCAGGCATGTCAAGTGCAGGATCTATCACAGAACGCCATCCCCAGATGAATTAACTATTAGAACTTAAAAATTACTAAAATGTACGTTAGTTTTCAAGTTTCTTTTCCACTTGGGAAATTAAATATGTCAGAAAAAGTCCTTCCTTTAGAAGCACGTTAAATGAAATTTAAAAACAAAACCACCATCTGCCAGTGTCTCAAGCCAAGACACTGAGATCACCCAAAAGCCACAACAGGAATGTGCAGCAGCTGTCACAAACTCAGGACCATCACATCAGATGCTGAAGTTCTTCCCCAAATGGAACCTGGCTAAGTCTGAGTGCCAGGGTTCTGCTGACAACATGCAGACAGAGCTCCACAGGTACACACACAATCCTGTTTCCCAAATATGCACCACCCATAGGCCTCTGAATGCCACACTTACTCAAATGGCAAATGCTGCTTTCCCTACCTGACATTTCACACACATCCCAACATGTCTGCTGGTGGTCTCATGAGAGGACCAACTTACTCTCCATGCCAGGCACTGGGGACGTGAAAGACCTGCTCTTGTTCTTAAAACTCAAGGGTGAACAGATGCAAACAAACAAGTGTACTAAATCTGTTCGTCTCTGCTGCAGACAGGAAGGGAGCAACTGCCAGAGGCCAAGGATGTGACATAGCAGAGGTTCAGAAGACTAAGGATGCAGGTGCCAGAATTGGGGAAAATCATGTACAAAAGGCACAGAACAGTCTGCTAGGCGAACACAATCACCTACCCTGAATTAAAGTAGAGATAAGGAAGGGATGGGAAACCACACTTTGAAGTATCCTATGAGCCAAGGGAGTCCCCAAAGGATTGTTAAAAAGGAGTAACTGCATTATAATGCATGCTAGGCAAGCACTCTACCACTGAGCTACAACCAACTCCCCATCCCCCAGCTTTACTACCAATTCTTAATGGCTACACGTTCAGGTGACCTTCTGGAAACACAGTTACGGAAATCACTGGCGAACAAGCACAACTGGTTATAAGGAGAGGAATCGGGGTTCTGATAAGAGCCGTACTTAAATCCAAAGTCCCACAAGCCCCAGTGGAGCCAGGTTCCCCTAAACAGTAGTAATCCACTTTGTCAGCTGCCTGCTCCTTTCTGGCATGCAGGCCATGAAGCTTGCACGCACACCGCTCTCCCTTAGCTGGGCCAGCTGAGCAGGGTCTCCTCAGGGCCTCTGCAGGCAGGACTTTATCATGGTCATCTTGCAAACAACTGTGTAGAGTTAGGCCAAGTGTTGTTACTGCAGGACAGTGCTGCCTAGCAACTCCCCATACACATGCCTCTGTGCTAACTCCTGAATTGTCTTTGCACAGCATGGCTGGTTACAAGCACAGGCCTGATAGGCACATATGCATCACAGCATCCTGGACCCAGAGCCTGGTTGGGCTCCTGAGGCAGAGGGACCACAGTCTACTATACTCTGCCCAATGGTCACCACTGAAAGAGGAAACAAAGGGCAGCTACCTCAGACTTGAATGCTGCCTAGACAGTGGCACTGCCAACTAACACTATCATCTGCACATCCCAGGGAGCCTGGCAGCTCAGCGATGACGGGAGGGGTGGGGTGGGGCTGGGCAGGTATTTGAAAAGCCCTTTACAAGTGAACTGATGACCCTGAACCACAGGGAGGCTGCTAGGCCTCCCTCCCCAGAACTGGTCCCCTTCATTTGCCTTCCATTAGGAGGGACAAAGAGCTTCCAGCGCTTTAAGTATGAAACAGAGCTGTGGATTGCTCAGCCTGAGTTATTATGCTCAACACCACAGCCCTCCTGCAGAAGAGCTGTGGACACCACTACCCAGCACCTCTGGGTGAGAGCAACACGAAGAACAGGACAGGGCACAGGAGGTCTAGCATCCCCCTCTATTACACCCAGACTTCACTGATCCTGCCCCCCATCCCTACCCCCCTAAGTCAGAGGGCTCTGCACTTCCTGTGAGTGTCTTGGTCCACATAAGCTACATGTGAGCTACCTAAAGGATAGAGGAAGAGTCGACACTAGAGGTTGTTGGAGGCAAAGAAGTATTTTTACTCATTTCCAGCTGCTACTGCATGTTTTCTACTTGAGTAATTCTACAGAAACTTGCAGGCCCCAAGCACAACGCTGCTCTAGGGCTGCTCTGCTTTCCAGGCTTCAGTATGGCAGAAATGCACTATGCAGCAAGAGCACTTGTCAAGATGAAGGGGCACTGTCACTGTTAACACAAGGGAAAGAAATCTTGAGGCGCTGGTGGCTCACGCCTATAATCCTAGCTACTCGGGAGGCAGAGATCAGGAGGATCACGGTTCAAATCAGCCCTACCTCACAAATACGCCAGAGGTAGGATAGCCAAGTGGCAGAATATTTATTTTGCCTCACATGCACATGGCCTGGATTCAATCCCCACCACCACAAAACAAGAAAGGAGGAAAAAATGGAAGAAATCTCGAAAAGGCACATGAAAAAGCAGAATGGGAGTTGGTGGTGCGTCTCAAGTGGTGAAGTGCCTGCTTTGTAGGCACAAGGCCTGGAGTTCAAATCCTGCATCATGTGTGTGGAGGGCGGGGGGGCCCAGAATGATCCCTAATTGCTGGATCACATATTCAGAAAATTTGAACCTTTCCAAAGACATGGTTCATTCTAAAGAGTTCTTCAGTCCTCCCACGAAGGAATGGTGCCCCAGGTCAGTGGTACAAACAGCCTCTCCTGGAGCCCAAGTTGTGTCAGTATATACTTGAACCGTGGCAGATACCACTCACCCAAGAGCACTGTCTTAAGGAAAGGAAAACCAGGACACGGTAACATTGAGCCAAATTCCAAAGGGAAGGAGTGCATGCTGGTCCTTCTCAGCTGACACTGCATCACACACAGGAAAGCGGCCAGGAGACCAGAAAAGAGGATGTACACAGACCCGGCACTCCAAACAGTGTTCACACAACTCCTGTGCCACTCTGCAGCTCCATCCCAACCATGGCTTGTTACAAGTATGTGGATGGAACCCAGGGCCTCACAAGTGGCCGGCAAGTGCTGTACCACTTAGCTACATCCCTAGCCTTGTCTCTTCTTAAATGAATAGAAGGCCGTCAGCCTTTAACACACTCCTTTACTGAAGGGGAAAAAGTGCCTGAGACAACAGATTCTGAAAATTAAATCACATTTCAGTGGGGAACGGACAAAACAGCTACCCACATTGGGAAGAAAAATTAAGACTTCCAACCTACATGAAAATTCTTGCTAGACTGGGCTGGGGGCGCACAGCCCCGTGGTAGAGGTATGCTTAGGATTCAAATCCAGCACCACAAAAAAGAAAACCCACAATTTCTAGATGGATCAGTATTTTAAACATTTTTACAGAATGATGGGCAGAACTTGGCTGGGCAGTGGGGAGAAGAGAGTAAAATAAAAATTCAGAGTTGACAAGGGCTAGGTGCAGCTCAAGCAGTAAAAGCTGAGTGCAAACCCCAGTACCCACCCACCCCAAAAAGCTTTGAAATACAAATTTAAAAAATAAAAAATTAAGGTTTGTAAACCAAACTAAAATCAATTTTAACCACTTACATTTATTAACAAAAAGACTGAAATTACTAATATTCTGCAGAAACAGAAGAGAGTAAGACAGAAAGATAAAAATTGTGTCACTCATGAAGTTGTGTTGAGAACATTAAGAGCTATTGTTTGAAAAAGAAATAATAAAGCAGGTAAATACTATAAAAACCCAGATTAAAGAAACCCAAGCTAGGGTGCCAGGGGCTCATGCCTGTAATCCTCACTACTTGGGAAAAGTTTGAGACCCCCTAACTCAACCAATATTTGGCATGGTGGATAACACTTGTTATCCTGGGTACAAGGGAAGCTGAGATGGGAAGGTTTGCAGTTCCAGGACAGCCCAGGCAAAAGAAAAGTTTCTAAGACACCATCTCAACAGGAAAAAATGGGTTGGCATCCAGTGACAGGAAGCTTAAAATAGGATCATGGTCTAGACCAGCCTGGGCAAAAAGCAGGCCATCTCCAAAACAACCAGAGCAAAAAGGGCTGGAGTTGTGGTTCAAGCATTAGTGCCTGCTTTGTGAAGGCAAAGCCCTGAGTTCAAACCATAGTACCACCCAAAATGTCAACCAGACTGACCCAGACCTCGCAAGTCTTGATACACTGGACACTTTCAATAGAAATATAAACCAGTGCACACCACTGCACCCAGCTATTGGTTGACATGGTGGTCTTGCTGTTTGAGCGGGCTGGGACTCCAACTGCAATGTCCAATCCTTTCCAACTTTACCTCTAGAGACGCTAGGATTACAGGCTTGAGCCACCAGTGCTCAGTTCAGCAGGTATTTCTGAGGAACTGGAAAACAGGAGTTTTAGGCCTACATAATCAAGAGCATAATCACATGGTGAAATACTAAACGCAACCTACTAGGGAACAGACAAAAACATAAATATTCGTGATTAGGTAAGAAAAACTAATCTAATGTGAGAAATTTTGCAGTATTTTCTATTTCTAAAAAACACAGTATTCCAAAATAAAATCAGAGTAACACAAGGTACAAAAAAAGTAACTAGGTCAAAGGTAGCAAAGACTTCTGTCCTGGTTACTATATGAATAGAGCATTAATTTCACAGCTATATGTAAAATAAGTTTTTGGTTTTTTTTTTAATCAAGAATGGCTGATGCTGTATCTAAGTGACAGAGCTCCTACCTAGTATGCACAAGGCCCGGTTACAATCCCTAGCACTCTGCTAATTAAGTTGGCCATATTGCCCTGAAGGTCCCCAAGCTAATCTACTAATTTAGAGCAAGTACGGGAGCACCTTTGAGTGGACTATATTGCACCTGAAAGGATAGTGTAAAAGCAGCCTTGGAGCTGGGGGTTCAGCTCAGTGGTAGAGCACTTGCCTAGCATGCAGGATGCCCTAGCAGTAAGAAAGATGGAGAGAGGGAGGAAAGAAGCAAAGATTACTGAGCCAGAGTGGCAGCTTGAGAAGTGAGGTTCACTTGACATCACAAGTTCAAGACCAGTCTAAGCAACATCGTGAGACCCCATCTTATTTAAAGAAAAGGGCAGCCTCGAAAGGTTGAAAGAAATCTGTCCCTGGAGGTGACCATTTGATGTTAGTGATCTTTGCACAGAAGTAAGCCTTAAGGAACAAAGAGTACAAAATCAAATGGTAGATACAACAATAACTTAGTGAATATGCTAGCACCAAGTTCAGGAGGAAGACAGATGTTTTCAGCATGCAAACATTCCAAATAAATTGATGTAGAAGTACTGGGTTCAACCCCTAGCACTGCAAAAAGTTATTTGGCTCCTTTAATACATAGTTTGGTAAGGGCAGGAAAGCAAATCCTGACAAAAGCAAGCAAGTAGTGACAGATCTTTTCAAGCTCAAGTAGACTTCTTTTTCTGATAAGACTCTAAAATGCCAGCTGCTTCTCTCTTGAATCACCACTGGCTCAGTAATTTGACACAGTAAAGGCTGCTGCAATGTTCACTCTTTTCACCTTTTCTAAACCAGCCGGGGAAGTGGGGGTGGCAGGTGGCACACATTAGCACCAAGGTCTACATCTCAAATCCCTAGAATAGCAAGGACAGGCACAAAGATGGCTAAAGAACCAGCAAGAAGAATCAAGTCATTGCTGAAAGTGAGGAAAAAAAGACTAAGTTGTAGCTCAGTGGTAGAACACCCGCCTAGCATGTGTGACACCCTGTGTTCTGTCCCACAAACAAAAAAGTTGCCCATCAGACCCTAAATGAGCTACTCAGAATGAGATTTGCTTTCCAAAGTGGAGCAGCTAGCTCCACACACAGTGGAGTGTCCAAAACAAAAGTGGCTTAATTAAATGGATTTTAGGAGTAAGAATTTAGTAATTTAAGCAAATTGCATGTGAGGACATGAAAGAGGATTTCCATCATAATCACTGTGGAATCCAGATGCACAGGTGCCATCCCCCTTTAAAAGTCCTTCAAAGGAAACAGAAAAGGGACTTGGCTTGACCACGCATAACATTTTATATTGAGAGCTTCCAGAAAGGACTTCCACTGGCCTCGTGGCTGAGCATGTTCATGGATGACCTCATCACAGGCACAGACATGCCATAGTTGATACCACTGTTTATCTTTCACACTCAACTGCACTGACAGAGCCTCCAAAAATCAAACCTGACACCTTTACAATCTTAAACTTACATTTTGTAAAGAACCATGAGGAATAACCCATCACTGAGGCTGAACCAAATGCTCTAGAAGGAAGAAGCACAGGAAAGAGCAAAATAGGGCAGAGACCAGACGGACAAGAGTACCCTGCGCACAAACCAACGCAACTCCATACAAGGCGGGGGTTGGGCCCATTCTTTGTGTGGACCTGGGCAAAACTAAACACTCCCAAGCAAGCAGCTATTAGCCCTGTTTTCAAAAGCATTGAGTACTACACTACAAAAGAATCCACAGAAACCTGTAGTTCCATAAGTGAAATGCTGTTGGTCTGGGTCAGCACTCTGAGTGACAAAAACAATGCCCATCGCTTCCAAGGCTGCTGCTCTTTGGGAATGAACTGGATGTGTTCAAATTCAATTAACTAGATTTTAATAAATAAGTTGCCTGGTCTAAAGGATCAACACTCACACTCGCTGGAACAAAGAGCAGGATACAGCTAACTTTCTCAAATGCAATGCTCCCCTCTTTTAAAAGCCTCAAGACAGACAGTGAGACACTACCCAGTACAGTTGCAAACTGGAGCAATGTGTGGAAACAAAGCTGTGGCAAAAGCTTGTTCTTGTTCAACATTCATGAGACAGGCTCCTCTTCATCCAGGGTCTCCCTAAATGACATAGAAGACTCCTCTATCAAATGGCTCAACCCACAAGTTAATGAAAAACTTAAATCCAAAAGGTTCCAGGCATTTGAATTTCTTGTTCAGTAACAAAGCCATCAGTACTAGTAGCATAAACAAAAGTAGGCTTTGTGATGCTAAACTCCTAGTTGTGCAACAAAAGGTATCCACTGACTTCCACTGTGGGGCTGGGCTGCATACCTACCTCATCAAAAGGTAAGAGACTGCAAGGTCCCTCCTCACACAAACATTTAAGCACTTCCTGTTCACTGTTGTCTTCACTCCAACTGTCTTCAACTGCTTCAGTTAACGTGTGCCATGCTGTTTTCTTTTTAAAGCTGCTACACGTTTTCTCAGCAATAATAAATCAGGTTTCTTAAAATACCATGAGAAATTTCCAGGGGCTTCCCACCTAGGCTAGCAGTTCTTTCATTCTGTCTCCCATTCACACACTCACTCACTCACTCACTCTCTCACTCTCTCTCACTCTCCTCTCTCTCTCTCTCTCTCTCTCACACACACACACACACACACACACACACACACACAGAGATGTACTGAACTAACATGTCAATATACAAACTCATTATTTATGAACAGGAGTCTTCATGTCTCAAAATACTACAGAATGGGTCTGCACATAACTTCCACTCAGCATCCATCTCGATGACAGAAAGGAATGCTAATGAGGCGAAACTAGAAGCCCAGGCACAAAATCACACACAGACACAAGAAGGCTGCAGAACCCACTCAGGAAAGAATGCACCAAACACATTCAGATTTATTTTCTTTTTTTTTTCTTTTTTTTTTTTTTTAAAGCAAATGACAAAAGACCCAGTTTACCAACTTTTAAACCTAAGCTTAACATTACATATTTAAACAATTGTCAAAACTTACTAAGTTGCCAGCATTCATGCAGGACTAGAAAACATCCTTAATTTATATTAAACCAGAAATGTATTACCATTAATGCATTAATGTCTTTCATTACTAAACACTGAAAAAAACTGAAATTTCTGCAGAAGATTCATCCTGGCAATGTTAACTTCACAGCAGGCTGACACTACTCGGCTCACATTTCAAACACAATGGAAAGCAGATCCATGCTGGTGTTAGAGTACAATCTTGTCCTACACCTCTACTCAAGAGTCACGGGGCTCACCTTGGATGTTTAATTTAAAAAAAAAAAAAAAAAAAAAAGCAAAGTGCATACAGAGATTACAACAATTTTAAAGACAAAAATGGTCCTATTGTGTGGTCCCAACAATAACTCAAAGTCTATGACAAACAGGGGCTCCGATGAGCTGTTTATAAATACTTTAGATTAGGTACAGTATACTGAAAGTCGAGTTCGTCTGAAATCTTCAAAAAAAAAAAAAGTTCCTGTTAATCCTCAAATGGTGCTTGTTACTGTTTAACATTTCTGTTAAATGCGTGCGTTGAATTACTTGTTATCCAAGCGTAGCAGCTGCTCCTTACCATTTATCGTTAAGGACTTTAGCTGGCCGTCTTCTTCAACTTCAACTCTTTCTTGACCATTCTCCACAATTCTGTGAACATAGAATTCATTGAAAAACCTTTAGGCGTGGGGGTATAGATCAGTGGTACAGTGTTTACTTAGGATGCCAGAGGTCCTGGGCTCCACGTGGGGGGTGGCGGGGGGTGGGGGATATGGAGGTAAAGATTTTACTATTAATAGTTCTCCATGTTTACTATTCTAACAATGCTGGGGAAATGTACTACCCATCATTGCATATTAAATATGGCTTGAATTAGATTTACCTGTTAACTTACTAGTACTGGTAAATATTAAAAAGCAAGTTCCTAGCTAATTAATTTAGAGATGAGCATGCAATTTATTTTTCGCTGGGGGAGAGGGCAGATGATGTAAAAAGAAAACATGGCACCAATGAAACATTATCCCAACTTACTAAAAATGAAAATACCACTGTACCTCTTGGTAGTGATTTTCCTGCCGTTAACTATTTTAGTGGAGGTTGATACAGATTTGAAGTTGCCCATCCCACTGCCACCAAATGACGTTGAAGAGAATGAAGTGAGGCCCCCTTGACCCAGTGACCCAAATGAAGTAAATCCTAGAGGAAAACAAAAGATGCATGATTAGAGGCTAACGGATCCAGTATAATCAAAATTTACTAAGCTCAAAAATCTATTAGTAAACCATCTGATATTAACAAGCCACACAAGACCACCACCTCAAAGAACTGCTGAGGGACCCAAAGGAGAGGACAGCCAACTCTAAACTCAGCGTGTGCTTCAGGGAAACACAGGGCAGTAACCAGCTGCTTTCTCCCAGTGCCTAGGAATGCTTAGCTGACTCCACTGATACTTCCGACATACCAAACAATGATGATCCACCCCCCCCACCCCCGCTCTGGGGGAGCATCTTTGTTACAAAGAGCAATTCCACCACCACAGAAACACGAACCTAACTGGCTCTAGCAATGGGTAAGAGACAAAAACCTGAGCTCTTAAAAAGCTAAAATAATTTCAGAAAGAATACTGCAATTAATTATATATAAAAAAATCACAAGCCTACAACTCACGCAGAACCCTCAATTACATAGCTATTACACTGTGGATTAAAGCAAGCCAGTCTCCGATAGGGTGATTGTTTTTGCTTGTTCGAGAGCTTACGTACTTTGCTCTATCTTCAAAATGTTCATGTTAAACAAGACACACCCCTAAACATGACTGGAGCATTAAACCTCTACTACTGTCTAGAACTAATGATGCCCCAAGAAAAGGCATTGTGAGTCACATGTGATTTTACACTTTCTGGTGCCCTTACTAAAAATTAGACAAAGAGTGAAATTATTCCTAATGTTTTAATCTACCATACCCAAAAGACTGTCTGAGAGAATTTGTTTTTCATATTCCAGACTTTGAAATCCAGTGTATACTTTGTATTAGAGAGTAACCCTTTTCCATTTGGACTGGACACATCTCAGTGCTCAGTGGCAGACAACACAAAATCTGGGGAAAGCACAACAAAACCAAAGTACAACCAAGTAGACAGACTATTCACAACCTAGATGTTACTGGCATAATACTTAAGGGAAGTAAATTCTGAGCTGGACAAGCACCCCAACTGTAACACCAAGGCTTAAAACAAGTTTGAACTCCAGAGCTGGGTGAGCTTCAGGAATGGGATACACATGGACTACTTCTCCAGGCAAAAATCATAGCTCAACATGTGTGCTACACGACTGTGGCTTGCAAACTGCCTATTAATTAACTATGAAAAACTTCTCAATTCACATTAAACTGGTCAAAGCTGAGCTCGTGACACACCCAGGCTATGTGCCAACTTTCCATTTCCATACAGCTGGACTACCTGTGTATGTTCTCTTGATTAACTGCAAAGGAGCCGAGATGACATGAAGGACTGATTCAGTGAGAATGACCAGGTGGGTTAAAACTGTATGAAAAGACGGTGGTTTTTATATTGATGGTATCAGGGTTGGGACTCAGAGCTTGTGCTTGCTAGGCAGTTACTCTGCCACTTGAGCCATATCCCCAATCCTTCATTTGTACTTATTAAGAATTTCATTAGGCAGGGCGCCTGTGGCTCACACCTGCAATCCCAGCTACTTATGAGACCAAGACCCTGAGAATCTCGGTTCAAGGCCGGTCCAAGGAAATAGTTCCAGAGACCTATCTCTCAACTCCCTGTATAGCTATCCTTATCTCAACTAGCAAAAACCCTTTGTCCTTCCTATTATTGCTCGTATTCTCTCTTCAACAAAATTAGAGATAAGGGCAAGACAGTTTCTGCCTGGTAGTGAGGAGGGTGGGGGAGAAGGGAGGGGGCGGGAGAAGCGGGGGGGGGGGGGGGGGGGGGGAGAAATGACCCAAACACTGTATGCACATATGAATAAGAGAAAAAAAAATTTCACTTACTAGCTAAAAAAACAAAACAAAAAAAAAAACCACCAGGTTGTTGCTCAAGATTGCTGGAGATGTGGCTCAAGTGGTAGCGTGCCTGCTTTGCAAGCAAGAAGCCCTAAGTATAAACCCCAGTCCCACTGAAAAAGAGAGAAAAAAAAAAAAAAAACTTTAAATGTTGTAAAATTAGAAGTAGGTTTCCAATTGTTAAAGTGAGGGAATAGTAAATCATTAAGAACCGAACTGTACGTGGAAAAAAAAAAAGCTAGCAGGTCTACAAAGCTCCTCTAACAGAGTACATGTATTTCACACTACTTAACTGAAAGAGTTCTGTCATAGCAACACTTTATTTGTACAACAGAGAGCAAATCTAAGGATTTATTTAATACCTGTGTCAAAGGACGGAAATCCACCTCCAAAAGAAGGAAATCCACTGAAGGCAGAGAAAAATGAGCCTGCACCTCGGTTTCTGCTTCCTCGAGGACCCCTTCGGTTCCCAAAAAAGTCTTCAAATGGGTCTTCTAGAAACAAATAGAAATATGTGCTATAAAAAATCCTTACACAATTTATTTGCTCCATGAGAGAGGGGAAAATGGGTTAATGCCTGTCGCATACCGTGCCATTAGGAACAAAACCTTACAATCAAGTACTACCTTGACCCAACACTTACCTAGTAGTTTATTTCAAACAAAGCTACAACTCACACTTCAAAGCTTTCTTTAACAAAGACTTTTGTTTAGTTTCTGGGGGCTACCATTTGAAAAGATAACTCACACTTGGTACTCGTCCAAATTGCCTTCTCCACAGTGATTAAGAAATAAATACAGATTACACTTATAGACACACACACACACACAGAATGGTATAGCAAGGGTGTGAATGCAAACAGCTGGTAAGCCTGCAACATGTCTAGGAATTCTTTTCTCATTTCTGTAACTTTGTTGTTTCAACCAAAAAAAAATTTAGGATCTATTGGGAGTCAAATGTGAGCAAATGTTAATCAGCAGACATAACACTTTTCGAAACTTTAATAGAAAATTGTTGACCAGCAAGCGTCAATATTGGTATTGGAAACACCAGAATGTTCCTGAAAATAAAAAGATTAATGCTAACCTTAGTATCAAGGTTAATTAATTTGAATTACACATAATATGTTTTTTCAAAGTCAGCCAGGAGTCTCACTTTTCTTAGTTGTGGTTATCTACCAGTCAACAAGCACTTCACTGAACATGCAGGATTTATGCACACTACTTGTTCAACTTACCTGGATTCTATTAGCACTCTACTTTTTTTCCCCCAGGAAAACAAGGAGCCCTACTGGATGCATTAGGATGTTAGTACATATAATATACAAAGCATATAAAGAGAAGCCATCTAGGACACAGAACTGCATCAGTGTAGTTTCCAAGCTAAAGGGCAAGAATGCAAAGAACAGAAATGCTGATCCAGAAAATGACAGTGTGAACACAACAACTGCACTAGGTGAGCCCGGACTCATAAACAAGGTAGGTTTATGAGGCCCAGGCAAGCTCGGGGCCCCGAGGGTAAGATGGCAGAACAGTCCAAAGCAGGTCTAGAAGATCTGGGGTAACAGAGGCTGAGGGAGAGTTCCAGGAAGGCTGGAAATGGGGACGGGGCAGAGGGATATGCAGCATCTAAAGGACAGCAATTCTGAACAAAACTGGCCAGGCAGCAATGCCTAAAGCTCAATCCAAAAAAACAGACCTGAAGACCATCATATAGAGAAGTGGCCCTGAGCGCTTTTTCCAAGAAGAGAAGAGGTGCTATGTTCACAAACAGGGCCCAGACAAGCTCCACCACACCTGCACATAGTAGTGATGTGCAGAGGTACACATGCAGAGAACTGCTATGGTGAGCAACAGGCTAACCCCCAAACCTTGTTGGCTTGCCACTCAGTTCCCTCTGAGAACTTCAGCTCATTCTCATTCTCTGTAAAAATGACCTGCTTTCAGTCGATTGAAAAGTGTATTCCTTTCCTAATAAACTTTATTATCACTTCCACTCCAAAAAAAAAGGTTCCTTCATGGATGGAGACTTGGCTCAAGCGGCAGAGCACTGCCTAGCAAGTACGAAGCTCAACTCAAGCCCCAGTATCGCCCCGCCCCAAAAAAGAAAGAATTTCATTTGTAAGCTAGCTTATAAGAAGTTCCTGTCCCATTATCCTAGCATTTAAGGAGGAGGTATGGCTCAAGTGGTAGAGCACCTGCTTTCCAAATGTAAAACCCAGTGTTCAAACCTCAGTCCCACAAAAAAAGATGCCAGAAGAAAGATATTAAACCATAAACTTTTATCTAAAGGTAAGTGTTTTTAGTCTCCCCCAGGGGCTACAAAGATCTAAACAATTCAAACAGTATCTACTCATTCTATTTAGTAACTTTCAAACTGACTATATCTAACAAATCTACAACCTGGAAAATTTAAGAATTAATAAAGGTCCTGGAGGCATGGCTTGCTTCGCAAGCAGAAGGCCCTAGTTCAAAACCTATTACCACCAGAAAGAAAGAAAAACAAACCAATCAGGCCTCATCACATAGAGACTATAAACCCAGCACTTGGGAGGACAAGGCAAAAAGAAGATTCAGAGTTCTAGGCCAGCCCAGGCTACACAGCAAGACCGGTAAAAAAAAAAAAAAAAAACACCTAAACGAATCCCCTCAAAAAAATAAAAATTACAGATAATTAAAACCTATACAATAATTCTCTTTTTCTCCCCTAAGAAGTGACCATTTAGAACCATCTGTATACTGGGTTCAATGCCAGCACCACAAAAACAAAGTCAATACACTGAACGTTACACTTACCAATAGTAAAATCCTAACCAAGTCACTGTTTTGCAAGTTGTACAACTTTACTTACACTGGAAAATAAAATTCAGGTGTATCCTCAACTTCCCATATATTGTTGCTATAAAGGTTATTTTAGGTGGTGGGGAGTAAGAGGCTCAACAGTGGAGTATTTACCTATGTGTGAAGTCCTGGGATCCAACCACAGCATGGCCAAAAACCAGACAATTTTTATAGTTACAGTACTAAGAAACACATTCACTCTGTAATCCCAGAAGGCTGAGGCAGGAGGATCACAAATGTGAGACCAGCCTGAACTACACAATGCAACTGTCTCAAAAAGAAAAAGAAACCAGCCAGGCTTTGTTGGTTCACAATTGTAATCCTAGCTGCTCCGAAGGCAGAAATCAGGACGATCATAGTTGAAAGCCAGCTAGGAAAAATAATTCAAAACCCCCATCTCAAAAAAAACCCAACACAAAAACAGGGCTGAAAGAGGAGCTCAAGTGGTACAGCACCTGCCTTAGGAAGTGTGAAGTTCGAATACCAGTACCACAAAAAAGAAAGAAAGGGAAAAAAAAAAAAAAAGAAAATTAAAAAACAAACAAAGAAACCAAAAGAAACATCGTTTTTCCCACCTAAAACATACCTGCCATTTAACATCTGTAAGCTGCTCCCTGTCTGATCATCATCTAACCAACAATGAGCAGGCGAAGTGAGTTAATTTCAGGGAGAACTTTCAGATCTTTAAAGAGGAAAGAGTTCACAGACTCTATGACAACAATGTTGGAAAACTGCTGGAATCATAGAATCATGGCTCAATTAAAATATGACTCAGGCCAATGACCATAAAACAGGAGAAAAATTGACATTTGAAGTGCTAAGTACCCAAGAGAAACATTAGGACTTTCTAAAGATAAAGGAGTTTTCTGTAAAAAGAGATGCCCTGAAAAATTTGGGGGGGAAAGATCTCTTTCGTAACTGGGCTATGAAAAGTCAAAGTGCAAAATGAAAAATGTTACCCTATTGGCATAAATCTTGTTGCAGAGTTGTACCACAAATAAAATATTTTCTTCTGTTCTAAGAAAAGAGGCCAGTTAATAAAAAAGTATACTGAAAACTGTACTGCTCAGAAAGGCATCCTATTAACCACCTGTTGCCTTTACAAGAGCGGCTTGGGGCACGTGCCTGAGCTTCTAAAACTTTCAACCCCACAAATGGCTATTTAAAAAAAAAAAGAAGAAGAGGAAGAAGAAAGCAAGCCTCTGACTCAGACACTCTACTTCATGGAACTTAAACTCATCCCAAACACAGAAGTAGATGTATGGTTTCTTAATGCAGACTTGAAATGTTCACACACTTGATGCTGTGACAGGAATGTGCCACAGCAAAGCTTCCACTGCAGCCAAAACCAGTGAATGTTCGGTCTTCCATTTCCCAAATCTCTGAATGAATCAGGTTTTCTTCTTTGTGTTTAAAGAGGACAAATGGGGGTAGGGATGTAGCAGAGTATGTGTGCTCGGTCTGTGCAAATCAGTGGGAGTAATTTAACCAAATGTGCTATCGACCGCTTTTTCAATCCACCAGGCAGTACTGAGGTTGAGTGCAGAAGGCACAAGCCACACAGACAAGTAGTGGAACTGGAGGAAGGACAACTGTGGGTGTTCCAGCACTTCCTCAGTACCTCCTTACGAGTGTGCATGCATGTGCATACTTAAGCAAGTATCTTCCTTCCCCCTTACAATTCACCACAATCTGTGGGACATCGAAGAGAAGGGTGATTATCACTCAAGACTTTACCTCCAACGGAAGAACCAGAGCATTTTCCTTGTCTGCAGTATAGTTGCATCATTCAAGTTAGATGGAGTTAGGATCTTCCTGCTGTCTTCATCTGGAGATTAAGCTGGGTTACGGAGGTGGGAGTGGGAGCAGAGTTGACAAGGGGCAGAATGAGATTCGTTTCATTTGTTAACTGGACTGAGCCATGTGGTATACAACTACTTGGTCAAGCATGATCCTGGGTGTTTCTGGCTGAGAGTAACATGTGAAGACCGAAGACACTTACTGCCGCACAAAGACAAGCCCTTCCATGCCAGCTCCCATACAGATGGCTTTTCACAAATGATGAGCACCTCCTACTGTGTTTCTCTAGAGAACTTAGAGTAATTCAGATCATCTCACAAGTGTCCTTAGGCAGGTTTATAACTTAACAACTTTATCATGAGGTGTCTGAATTATCATAACCCTTTCAATGTCCTAGTCACTGTCGTATCAAAGCATCTTTAAATCTTGTTAAGTTCCTACATTTTGCTAAGAAGTACTAACCCCACTTCATAGCTTTAGCAACACACATTGACAATGCAAGTAACAATGTTAAACCTATGACCAAACCTCATAAAATTTACATGTAAAATACACACAAAAGGCCTAAAGAAAATAGAACATGTGAAACTGAAAGAAGAGAACCTACGCCAACAGAACTACAGGAGAAAAGCTACACAGCACAATTCAGCAAGATCACCTACCAAGGAAAGAAGCCTTGATGACTTAAGTCCCCTAAAGACTCCTTTCCTGTGGTTGAATACTGTTAATTCCCAGACACAAAACCACTAGGATGGAAACGGAGAACACCAACAGCAACAACAAAAACCCAACAAAGAAGTCCTGGATGTCCAAAGAAACACAGGAGACCATATTCCCATACTAGTTTCAAAAACATACTAACAGTGCCTGCCATGGTGGCACACACCTATAATCCCAGAATTAGAGAAGCTGAAGCAGGAAGATCCCAAGTTTGAGATTACCCTAGGTAGCATAGTAACACCCCATGTCCAAAAAAAAAAAAAACAAGAAAAACCAACCCACAGCAACCAAGGGGAAGAGAAGCCATAAGTACGGAAACTGCAAGTAAAGAATACACAAGGCAAGCATGGAAGGCATAGGTGTCTCCATCTACCAACTAATCCCAATGTCCAGAGCTAAAATTAAGACACTCGTTTATTTTAACTCCAGTTTTTTATACATTCAGAAGTAGAAATAACATCTGGGGGGAACTGAGAATTAACAGAAATGGGAATCAACGTAGCATGGGCTTCTTGGGCCTCAGCACTGCTGATCAATGCCTGGGACAGAGTCTAGCCTAGGTAGAGGACTTAGTAAGTTCTTGTTAACCAAATGGACATCAACATTTTCAACTTTCAATGCAACTGTTCTCAGTTACAAGCCGTAACGTCTAGTTATACTTTAAGTCTAGGTGGAGCACCGTTAGAAAAATCTTTCCGTGTCAAAAGACAGAAAATACACTGGAACTACATGTTCCTACTTCCAACACCAAGAGGTGTGATTTTACAAGAGAAGCCCTGGTCACAAGAAGAATGAGTCTTTCGCTGCCCTGAGACCCACTTCCTCCCAGACAGAATATGTAAGACAGAAATGGTTCTCCTTTCTCCCACTGCTCTACAATGAACTTACCTACGTTGTTCCTTATACATTGTGTTGCATCTGTTTACCTTTCCTGGGGCTGGATTAAAGACCATTACAAAAGCTGCTACTCCCTAAACCTGTCCTCAAGAAACCTGAAGTTGTTTAAATCACTTTTCCCTTGCACGTAAGGATGTGGCTCTCAAGTTCCGACTTGCTCACAGGAAAGAGTAACTGTCATGCAAACAACATTAAAAGCCTATGAACCAAACCCTACACAAGGTACTACCTTCCCTTTGGGATGATAAAAAGATAAACAGGAAATATCACAGAAAACAAGTATGCCTGGTTGGTGACTTGACCTCAGAAAGTGCTCGCAAAACCTTACCGCACTGCTGAAGAATGCTATGTGGGTGGCCACGCCAGGTTCCCATAGCAAGGAACACAATCCTTGTGAGTGACCTTTCCAAGAAGCCATGTCCTCCCCAGCTTGGGAATAGGGTCACAGGAAACACCGTCTTGAATCACTCAGTCATACTGAAAAGCAGCATCGTGAAGACAGCAGCCATCCTCGATGAATTAAGTGAAAACACAGCATTTCTAAATCTCAGAGCAGGAGCTCTCAAATGTGCACAGAACCACTTTAACATGGCAAGATTCTGTACCACCTCACCGTAAGTCAGTGGAAACACCAAACAAAAGAGTAAGCAGAGGGGCTGCATGGAAGAAACACTGGCCAAGTTTTAGAAACCAGTCTAATACATTTGTCTGTGTACCTTAAGTCATTCTTTGCCTTCTTTCAAATTTCATGGGGGGCAGGGAGGGGGGAGGACCAAGGGGATCTTTGTCCTTGTGGCAGTTTAGGTATCTGCTACCAACATGAATGACAGTAACACAGTCCCTTGACACTGCAAGGTACAGGACACAAATACACATGCTGGATTAAACCAATCTGCTTTGCTTCTCCCATCTCTGCATTAACACTTTCTATAACTTTCAGCTCCTTTTAACATGCCCAGCTTTAAAGGTCCCCCACTTTCACCTGTCAAAGTCTGCGGTTAGCTTCCAAATCAAAAACCTAAACAACTCTGTTACAAAGAGTATCTGACAGGTTAAATTGTGACACCCTCCAAAGAGATGTTGGAGTCCTATTGAAAACACAAGTCTCAGCTGAATACCAGTGACTCACGCCTGTAATCCTAGCTACTCAGGAACCAGACATCAGGAGGAGGATCATATTCAAAGCCAGCCCCAGGCAAATAGTTCAAGAGACACTATCTCAAAACTACCCAACGCAAAAAAGGGCTGGTGAGGAAATCAATGTGAGTCAACTCCCTGTATAGCTATCCTTATCTCAACTAGCAAAAACCCTTGGTCCTTCCTATTACTGCTTATACTCCCTCTTCAACAAAATTAGAGATAAGGGCAAAACAGTTTTTGGTGGGTAGCGAGGGGGTAGGGGGGAAGAGGGAGGGGGCGGGGGGTTAAGGGTGGGAGTGGGGGAAGTGGGGAGAAATGACCCAAACAGTGTATGCACACATGAATAAAATAAAAATTAAAGAAAAGGGGTGGGGGGCGGGCTGGTGAAGTGACTCAAGTGATAAAACATCAGCTTAGCAAGGTGTGGGGCCCTGTGTTCAAATCCCAGCACACACAAAAAAAGTCTTTGCAGATGATCAAGTTAGATGATGTCACCAGAACAGGCCCTAAGCTAGCAACATTGGTGCGCTTGTCAAAGGGGAAATTGTGCAGGATCTGCAAATACACAAGAAAATCATCTGTAGCCACGGTCTGTCTGCAGTCACTAGAACCTGGACAGCAGCCTGGGACAGATCCTCCCTCAACCCTAGCAGCACCCCGATCTTGGACTTACAGCCTCCAGCACAAGAGGACGTTTCCAGTGTTTAAACCCAATGGTTACGACAGCCCCAGGAAACTCAGCGATCACACCACTGCAGGGCCTGCACGTTCCGCCTTCTGAGAGAAGGCTATCTACAGTACAGCTGGCCTACAGGATAACCCTCCCTGCTTCCTTTAGTTATGCTTATCTGGTCCAGTACAGTATTGAGGTGACAGAAGAACTTCTTTATTCTAGATAAACATTAAGTAAACTAAATTTTCTTATAAGAGGCCCAGGGCAGTTCCTTTTACAGTTTATTGTTGAACAAGCAGCACCTCCGGCTCCGGCCCACTGTACTCCTCCTCACTCAGCAGCTCCTCATAGTCCTCGCTGAGCTCCTCCGAGTCCCCGGGACTGGCTTCCTCCTCGCTGGATATGAGGTCCAGGTCCTCACTGAGAAGTTCACCCTGGCCCCAGCTATAGCCTTCGCTTGGCTCATCTTCACTAAAGAGATCCAGCTCCTCACTGGATATCACATCCAAAACCTCACTGCTCTCTTCACTTGGAGCGTCTTCTACTGTCTCCTCAAAACAGGGCTGGTCTAGTTCTTCACTAGGATCCAAGTCCTCACTGTCCACTTCCTCGAAGCCTGGGAAGTAAAATGACTGACTCACTACATTAAATTTATGGCTCAGAAAAATTATGCTATTTTCACCCTCCACACATTCTACCTCCTCCCAAAGTCTGCTTCCCTTGGTTCTCCACACCACAGGATTTCTCCATTGCTTATACTAGCTGTTTCCTTCACCAAGGCTCCCAAGACTGATGCTTTTATGAAGCAAAAATACACCAAGTGCTAAAATGAAAAGGCTCCCTGGAAATGGTTTTTCAAATGTAGTTTTGGGTTTCTGTAGTGAAAATACAAACAAAACTGTTAAAATTATACCCAGCCAATTGTCCTAAATGGTAATTCTTACCATGATTCTAAAGGGATCAAAAGGCCTAAAATATCCTGAGACAGAGGCACATGAAGAGACTACCCTAAAGCAGCTCACTCCCTCAACATTTCCAATGAGCATTCTGACAAGGGCTCATTAACATGTGCTCCATGTTCTGTAAAGAATATAACAAAGCTAGCTAGCCTTAAACATTCTGAGGACTTGCCTCCACTTCAGAGCTACCCTTTCTGGGAGAGCTACTGCCTTCAGGGTGTCAAGGGTGGTTCACCTCCTGCAGGATTCCAGGGTTCATCCTGACCCGGCTTTCTGGCTCTGAGGTCCACCTCCATCCTATCAACTGAGGAGCAGGATCTCAAATTCCACAAGTGGTGGGGGGTGTGGAGGGACGACCTGGGAGTCTATGTAGCATGAGCAGGCCTTGAACTCTCAATCCTCCTGTCTTAGCCAGGCTAATGCCACTGAGCCCAGCTTCCTTACAACAGATTTTGAGTTATTTCTTTGAAAGCCAAAGGAGAGGAGGGGAAAATTAAGACTGAAAATAATTTGCCACAGTAGATATTGGCCACGCTATCTAAATGTTTTGGGTGGTGCTGGACATCTAAATGACTGGGTGATTTGGGTGGTGCCGGACATGAACCCGTAGTGTTCTCTATGCTGCACATACCGCCAGCAGGCTGCACAGTCACTTCATACACGCAGTAGCCATGGAGCAGCTTCTTTTCCTGTGCGTAAATCCTTACAGCCTGAAAATGGAAGTCACCTACAACACCTACAAGAATGGAGTGAAGATGTGTCACGACCACGCTCATCGTGGGATGCTGGAAGTGCCCGCTATTCAAACCTGAGAACATACTCCTGAGCTGGATGGAGCATCTGAGAGCTGAGTTCCTGTGAACCAATATCTCCTGGACTAGAGGCAGTACCTAATTATCACCTCTATCTGTTCCATACGACTGCTTAAGGAAAATCACCTTTGAAATTGTTTTTCCCCAGGAAAAAAGAACACTGGGTATACAAACCTCTTCTCTTTTAAAACTTTACGGAGCTGTGGTCGGGATGAAACCCAGAGCTTCAGGAAAGTTACGCAAGCACTCAACCACTAAGCTATGTACATCCCCAGCCCCCACCTCTGTCAGGGGAAAGGAGGGTTGTTAAGGCAAGGTCTCGTTTTCTTGCCCAGACTGACCTCAAACTGTCAATCCTCCTGCTGGAATTACAGATATGAACCACCACACCCACTTTTTTTTTTTTTTTTTTTTTTGGTTTGGGAGAAACTGGGGTTTGAACTCATGGTGTCACACTTGCTACGCAGGCGCTCTACCGCTTGAGCTACTCCACCAGGCCTTTCTTTTTGTCATGTTTGAGAAACCTGGCCTCCTCAGACACAAAGAGGCTGGAGTGCTAGAATTGAGAACCAAGAAGCCAGAGGGCATGCCTTTTCTTCATCCATAGAATACACAGGACTTCAACCCAACTCTGCCCTGCCGCATAGCCAATGTGGATTTACTAAAGACTCCACATTGCTAGAATTGTTTAAGAGACAGAAAACAAATTAATTTTCCTAGAGTAAAATATCTTGCCTATGAGGATCAAGTAATAAAAGATATAAATGTAGTTCTACTTCACATCATACTCGGTACAGATTAAGTATTTCTCATCTGAAGTGCTTAGGGGCCAGAAGCAGTTTGTTTTATTTTTGTTTTGTTTGCACATAAAATTTACCAATACGGTATTACTAATCTGAAAATCAAAAATGCTCCAAAACCTCAAACCTTGAGTGTCACCACCTTTACTATTTGCAGAGAGCCTTTACAATACACACTGCGGTTATGGTAACAACAAACATCAGTCCCCTTCTCCATCTCTCACCAAGTTCCTCCCACTTCATTTCAGTCATTCCTTTTATCCATGAACATACTCTCACATTTGCTGTCCTTCCCTTCCTTGGCAAGGTACAAAGTCATTCTGTACCACAGCAAAGAAATCTCAGAATCCCCACAACATCAACTGAAGGATTACACCACATACAAGGCCCAATACCTACCAGATCCAGGGGTAAATTGTTCCTCTTTGAGCCCACGATGAGCAGGGGCTCCACTTGTTCTCCTTTGTTATTACTGGTAGGCACAACTGCTCTTCCCTCCTCTTCACACTCCAAGGCAGTAAGGAGGCAAACACAGGATGTGTTTCCTCCTTAATGCACAAAAGACAAAAATGGCGGCAGCAGCACAAGTCCGCTCCTGACCTCCCATGTTACCCAGCACACTGGCTCAAAGCAACGAGGAGACAGTCCTAACAGCAGACAGCTACAAGAACACTGACAAGACACCTGTGACTGAGGATCAGGCACCAGGATGGAGAAGCAGGATGAAAATACCCTATTCCCCACAATCCAGCAGCTGCTACACCAACACTATCTCCTCTGACAAAACTACTCTCTGACTTCTGCTGCCTTTCTCTGTAAGTAACCTCTCCTCACAAACTTTGAAATCTACTCTGAACACAATTAGAAATGGACAGGTGTACTGATCAAATATCTTAACAGCTTTCTATGATGCTTAGTGGTTTTTTTTTAACAAGATTTCATGGTCAATCCATATGGAAACTCCTGTGTGAGAGTGGAGGCTAGGGAGTACCTCAGTGAAAGAGGCAACCTTAGTATGCACAAGGCGGTGGGGGGGCGGGGACAGGGACAGGACAGAGAGAAGGAAAAAGCATTCCCAAGACCCCCCCCCACCAAAATCCCAATCACCCATGCCCTATCCTCACACCAAGGTCTTATCTGAGGGCTAAAGCAAGTTAATTAGGACCATACACTGTAAAGATAAAGAACACATTAAACCTTTATTATTTAATGTTCCAGTCATATTCAAAAAAACTCTTCAGAAAAGAGATAAAAAGTTTGACTGCTCCTCTGCTGTTTAAACAAAGGTTAATAACATGACACAGTGTTAAACAGAAAGGGCCACCAAGGGCTACAGAAACAACACACACACCAAGTAGACCACCAGCAACATGACTTACCAAAAAAGTCGAATGAAAATGGATCCCTTCCACCAAAGAATTCCCTGAAGACATCGTCTGGATTCCGGAATGTGAAGCCAAACTCAAATGGACTGTCGAAATGACTTCCACCTACACAAATATGCACATAGTTTAGTTTATCATTTCTGGTATTTTTAGATAAACAATTACTTGTTTATGCATCATTATATACATCCTGAAAATTTCATCTATCTGGGAGTCTCTGAAATGCAAACTGGGCCCTACATTAATTGAAAGTATCTGTGCCCAGAGCTGACCACAAACAGTACTCAGACCGGAAGGTCGTAACACTGGACGTTTACTACCACGTACCATCTCCAAATCTGTCGTCAACACACGATGTTGTTCCTCACTGTGAAGATTATGAAAGTAAGACTATGTTCACTCAGACCACCTTTCCACAACCTGGCCATGTGGGCTCAACACGGGAAGCGAGCCCACAATGAAGCTGTCCATCAACCGAGTCCCCTGGGAGCTTTTTGCAACACACACACACACTCTTTAGCTTTAGATCCTAAAACTTTAAATCCTAAAAACACATTTGCTTAATACTTGTTACTGGCCTCACAGCATGACCATCGAAGTAAGGCTGGAAGTTATTTTATACTTACAATAAATATCTCAACATTTCAGTCTGACAAAAGTGGTTTTTGGTTTATTTGGGGTTTTTTGAGACAGGGCTGATACATAACCCAGCGTAGGTTTGAACTCTAAACTTTTTTTATTTTCTTGTGGTGCTGGAGTTTTGAAATCAGGGCCTCACACTTGGTAGGCAGGTGCTCTACCACTTGAGCTGCTCCATCAGTCCTTTATTAAAACACTTTTTAGCTTTTGTGGTACTGGGGCTTGAATTCAGGGCCTACACCTCGAGCCACTCCACCAGCCCTTTCTGTGAAGGTTTTTCTCGAGACAGGGTCTCACGAACTATTTGCATGGGGTGGCTTTGAACTACGATCCTCCTGAGTAGCTGGGATTACAGGTGTGAGCCAACAACACCCAGCTTCTCTTTGTTTTTTTTAAGTGTCGATTTCTCCATCCTACCAAATTCGGTCCAAGAGACTCGTTAATTTCTAATTCAGACAAGAACAAAAAAATTACATACCTCCTCCTCCACCATTTAATCCTTCTTTGCCGTATTTGTCATAGATGTCCCGTTTTTTTGCTGTAAATTTGAAGGGAAAAGAAAAGTCATTAAGTCCATTTCAAATCCTCAAAATTCAATAAACATTTCCCATGCTGTAAGTCAGGTATCAGTTTTGGGAGCAGAAAAGGAATCTTATGTACCTCTTTCCTGAAAGACAATTTGAGAAACAGTACTATGAACTTTCAGGAAATACAAACATGCAATCTTTAGCTCATTTATTCACTTTAGCACCAGAGCCCATGCATTGGTTAAAATCATGTGTTCATATCTAAATCTGTTCCTAATTCAGAAGTAAACCTTCTTACTCCCATGTCCAGCAAAAGATAAAGTGTGTGCCCTGGTAGGTGGAAAGTCCATGTGCCAACAGCAGAAACAGAGCCAGTCCTCCAGTCCAACAAGGCCCAGGGCTCTTGTAAGGAGCCTGACTGCCTGACATGCACTGGTCTGTGCACTGCTGACCCTGCTGCATTCACACTTCCAGACAAGGACAGTCACAGCATGGCTTTGCAGGATACAGTACTGCTGTTGGCATGCCACCTGCTATATTCCCCAAGAACCTCATTACACAAAATGGGGAGAAGATATGGAACCATCCAGTTTTAGGTTAACCGGACCCTCTTGGGAACAATAACCCTAGCTCTGGAAGTAACTCCAGTGGTGGCAGAAGGCTGCCTAGGGGTAGGTAAAAAAATGGCACTCACTCTCCAAGGAGCTGACCAGACCTTGCATGAGTTTAATGGTTCTCCTTCTTCTAGGAAATTTTGGCCTAGTGCTCAACCCTAATTGAGCATGAAATGACCTAGTCTCTCAACAAGAATGGATTCCTGAGGCCTAGCCTCCAGCACTTCAGCTCAACTACAGTTAAGACCAAAATGCCAAAGCCTCCCTATATCACTCAAGCTGCCTTAACTTTGCTTTTGTTTTATTACCTTTTTTTTAATTCCTTTGGGAGGGGGAAGTGGGGAGGAGTGGGGCTGGGGTTTGAACTCAGGGTTTCACACTTAGCACTACCACTTGAGCCGTACTTGTTCTGGTTATTTTGGAGATGGGGGTCTCACAAACTACTTATTTCCCCAGGCTGACCTAAAACCTCAAATCCTCCCAATCTCAGCCTCCCAAGGAGCTGGATTACAGACATGAGATTCTACCGCCTCCACTTCCTGAGTGCTCAGGCTATAGACACAGACTACTCTACTGGCTAAATGTCGTATTTTCAGAGATTTCAGCATTGGTGTTTATGTTTCAGAAGCAGAAATTCATTTGTGAAATAAGATGTCCAGGAGTCCCCTAAGAAGAAAGGATAGACAGCGTTCTCTCATCACAGTGCTACACAATAATGCAAAGGGTTGTGTGCTTCCGCTTACACAGGGCTCCTTCTAAAAATAGGCATTTAAAAAAAAAAAAAACTGTGACCTACTTATTACCTGACCACACACAAGTGCACTTGCAGTGTGTGCCCACTTCCTGTGGCCAGTGAATCAGTACCCAGCCTTTGAAATGCCTCTGCTTTGATTCCTCCCAGGCCACCCAGCACTGCAGCACCCAGGATGTGGGCAGTACTTTCCCAGAGCCTGGAACTGATCCTACCCAAGTCCAGGCCGCCTTATCTTCACCACAGAAGCACAGGCTGCACCTCGCCAACAGCTGGCCCTTTACCGGCTCATGAAACCAAACCAACAGGCCTGATTCAGTGACATCCGATGACTGTTTTCTACGCCTAAGGTAGAATTCTACCTTAGGTAGATGTTTTGAATTCTAAATCTGAGTTGTTTAGATTCCTTCTTTCCCAAGAATGAAGTCTTTTCAAGTAATAAAACTTACCCATTAACAAGGCCCTGAGGTCAGGATGACCAGGCATCATTCCAGCAGGGGCAAGAGCAGCCTCCACCTAAACAGTCCTGCATCCCAACCTCTTTCTCACTTGCTCAGATCCAGGGTGCAAGCTACTGTTTCACAATGATCCTTAGGAGAAACTGCAGGTAGCCTAGGTGCTCCTCAGCACTCATGGTTCCACAAGAAAAGAATATTCTCAGGGATCCCCAAAGCCAGCTGGTTACAAAGCAAGTCTTCACGAGCCCACACTCTGCTGCCCCACTGCCCCTCTCCACCCACTCTGACTCAGCCACTTAGCCTCACAAGCTCAACACTACTTACCATCTGATAATACCTCATACGCCTCAGCTACTTGTTTGAATTTTCTCTCTGCTTCTTCTTTATTCTCAGGGTTTTTATCTGGATGCCACTTTAGCGCCAGTTTCCGGTATCTTAAAATAAAAATAAAAATAAAAAAAAGCAAAGAGTACTACTGATCACGTACAAAACCCAGAAAACTGGGCTTTAAAAACTAATATAAGCAAAGCAAAAAAAAAAAAAAAAAAAAAAAAAAGTTGGCAACTGAGGCTGGTACTGGTTTTAGTTGTGAAGCCTCTCTTTTCTTGAGAATGAAATAAAGTTCAAATCCAAACACTTAACGCAATGACCTCGAGAAACAGGAAAACACTGATATGTGTGAGGATTCAAGTGTCTGCAATGTGAACTCATGGATACGGGGATAAGAGAGCTGGAATAAGCCTGTTCTTATCTGTGTCTATATTCTGTTTACTCAGTTAACCCACTACTTAGCAGGTAGGCCAGTGTGATGAACCATCTGACAAGGCATACACCAGACTCCCAGCATCTTCCAAAGAGCCCCTCTACTATGGATTCAGTACCCAAAAAAATTAAAATAGAGTTTCAGGGGCTGGGAGTGTAACTTAATGGTGAACACTAGCACAAATGTGATTCTGGGTTCAATTAACTACAATCCTGGAGTTAATTAGCAAAACATAAGCAGTGTATGTTCAAAAGGATGATGGCATTAAAAGGGGAAGGGAGCTGGGTGCTAGTGGCTCACACCTGTAATCCTAGCTATGTGGGAAGGTCGTTCAGGAGACCCTATATGGAAAACCCATCACAATAAGGGGGTGATGGAGTGGCTCACTCAGCTTGAGGCCCCGAGTTCAAACCCCAGTGCCACCAAAAAATAAATAACACGGTAGGAAATGTGCCCCTCAAAATCTAAGAACCGAAATAAGGCCCTCATCAACCGCCCAGTGTTTGGCAAGAACTAAATGATATGTAGGAATCCCTGGCAAGATTCAATGATGTACGCTTCTGGTTATACTTTGCGGGGGAGGAGGGTGGAGAAGCCACAAAATACAAAGTACAAGAGAGTAAGTATAAAATTATAGCCAACTATTTATAATGCTGACCTTCAGGCTTGTCTAACCTGTATATCAGTACATCAGTACCAACAAGTGAAAGCCCCCAGCCTGCGATTCAAACAGAGGTAAAGAGTCTGGGTGCCTCCAGACAGGTAAGAAATGAGGTGGCAGCCACACACACAAAGCCAAGAGTCCACAAGAGGGACTGTTCTAGATATGCACCACCTCACAGATTTTTTTCACATTTTGGGGGGGGGAAAAAAAATCAGCATTTTCTATAAATAAACTACTATATACTTAATAGGAAAATTTTGTTGTTCTTAAAAGTAGCCTTTTCTTAACGGGTGGAGTGGCTCAAGTGCAGTTAAGAGCGCCTGCCTTATGAGCGTTAGGCCCTTAGTTCAAACCCCAGTGCATTTAAAAAAAAAAAAAAATCCCTAAAAAGTAGCCTTTTCTAAATCCACACTGCAGATACAATCAACCTACAACTAACTAAAAAGCCAATATATTCTCTATCTCTAATACACAGCATGTAACACCAGGAGTAAATTACTGTGCACAATAAAGTATTTCTAATTGTCTCTGTTCCACCATCTACCACCAAGTGCTACAGACTGCTAACTGTCAGGAGTTAGTGAAAACAGTACAAATCTAATGTGTCTGTCACAGGCTCTGACACAGCACAGTCAGAAACCCCACTCTACTGATGCCAGCCCCAGAGCCTGCCTGGTCTCTCCTCACTGGCTGCCTACTGGTTTCCTGGCTGAAGTCTAAAACAGGAATTCTCTGTAGGAAACCCCAGATTCATCCAACATAGTATTCATCCTAACTTAGCTAAATGATTTTAAAGCAGTATTGAAGATGGATTGTAGGGCCTTGGTCATGCCAACTAAGCATATTCTCTAGCTATTCCACTTGCAAGGGAATAAACCCTCCTTCCATCCAGAGGTACTGGGACTTGAACTCAGGGCTGAGCAGGCTCTCTACCACTTAGGCCATACCTCCAGTCCATTTTACTCTGATTATTTTGGAGATGTCCCAGCCAGCCTTAAACTGCGATCCTCCTCTCAGCCCCCCGCCCTCCCCGCCAAGTAGCTAGGATTACACCTGTGCCCAGCTAGGTATTAATTTTTAAAAGTTGATTCCAACTCTTCTAGCCTATTGCTCTCCATAAAGTCTTCCTCATGGATGCAGCCTAAATAAACTGAGTGGACCCAGATTACCTCTCTTCAGAGGCACCTATGACCTGGGACTTTGTCCTGGTCACAGAGAAGCAGGGGCAGTGAAGTAGTTCTTAAGCATGTGTGAATTAGCGTGCACCAAACAGCACAGACTGGGATCCAGCAAAAATCCAAACAAGTTAGGGGTACTCTGTTTGGTTCCCACCCTGAAATAGGTAGGGAGAGGGTTAAAGAGAGCCATGCCAACCCCACCTCAAAGTCCAATGTAAAAGATTATTTGGGATTATTTCAGATTCTCAGTAAACTCTTAATGTACTTGAAGTAGACAGAGAATCCAGCCATCTTAAGTAGGCAAAGTGACAGTGAACAGGTAACCTTACCTGGAGAACAAGCAGGACAGGACAGGACTAGGCCCGGGTCTAGACACAATGCTCACTCATTTACCGCTATCTGAAGTTAAAATTAATGGATCTATGTGGCATTCAAACATGTACATGCTACATAAAGGTCATTTTAGTGCTAGGAGTGTAACTCAGTGGTAGAGCACTTGCCTAGTATTGTTATGTGTGAGGCCCTGCCTGGCTTAGATTCCTAGTACTGCAAAAGAAAAAATGGGGGAAAGGTTATTTTAATATGACCTTTCATATTATATGTAATATGTAGAAGAAAGTTTTATTATCCAATTGGGAATGTACAAAATTAGCAGATGTATCATTTCAGAAATAAAACTACTTACGCCTTTTTGATATCCTCGGGTGAAGCATGTCTCTGCACGCCTAGAACTTCATAGTAATCCACCATGTTTTAACAGATTGTTGGAACAAGTCCTGCAATTACAAAGTAAGTTGTGGTCAATGATGGGACAGCCACGGTTGGGTCAGAACAGGGCAGGAGAGCAGGATCCCTCAGCACATATTGGCCCAAAGAGAGCTTCACTAGCCACTGGCCTGTAAGAAGCAGCCTTGTCTGGGAATTGGTTTCAAGACTCATGCCTGGGGGGAAAAAAAAAAACCCTGAAGACTCTTCAAGCTATAGGGAGAGAAAAGCTCTGAAACAGCCTAAACTAATAAATAAGTAAATGGGAGACTGAGCTCTGAGGGAGACTAAGTGGCCACTTGACTGGTAGTAGATAGGGCGGCTTCATCTCGGACCCGGCTGCCCTCAGGGAACTTGTTGCTTCTGTCCTTCAACTCATTCCTGTGCCAGGCACTGAGCAAGACGGTGGGGTTCCAACCATAGAACACACTGTCCCAGCCCTGGGAAGCACACCTGCACAGCTGCCACTCCTGTGGGGAATGGCAACACCTCTCCCATACTGCTCCAGACAGAAAAGGGGTGGAATTTCACCTCTCAGCTTCAAACCAACACAACACTGCCCTGACATCGATACTAGCTAGATGCCTTTACTTGAAAACCAGCAGCAGAGCCTTACTTGACTTCTCCTGTGGGTTACTCCTTGGTTCATCTGTTCCTTCACAGAGCAGTACATAGTTTCCACCACCTCTGCTGGGGGCTGCTGTGCCCTCTGGCCTCACCAACAAGCAGGAACTGCACATATGCTACCATTTTCAGATGTAAGGTTCCTTAACCAATTTGCTTCTTTAAATCTGACTGCCTAAATCACTTTATTAAAACTAAGGATCAAGAAACTACACAAAGCTGTGCTGGGGTATAGCTCAATAATACATGCACAAGAACAATCCCCAGCATTGCCAGGAAAAAACAAAGGGGGGGAGGGAACGACCACCACACAATACTTCAGCAGGTACAGTGGTGCCTATAAGTTTTGATCCCCAGCAAAGGGGGTGGGGGAGAAGAAACCACCTATTCCACGCAACAGTACAAAATAATTTCAACAAAGTAAATTCTAGTTGGGCACCAGTGGCTCACACCTAGCTATTCAGAAGACAGAAATCAGGAGATCACAGTTCAAAGCCAGCCCCGACAAACAGTTCACAAGGCCTACCTCAAAAAAAAAAAAAAAAAAAAAAGTCCTTCACAAAATACACTGGCAGTGCCTCAAGCTCAAGGCATAGGCCTTGAGTTCAAATCCAGTGCCTTAAAAAATAAAAATTCTATCAAGTCACTTTGCTCAAAATGGAAGCCAGGCTTTCTGTAGCTTTTGTAGAAACAATAGTTTTAGAGAGTTTTAAATAGCAGTATTTTGATTATAAACAAATGCACAGAGTCTAACTGTCCTAAGGCTTGTAGCTGAGATGTAACAATGTTTCATTTCTCAAAACAAGAGGCACAGGGGTTGGCCCTTAACTCGGTGGTAGGATATAGGTATGGCATGATCAAGGCGTGTTCAATCTTCAGCACCAACCAAAACAGGATGCAGTTTTTCTTCCCCACCCTGATGCAGTTTTAATGTATTTCTACTTTCCACCTTTAGGGAATAATCACAGTAGAAAAAACAATCAATTTTTACATCATGACTCAACATGTGTGTGAACACATCTGTTTATAAGTAATTCTATGTTAAGTGTTCGAAGAAACATATGGAAGATAAAATCTGCTTGTTACTAATCCACAAATCTCAAACAAAAAAAAATGATGCAAAATATCCCTCAAAGATGTAACAAGAGAACCAGCAGAGCCATAAACACCAAAGGATGTGAGACAAAACACAACATAAAGAGGTCAATTCTCAGGAAAAGCAGCCACCAAGTGTATGTGTATACAGCTGATGCACTGATGAACAAGATTTTGTTTTCACATGAAACTTGTGTCAAGCACAAAGAATCAGCAGATGGAACTAACATCCCTACATCCTTACATGAATTACTTTAAGGAAGGGGATCATGACAAACAATTCCCAACTGAACTGCAAAGGAGACCCCTGAGAACATGAGATTCTTTACTAAAAGCCCTAAAAATGCAAAATGGAATCCTATTACCTATCCAACACCACTCCAGAAGAAAAGAATCTCTGCATCTCAAGTCACCAAGATTCCAGTGGAAAATACAATCCTGCAAAGGTAAGCTCAAAATTAAATTCTAAATACAAGGAATGCACCCAAGATGCTGAAGGAACACACCCTGTCTCAGACCCCCAAAAGAATCTCAAGTAAGATCCTAAAAGGGAGCATGAAGTATGCATGAAAGAATCCAAATGGCTGGACGCAGGTGGCTCACACCTGTAATCCTAGCTACTCCAGAGGCAGGTTATCAGGAGGACAGCATTCAAAATAAAGGGCCTGGGGGAGTGGCTCAAGGTGTAGGCCCTAAATTCAAACTCCAGTGCCCAAAAAAAAAAAAAGAATCCAGATAACCCAGCACCTGGGAAGCTGAGGCAGGAGGACTGCCCAGCCTGGGCTACATAGTAACATGCTGCCTCAAAAACAGAATCAAATTAAGAGCAGAAGGTGTGTGGTTCATTGGTAGAATGCTTGCCTAGCACAGGTGAGTCCCTCAGGTTGATCCCCAGGACCACAAAATAAATAAAAAGTAAATAAAAGAAATGGGGATGTACCCTGGGTTCAATCCCCAAAACAGCCAAGAGAGAAAGAGGGAAGAGAATGAAATCATATGTTAATCTGCTGGTTAATGACCAAAATGGTAGTAAGAACATTATCAACACAGCCATTGAAATTTAAAATAACAGATATAACTAAAGTTTGTGATCTGAAGCCAGATCCAAGAAAATTATCCAGGCAAGTGCAGTGACAAAGAAATACAGTAAGATTCAACATAAATCTAAAGAAAACCAGAAGCTACCTCAATCAAAGCAGAGCACCAGGGGCTCATACCTGTAATCTTAGCTACTTGGGAGGCTGAGACTGGGAGGATCAGGGTTCGAGGCCAGCCAGGGCAAATAGTTCTAACGATCCCATGTCCAAAATAACCAGAGCATAAAAGATGTAGAATGTCAACTTTGCAAGTACAAAGCCCAGAGTTCAAACTCCAATCAAAGAGCAAATACTAGCAATATTGAAACTGGTTCTTAATAAATACTCCAGAAGTGATGACACCTAAGCAGGGTAAACTCACTCTTGGGTGTCTTCATTGCTTGGAAAGCGAGCAGGGCTACAGCTATTAGTTTAAGAAGGCAGAAGGCAGACCACACAGGCCACAACAGAAAGATAAATACTGATAGAAAGCAAAATAGAGTCAGATGCTGGTAGCTCACTCCTGTAATCCAAGCTACTCAGAAAGCAGAGATCAGGAGGATCCCAGTTCAAAGTCAGCCCAAGCAAAAATATTTTTTTTCTTTTTTGGGTGGGACTGGAGTTTGAACTCAAGACTTTACACTTGCAACGCTCTACTGCTTGAGAAGAATCTCCAATTCCATTTTGGTCCGGTTAATTGGAGAGGCCTGATCTTGGCCTCCCAAGTAGCTAGGGTTACAAGCATGAGTCACCAGTAGGTGGGCAGTCTGGTCTTAAAACTCTTGATCCTCAGCCTCTATCTCATCAGTGCTGGGGGGGAAAAAATTTTTTTTTTAATCCAGCCAGTTACAAGATAAGGTTCCCTTCCCAGGTAGTCACAATGACACAGCACATTAGGATTCAAAGCACACCAATCAGAACAGTCACCAACCTCAGCCTCTAACAAAAGAGGCAAGCAGTCAATTACCACACAACCAAGAGACAGCGATCTCCTACAGTCCAGGAGCCAAAAACCTGACCATGAGCCACAACACAACCAAAGCAGCCAAGCAGCAAAAGGAAAGCTAGCATCCTTTCAGCTCTACTTCAAAAGACTAAGCAACAATGAAAGAATGTCACTCCAAATGATCTGAGGGGGAATTTTAGAAGCAATAGCAACTGCAGTACCCAGCAAAGGTTAACACTAAGTAACCCTGCTAATGCACTCTAACAGAACAAGGGTAGAACCTCGGGGCCATCTTCTAACTCCAAACATTTGATCATCACCTGCGCCATACAGAGCAAGAGACCAGCCAGCAGGTCTGTCAGATAAAACCATGTAGCACCTGTGCTACCAATTCAAAGCACATGCTCTCTTCTTACATGTCCAGTTTGTCTTGTAGTTGCACTGACGTGCATGTCTGTGCGAGTGAGGTGGTGGTCAGGCAGTGAGCACAGAGGCAGGAAAAGGACCAGCAGCCATCCCCTGCAGGACTTCTGTCTGCAGGACTCTCTAAAGCAGTGGATGTACAGCATCCACTCAACAGTGCTGGGCATTTGGCAACACTGGATGCTAGCCATCTTTCTTACTAAATGAAGATTACCCATGAGGAAAACTTAAATGTAGTGAATGACAGGAAGCATCTGGAGGCAAAGCCTCACACTGTGCCACTCGTGGGCAAGTAAACTTCTCACCACCTTATGCCTACACTGCTCTGGTCCCACCTCACCAACCTGAAACTAATTTTGATTTAAGGTCAATAATAACAATAACAACTGTTTCTCTTCTGCCTTGCCTTGATGAGCCCCTCCCCCTGCACACACGGCTTGGGGGCTTGGGGTGCAGTTCGTGATAGAGCACTGGCTAGCAAAAGTGAGGTCCTGGGTTCCCTCCCCAAGACAGCAAAAATATTTAAGTATTAAATTTAATGAAATGATTAAAATTATTTCAATAAATGAAACTTGAGAAAGTCCAAACAGAAAAAAATATAGTCATATCATATGGACATAGGAACCAAATTGATGGAGTATCCCCTGAACTAAAAGAAAATCTGAGCTTAAGGAAAGAGAAATATACATTAAAAAACTGTGGGTTGGCCGTATAAAAAGTTTAAGACCCTATCCCAAAAATACCCAACACAAAAAAAAAGGCTTGAAATAGCTCAAGTGCTAGAGTACCTACCTAGCAAATGTAGCAAGCTTGAGTCCCTGAGTCCACCCTGGGTTCTATCCCCAGCACCATAAAGACCAAAGAGTTCATGTCACTATTATAAAACCAGTAACCAGTAAAAACCAAGGATTTACTATCCTGCCCTTTCCTTACAAATGATCTGTACCAAACGGGATAAACCTGCAATCCTTTCTGCAGAATTCCAGCTAACACATGTACAAGAAATTCCACAACTAGGAAATTACACTTTTGTGACTGGGATGGTAGCATCTGCTTCACTTCCCTTCTGCCCAATCTACTAGACCAGCTCTGGGGTGAGCCAGCCCTCCAGGAGCCTGTGATTAAGTGTTAAAAGCAACTGCCTGAAAGGACCAATACCCTGCAGCAGACACAGAGAAGGGGATAAACTCACAAAATGGGAGCATGAACAATGTCAGAGACCACAAGTGCCATACCTGAGACATGCCAGAGCTCCCAGTAGATTGAAAACATCAGCTTAAGTAATTAGTATTGGAAAGCCTACTTTACTTCACCCACCCAGGAAGTGAAGTAAGCTCCATTTCCTGTGGAGAGAGGGCCTTGAGTTCCATCTGGATCATCCCAAGAAGGACTGGGGCATGGCTCAACTGGTAGGGAGCAAGTGTGAGGTCCTGGGTTCAGTCCCAGGTACAAGGAGGAGGTTATGGAGAAACACGGGTGTTCAAAGAGCTGACTAAGCATCTTTAGTTCAATAAAACTGTGATCTGCAGGGATGACATGCCCTCAGTAGGGACCAAGCACATGGGAACAACCTCATTCCCCATTCTTCTGAACAAACACTTGAAAGGTTTACTTTCAAGCAACCCACCATAAAAAAACATTTCATTATGAAGTAAAGCGTTTTGCCATACTGACCTGCTTGATTTGCATTGTCTTTTACATAACAGCAGTTTGGTAGTGGAGTAAAAATCATGATAAAAATCATGATTTGGGAATCTGTCAGGCTCACTAAATTCAAAGATCCAGAACAAAAAGCATGGAGATAATCTTCAAAGACAGGAAGGACCTAGGGTTAGGTATCTGGCTACTACCAGGAATATGCTATTCAGAATCTCAGCGAAAAGGCTGTCTGCTGGCTGAAGGCGTGGCTCCAGTGGTAGTGTGCCTGCCAGCAAGCAGGCAGAAAACCCCAGCACCAAAAAGAAAAAGGTTGTAAGTAACTACAATACCCACAAATTATTCCAACCCTCACTATCTTAAAAGGCAGGCCCTAAATCTCTGATAACTAAGAGTACACTTCCTTCTGCTGGTGAGCAAGGTCTCTGGGGAATTTTTACCCTGTGGTCCTTGTTCAGTTACACAATGCAGGTCTGTTTCTCTCACACACAGCTACCTTCAAACACTCAGGCATTTTATTTATCTTGATGAGTGAAATATTTCCAGGACTAATTATAACCTTTCGCTTCTTTGCAGTTCCTCCTAAGAACCCTCACCTATCTGGTCCCTCCATCTCAGCAAGCTCCTCCAATGCAGTTTCTTGGCCAGATTCCAACAACAGATGCTGACGGAGGGGGCACCTGACAACCCCCAGAGAGAACAAGACTCCCAAATTTCTCTTTCTGAACCTGATCACTAGTACAGTGGGAAGACCACACCAGACCCTCCTGGTTAACAATAAATCTCTAGGCTCCAGGTCTTTTTGAACTTGGAATCATTTCTTTTGGGCAGATGGATCATAAGTTTACATCTTGGTTATGCTGGCCCATTGTTCCACCAATGCAAACCTTTTGGATATGAAAACAATGCTATAATTAACTTTACTCATACAAGCTTACTATTTTTAACAAGCACTATGCTAGCCTTGGGAAATAACAACCACTACCAAAGTTAGGTGAAGACAGACATGTAAATAAACAAATTGAACAATTAAGACTAACACAGCATGAAGACTATAAAGCACAGAAAGCTTCAGAGAATGCTGACATTTACTGTGAAACTGGAAAACATGAAGACAAAAAAGTAATTCAGACACAATAATATATGCACAGAAGCCGGGTGCCATTGGCTCACACCTGTAATCAGGAAGCAGAGATCAGCCGACCCAACACAAAAAAGGGCTGGTGGAGTGGCTCAAGTTGGCAAGCATGAGGCCCTAAGTTCAAACCCAGTACTGCCAAAAAAAAAAAAAAATACATATATATATATATGTATGTATATAGAAAAAAATCATAGATGCACAAAGCTGATGTGTCTAGCAAAAAGTTCATATGAGCCAGGTGTTTATAATCCTAGTTACTCAAGAAGAAGAGATAGGAGGATAGAGGTCTGAAGCCAGCCGGGACAAATAGTTCCAAAATAACCAGAGCAGCCAGGCTGCTCAGGGGAAGGGGAGAACTAGAGGTATGGGTCAACCAGCAAAATGCCTGCCTTTGTGAACCCCTGAGTTCAAACCCAGTCCCAACAACAACAAAAAAGCCACAATAAGGTTCAAATCAAGAATTTTAGAGCATGCTAAGAAACTAAATCAAGACCTTTCACCATAAGCAAAAGCACCACTGTTAAGCAGAGGTGTGAAGTAAACAAGCATATATTTGAAAAGATAACTTACAGAGTAGGAGAACTCTTAAAGGAAGGAAGAGGGATATAACTGAATGGCAGGGAGATCATGACTAGCACATTCCAGATAACATCCAAGTCTGAATCAAAGAAATGGCAGTAAGAGAAGAGGAATGAGGAGCTACTTGGGGCCACTTCTTAAGGCACAAATAAGATTCCATGTGTATCCACAAGTGGTGTGATGAAAAAAAAGCCAGAAATTTTCTTCCATTTCGTTCTACTTAAAATAGAATTAAAAAAATAAAACTCTTTGTAATTCACGTGGCGCGTTTTTCAAGAGACCCACAATGGAATTGTTAAGAGCTACAAGTACAGTAATATTAATTACTAATTTAATATTAAAATAAACTCAAACAGAATTATGACCTACAAAAATAGTGAACTGAGAACACCTGAAGGTCTAGGAATACAAACTATGGCCTTGGGCAAGTCCTAAGACACTGCCACATGACAGCACTATGTGTCACCACAGTCCAACCCATTCCTCACTGCTTCAGTAGTCAGGGAGGTAAGAAACAAATCTGACAAAATCCATGAAAGGTTAACTACATTCCACCTATTTATGATTAACCCCAGAGTTTAAAGGCTGTGCACACGCCAATAATTTCCCTACAAAACAAAGTATTTCTGAATGTTAACAGAGACAGAAACTGGTATCTATAATCCCAGTACTCAGAAGGCTGAGGCAGGAAGATGGAAGGGTTCAAGGCCAGGCAGGAGTACCTAAGAGCTTGAGCCCAGCCTGGGCTACATAGACTCCAGAGGTCTCCAAAGAAAAAAAAAAAGTACCTCAGGTTTGTTAATCTGCAATTTCCAACAAAATTATTAAGTCTAATCAACTAAGAAAGCTCAGTCTTTTCAGAGGAACAGATAGACTCAATCAGCCTAATCCCCATTAACCAAAAATAAGCTCTCCCAATAAATTTAATGACCTTCCACTTTGACTTTTAGAAAACAAGCCACCTGAAGATGGATGTTATCTAAACTCATCTGCATACCTCACAAGCAGAAAACATATACATGGCCCAACATGCATGCTTATGCATAAACTAAATATATGTATGTTAAAACAAAAGTGAAGAGACAGGTAGGCGCCAATGGCTCACATCTTTAATCCTAGCTACTCAGAACACAGATCAGAAGCCAGCCCTAACAGAAACCAAGCAGGCAAATAGAGAGACCCTATCTCAAAAAACAGGGCTGGCAGAGTGGCTCAAGTGGTAGAGTGCCTAGCAAGCATGAAGCCCTGAGTTCAAAAACCCACCTACCATCACCAAAAAAAAAGTAAAATTGTAAATGATGAATGCAATATTTGCATGTGCTTGCTAATCACTGCTTCATTTTATAATTTACTATCTCAAGGTACATTCTAGCGGGATGTTCACTACTAACAGGAGGATTCTGCACAGCATTCTTCAAGACTGACAGTCCAATGATGAAGTCAGCATGTTGGAATTAAGATTTCATACTGAACTATGCAGTGGCGGCTTACCCCTGTAATCCTAGCTAATAACTAAAGCAAAATGGACTATAGGTGTGACTCAAGCAGTACAGTGCCTGTTTTGCAAGCAGGAAGCCCTGAGTTCAAAACCCAGTCCTACCAAAAAAATTATTCCATACTGAAAATGGCAAACTCAATGGAAGCATCTTATTTCTCCTGGAACACCCCTAAGAAACTTGCGTTAAAAATACAAGAACTTCTGGGCTGGAGTATGGCTCAAGCTGTAGAATACCTGCCTAAGTTCAAGGCCCAATACTGCCGAAAATAGGAAAAAGCCAAAAAAAAAAGAATTAGGTGCAGTGACACACATTTATAGTCCTAGCACTTGGAGGATCACTTGAGCCCAGTTTAGAGATCCCCCTTTTCCCCCCACCACCTTAGGCAACATAGGACATAGTGAGGATAGAGATGACCAGCAATTATTTTGGTGCTAAGTATCCTACTGCTAGGCCTGCATCACCAATTCACAGTGCAGAACCGCGTAAACAGGCCAGGCCACAGGCCACGCCACTTTCTCCTCTCAAAAAAAGTCAATGTCCCATGGGAAGGAGGACACTGCACTGGACAGGAAGGACTCTAAAATTTTAACTGTCTATTAAAAAGAAATCAGTTAAACAATTCCCCTTGGATAAAACAAAGAAACCTTGCAATAGCTTTAAGTGAGGCGGGGAGGAAGTTGAGGGGAAGAGACTCTGGGGAATGCAACTATATTATCATATACAATTTAAGTCTAATTGGAATTGTCACTATGAATCCCCCTGTATAATGACTATATCTTAATAAAATTTATAAAAAATCTTTTAGAAATTCCCTTTGGGACTTATCATCTCTACAGAATCATAAGTTATTCTGCGAGGTAGGGATGTGGCTCAGTGGTAGAGCCTGGCATGTGCAAGGCCCTGGATCACATTCCCAGCACTACCAAAAAAAAAAAAAAGGGGGGTTGGGGGGTGGGGGGGAGGGAAGAGGAAGGGGAGGAAGAAATCAATCAAAAGGCAGGGCCTGGGCTGGTGGAGTCCTCAAGTGGTGGCACCTACCTAGCAAGAGCAAAGCCCTGAGTTCAAAACCCCAGAACCACCAGCCCCAAAAAAGGGGTCCTCCTAGAGAGCCAGGGAATGGCTTTGAGAAAATGCTCCATCCAATGCCAATCCTAGAGACCAGAGGCCATTATTACACAAGGCCCCTTTTCTCCCAGCCTGAAGCAAGAAAGCAGATCAGCAGTCTGTGTACTGTGTGACTGTTTAGTGCACTCCTGCTTTCCAGACTGTTCCAACCTCACTGCCTACATGCCCTCCCAGCTCCTTTCCCAATACATCGGAGGACACTACTACCAACAAGCTCAGAGCTGATCTCCTTTCTAAAGTCTGCGTGGTGGCAGGCCAGTGAACAACTGTACACCGGTCTTTTGCTAGCTCAAACCATACTGCAGCCAGGCGCTGTACCTATGGAGGAGGCAGAGATCAGTGGGATCACTGTTCAAAGCCAACTCAAGGCAAATCGTTTTAGAGACCCTATCTCGAAAAAAAAAAAAAATCACAAAAAAGTGCTGGTAGGGTGGCTCAAGGTGCAGACCCTGAGTTCAAGCCCTAGAACTTCAAAAAAATAAAAATAAAAATAGGCTGACGTCACGAGCCAAGATCGCAGCGGTGGTTTCCACCTACGACCCTTGGCGGAGCCTGCCTCCAGGCCTGCCAAGGGGCCCAGACAACTGCAGCCACAGCTCCTCGCATCAAGAAATTTGCCATTTACCGATGGGACCCAGACAAGCCTGGAGATAAACCTCATATGCAGACTTATGAAGTTAATCTGAATAAATCAGAAGACTGATATAGGCCTCAGACTAAAATTAAGGTGTCAGGGCTAGGCGCCAGTGGCTCGCACCTGTCATCCTAGCTACTTTGAAGGCTGAGATCAGGAGGACTGAGATTAGAGGCCAGTCCAGGCAAATAATTCACAAGACCCATCTCCAAAATAAATGTTTTTAAAAAGTAAAAAAAATAAAATAAAATAAAAATAAAAATAATTGCAACATATCCTAACACATTCACAAGTTATGGCTATAACAGCTCATTATTAAGCTCTTCCTGTGTCTTCGCTAGTCTGAGAATCATCTTATCTCAACAAGAACAGCGCTACAAAGGTAGACAGGATCAATTCCTGTTGCTATTTTTCGGCTGGGAAACCTCAGACATGCAGGTGAGTACCATCTGAGTTGCATGCTGCAGCAGTAGGTGACAGAGTCCTCATTAGACCCAGGTGCTCCAGAGCTGCCCTCCCCACCACTTCAGGGACCCCATTATAGAACATATGATACATAAAAGATATTGAGCTGGAGGAGTAGCCCTACCATGTGTGAGGCCTTAGGTTCAATCCAAAACACTACCTACCAAGTGCCACAGAGGTGGAACTAGTTTGCATTCCAACATAGTTTTACCATTTGGGGGCTTTTCCAGAGCTCAGAAACAATTACTTCCCTGCTTGATATTTTTCTGTCCTAGCAAGTGAAGCCTATTTCTAACACTGTTTTGCTCTTAGTTAAGCACCTTTTCATGCTCAAGGACCATCTACAGTTCTGTTTCCCATCAACTTTGTCTATATCCTTTGCCCATTTTGCCACCTGTTGAGCATTTTTTTGACCAAATCATGTAAAGACTTTACTCAGATCACTAAAGACTAATTCTTGATTAGATCTTTCATTATTAACTTTTTCATTACAGGGATGCCCACCAGCTGCCTGACACTAAGATCTGGAAGAAAATAATTAAGTTAATGGTGCTACTGAGATATGATTGTATGCAGCTAAAACTCTGAACTAGGTCTAGAAAAGGAGAGACCAAGCAGTAACAGCAGTCTACAGAGCAGACCGTTGCTGGAATACACGTGAAAAAATGAAGAAATTCCAAATGAGGACTGTGTGGCCCAATTCTAAAAGATGCTATTACAGTATGTGGTATGCTGCCAATCTGAATTTCAACAAGCACACAGATTGATATAATACAATGTGAACCCAAAGTTGCTGTCCACTTGAGATGAATTTAAGAGTAGAAAAATACTAAAATGTTATTACATACCCAATACATGCTAGGTAATGTAATAGGAAAAATTGGAGAAGCTGGCTTTCAATGCTCTGTACCCCTGATGTTTACATCATGAGCCAAACAACCATGAGTAACAAAACCCAAGCCCATCAACTCCCACTTTATTAAAGTTATATTTAGTCTTGCCAATCCAAGAAAAACACCTTGCATCTAAAGGAGAAACTCTGCTGCCAGAAACTTGTCTTTCCAATTCAACTAGCCACTGGAGTGTGAAACCTTGACTTTTCCCATCCTTCAGAGCTCTGTCCTGCTCATCCAACACTCCAGTCAAGTCTGAATAATACAAAAACCAAGCTAATATGGATTAGGACTAATACAACACAGCCATTAGACAAGATGCTATCTCAGAGAGAAGGCTGATGGTTCAAATACCCATTTGCCTACTATCCCCCCAAAAAGTTCTGATTATCAAAGCTAAATTAACTGTCACATCTTCTGCAATTACTCTACAGGTGAAAAACCACTACTAATTACATTTATAAGTTTTAATTTTTTTGGCAGCACCAGGGTTTGAACTCAGGGCCTCACACTCACTAGGCACTCTACCACTTGAACCACTCCACCAGCCCTATTACATTGTTTGTTTTTTTGTTTGTTTGAGATAGGGTCTCATGAACTCCAATCCTCCCAATCTCTGCCTCTTGAGAGCTTGTTTGGAGGTTCTAGCAGGGAAGCGCAGCTACTCGTATACCCTTGACCGAAGAACGGTCCTCCTCTATCGGGGATGGTCGGTCCTCTTCGACCGATCGTGCAGCTTCGGGAGGGACGCACATGGAGCAGTGAGGGAGGAAGGGGACACCCGCCTAGTCAGCCAGATCAGCCGAATCAACCCTGGCGATCAATGGGGTGACAGATGTCGCAGCCAGATCGCCCTCACATCCTCTCTGCCTCTTGAGTAGCTAGGATTACAGGAGTGTGCCACCAGAGACTGGTTACATTTATGTTTTATTAATAGAACATTCTGAAGGTAGAATTCCAGGTAAAACAGTAATTTTTAAGAGTGCTGGGGGATGGAACCCAAAACCTAGAACATGTTAGGCAAATACTCCACTACAGAGCTACATTCTAACCCAAAGTCATTTTTTGCTAATTCTTGAGATTTTCCTTTCCTTGAGATTTTTTTCCTTATAAGAAGGGGAAAGTACATAGATTTCTCAAGGTAATTGCCTTCACTAACTTCTGAGCTATCTGTACAATTCTATAAGCACAAAGGAATACCCTCAGATTCAAAACCTACTCTGGAGGTATATGCCATCTCAAGGAGGCAAGAGATTATGAAGTTACTGGTCCGCATGCCAGCTGCAATACGTATGTGCATGGGCAACAAATACAAGACATGCTCCAAACATTGTAGGCACATATGAATTAAAAAAAAAAAAAACAAGACATGCTCCTTGGACGCAGTGGCTCACACATGTAATCCCAGCTACTTGGGAGTGGAGACAAATCAGGACAGAAATACAACACCACATTTAAAAAATAAACTAGAACAAAAAGGGTTAGATGTGGTCTAAGTAGTAGAACCCTTGCCTAGCAGAAGCACAAGACCTTTTGTTCAAATGAGATGGGAGTGTTTGTGGCAACAATAAATTCTTCCACTTAAATATTAAGAGTATTTAAATACAGTAATCCAACAGAGCTGGGCTTGGTGGATCATGCCTGTAATCCCAGCTACCCCAGAGGTAGAGTTGGGAGGATCTCTGCCCAAGGCCAGCCTGGTCAAAAGCTTGAGACTCTACCTGAAAAATAACTAAAACTGTTATTTGTGCTTCAAGTAACAGAACAGAAGCTGAGTTCCAACTCCAGTACCAACCCCCAAGAGTTCAACAGTCTGAAAGCCAGAAACAATAGTCACTGTTGTTCATTTAGAATGCCCAAAAGAACCTTACGAATTTTAGATAAGGCAATAATTTTAAGAGAAAACCAAGTTATGGCCAAATAAGGTATCGCCTTTGAAACAGATGAGGACTATAAATAAACTGAAACCTTCTTTGAAATGCACTGTGACCCTTAGGAATTTGAACTTAGTTTCCCCTATCTCAAAAAAAAAAAAAAAAAAAAAAAAAAAGAAATGTTCTTGAAGTCCACTTGGGTATTAACAAAGGAGTCAGGTGGGATTTTTTTCATGTCCATCCAAATTTATGGAGTTTTGACAAAACACCTTATTCCTATCAATATCTAACAAAAACCCTGAAATTTTACTGGCTGACTTACTGTACTTCATTTTTTCAAGCTTTGTTAACATTCCTATCCTACATTATCATTTGGGTCATACTGTTTTTTGAAGCAAGGTCTATGTAGCACAGACTGCCTGGAACTTTCCTACTGCCTCAGACACCCAAATGCCAGCATTACAAGCAGGTACTACCATGCTCAGCTCGTTAGCCTTGGTTTTCTCCCAAGGTTAATTTCCCCTTATTCTTCTACAAGAGCTATAGCACTTGTTCAATCTTGCCTTGATTCCATCCTACTCACTCATGAGCCTGCAGTTACCAGCCCTTCTCCACTAGATGGTGTCAGGGACGAATTTAAGCCAAACCAGATTTAACACAGAATCGTCTGTCCAAGTGAGAAAAGTAAAACAAACTTTTCTTTTTATTTAAAAATAGAAAAATCCTGTTACAGCAATCCTTTAAAGTAGAAAGGGTGATTATACTCGCTTACTCCTTATCAACAGGCAGGCGGGCGGCTCACATCTGTAATCCTAGCTATTCAGAAAGCAGAGAACACTAGGGAAGATCGAAGCAGGAAGCCAGCCCCTGGCAACTAGGAACTATCTCGAAAAAGGTCATTACAAAAAAAAGGGCTGGTGGAGTCACTCAAGGTGTAGGGACCGGGCTCAAACCACAGTACCGCAAAAAAACAAACAAACAAAAAAAGGCTTCATCAATCCTTAAACATTAACTTCTATAGGTGACCCACACAGACCACCAACAAGCAAGGTGCTATACTTAAGTACTGTCATACAGGTTATACTCCAGGTGGACAGTGACATGAAACAAGTTTTTAAATGCCCCTTTAAAACTACAAAAGAGCAAGTAAAACTATTCGACCCCAAACCTGGCTTTTGCGTTTGTTGAGTAAGAATCTGTCAAAAGCGTTAAGTAGAATGTTATAGCTGCTGGAAACTGTCCAAAATAGTTAACACAAGGGAAAATGCTCCGACCACTTAAAATAATGGGATTGAGCCAGGTGCCAGCCGCACTCAGGAAGGAGAATCACCAGACCAGGCCAGCCTGGGTTAGATACCGTCTCAAAAAAAAAAAAAACCTAGGGAAAAAACAAGGGCTTATAGAAAAAAGCTACTATATGCAACTTAGTTGTAGTAATTCCGTATTCATAATTCATTCTTCACAGTATGAAGCAATAGTCCCTTCAGAACTCCAGTCAAATCCAACAGCCAAAAATAACTCCCATTTCTAACACTTTGATATCCAGAAGAAAATAAATTTTAAAACACTGAGTTTTCAGGTTGACAGACTGGCACAAGTGGTACAGCGCCTGCCTAGCAAGGTAGACCCTGAGTTCAAACCTCAGTACCGACAAAAACAAAACCCAAAAAAACTCCATGCTAAAGTGGAGGTCTCATCTTTTTCAGAGCACAGAAACGTAAAAGACATCCCTTCTAACCACATGGAAGCTCAAAGCTCTCAGTACTGGAAACAAGAACACAGCAAATTTCCCAAGGAGAAAAAAGGATCGAGAAGATTGGGGAATGTTTTTATATTTTTTTTTTCCTACCACGATATTCAACGGTGAGTAATTCGCTTTCAGGCCTCAGGAAACCACTGATGTGATATTATCAAGAAAAAGTGAAATTATCCTCAAGAACAGGGACCAAGTTCACAGGCTCTTAGAATTTGTTTACCTTTCCTTTTTTTTTTTTTTTTTTTTTTTTTTGGCCACTTAGTCTAACTTTCTACCAAGTCAATCAATTGCCCCAAAACAGTCAAGCCATTCAGCCGGGTTTCATTCTGTCGTGGAGCGCTTCTCTAGCATGAGGAAGGCCCTGGGTTCGATCCTCAGCACTGGGGGACGGGCAGCGAAGACACCTAGCCATGAGCCCGTAGTTCAGCCCCCTCCTCCATGCTGCGGCCCGCAGCGTCGTGGAGAAAGTGTACCCCTGACCCCCAGGGGACATTCCCTTGCTCTAGTTTATCAGGACTTTGGTAACGACATTTGCACCTCTGACTCGCGCACATGCTCTCTAATAAAAGTCGCCATCTCCAAGAACCTCTTTTCAAGACAATGGACGGTTTGCAGCTTCCAACTGCCGTGTCCTCACGAGCAACGTGGACACGCGTTAGTATAAACTTCAGTTACATAAACCTCAGGTATGTGAACTGCGGCAACGGTCTTCGAGGGAAACCCAAACAGGACTTCTAAGCCTGGTCAGGCCGGCGGCTCGCAAACTTCTCAAGAGCCCCTGGAGAGTTCTAGAAACGGCTTTCGCGCTCGCCCCGCTCGCCAGGCAGCGCCGCGGTGCACGAGGTCCGGCGCCTCGCTTTAGAGGGTCCTCGCCCCGCTCTTAGAGCGCACTGCCCAGGCTCCAGGACCGGGCGTTCCCGCCACCCCACCAGCGCCCGGCAGCGCGCCCCGCGCGGGCCCGGCCCAACCGCCGCCGCTGGCCGGAGTGCGGGGGCGCCGATCCCCGCCCCGACCTGCGTCTAAACCCCGGCTCAAGCCCTGAACAGACCGAGATGCCGGCCGCGGCCCACAGTCCACAGACAAATTCCGACACAGACCCCGGCAAAGATCCCGACCCTGTCCCGCACCCCAACCCCGGACGGGCCCCAAAACCCACCCCCGACCTCTGGGTCCTGACCCGGACCTGGCCTCCTCTCTCTCTCTCTCTCTCTCCCGCATCCTCAATTCGTCCTCCCACTCCGCGTCCCCGTCGCGGCCCGGCGGCGACCCCAGTCACCCCACACGCTGCCGCCAGGGCACCGGGTCAAGTCCGCCACCTCCCGACCCCGCGGGGCCATGGACCCGACCTCCGCCCTCATTGGCACCTCACCGAGGACGCAGACGGCCGGTGGGAAGAAGGGAGGCAGGTGACCAGTCTCCTCGCGGCTCCGGCACGGCGGGGCTGGTGACGGCAGCGGCGGCGGGTCCTCGCGCTTTCCTTTCTCTCCTTTTCTCCAACAACAAACAGGAAGTGCGTCACGCGGCGGCCGCACGGCGACGTCGACTTCCGCCCGGCTCAGACGCCACGCATGCGCAGTCGCCGCAATCCGCTCTGCCCGGCGAGGTCTATCATGCCCCGCCCCCTCCTTCGCGAAGTTTCTGGACGCCGGGTCTCGCCCGGACTTTGAAGAATGCAAAGAGCTAGGGTTGAGCGCCCACGCCACGCTGCTCTGTGGAGGGACGTTGTGGAGCGGAGGGGCAGGGTCGCGGGCGCCCGGAGACTCGGACGGCGTCCTCTGCAGCGCTGCGCACGCGGTGCCCGCCGCGAGGGGAGACGCGGGGTCGCGGTCAGCGTCTGCCCGGGACCTGGCCAGCTGCGCGCTGGGCCCCCCGCCGGCCTCAGTGCATCCCGACCAGAAAACCTGCACGTGGTGACCGCGCTGCAGAGGGGGACCCGTGTCCGTGGAAGTCTAAAACGCCACGCGCTCGAGGACAGAAGGGCGCTGCCCAGGCTTCCCGGCGTCCCCGCCCTGCTGGGTCCCTCTGTCCCCTTGGTGTCTTTGTCCCTGTGACCTTACAGTGCCCTCTGAGACGCGGAAGGCCCTTGGCGCGTCCCTTTCGCAGCCTCGGGTGCCGAGGTTCCTTAGCGTGGACCCGGCGACCGGAGCCCGGGACGCGCACGAGTCTAAAGCTGGCTCGTGATGGGGAAGTGCGGGCAAGGCCGCCCGGGCCCCCGCGAGCAGCAGGTGCAGCCCATGGCGACCCTCGGGGGCCCCCCATCTCCAGCTGTGTCACAGGACACTGGCTGCAGGTCAGCCCCAGGTCAGCCCCACGCCCGCCGTCAAGGCGAGGAGTAGAGCTGGGGTTTTAGGTTGTCGCTCAGGTTGTTTTCTTGGGCGTGAATTAAATTTCTCGTTACCCCACGGCCAGCTTGTTCTGTAGCCCTGTTAAATAAAATGACCGAAGGCCACGGTTTTGGATGAAGCTTGTGCGCTGGGCCCCAACAAGACCAAGACGAACTGGAGTTACTCGTAGTAAAAAGGCGAACTAATTTGTCATCTGACTTTCCCAGAAATCGGGGATCCCCCCCACCGACCGGTTTCGGTTGGAATGGTAATGAAGTTCCTTTCACCTTAACCCTTAGACAAAAAGGTAATCTAAAGTAACCTGATGTTAACCAATCAGTTATTTTTTATTGTCTCCCTGTCTGCCCTTACAAGGAAACTCTGAAGTGACCAATGGCCTTGTGGTCTTTGTTTCTGCTCTCATCAGCTTTTCTCAGAATGTAAAACCAACGTCTTGTGCTCAGCCCCTGGAACACTTACTGTCTCATGAATGAAATTTGCCCAATTCTAGAATTGTAAATAAAGCCGGTTAAGATTGTTAAAATAGCCAGGGTGGCGGTGCACACTTGTCGGGCATATGCAACAATGCTTTGACTAAAACTTGACTTTTTTTTTTTTTTTTTTGCAGTACTGGGGATCAAACCCAAGGTTTTGCACATACAAGTGCTCTACCACTGTGCTATGGGGAAAAAAAATTTTTTTGAACTGACTCAGTTCTTTATTTCTTTAGTAGGTTAGATAATGACTGGTCAAAAGGAAGAAACAACAGTATTTGGTTTTGGTATGCCTATCACATAATAAAACCTAAGATAATCTCAGCAAAGACTAGAATTTCATTGAGATACTTGCCAGGGTGGCATGGTCACATGTAACTCTATCTGCCAGCGGTTGATGGAGTTTTATTTCCATTCTGGTATGTTGACAGTACCGTCATGTGACATTTCACATTCAAGTAAGTACCTGACAGCCATTGTGAGCTAATCTTGAAGTGCAGACACGTGAATTTTAAATAGTAAGTGGCAGGATAGTCACAAATAGCTAACTTTGTATATGTGAACATCTTTCACTGCAATGAGCTGTAAAATGAGACACATCGACCAGTGCAAAACCAGGTCCCACCCTGCAGAGTCCACAAGTGGACAGGGAGAACAGGCACAAGTACTTGAACATTAGGTGATGTGGTGATATTGAAGTGGTTCTCTGGGAAGGAACAGAGTTCCTTCTATTAAAATGGAAGCTGATGTGGGCACAGCCTGGAAGGTGGGTCCAGAGGGAGAGCACTTCCCTGTGGACCTGGGAAGGTTTCAATTCAGTGGAAATGGAGAAGCAGAAAGCCAAGGGCAAAAGTACAAGCCCTAGGCCCGTGAGCCAGTCAGCTGGGCTGGAGCAAAGCTCTTAAAGGGTGACAGAGAGAAGGGAGCCCTGATGGACAGGTACTAGGGCCTCTGGAGGTCAGGCGCTCCATGTTGCAGGAGGTGGAAGCCAAACAGTGACAGGCAGAGCTGCAGTTGTAATAATAAGCACAGGCATGGAAGATGGTCACTGCCTATGACTCCCTTTCCTCTAAATCAAGCCTGAGAGGTGATGTAAATTGTGTGTGCTTAGCTCGGTGCTGGGCCCACAGTCACACTCAGTGACAAGCTCTTCTTGTCACTGGCCTCTGAAAAACGGGAAAGGAATGCAAATGATGGGGGTGGGAGGTTGTGTCTAGCCACACACTGCCATGCCCTGCAGCAGGCCAGGGACTCAGGTGAAAGTCCTAATGATAAACTAAAAAAATTTGTCCATGATGCAGCTTGTTAACACTTACAGAAATTTGCCCTAAGTCAATAAATGCAGTAGTGAGAGAAAAAAAAAAAAAGGACAGCTTATTGATCACAAGTTTACAGATAATTAGTACCTCCCTCCTGCAAAGTACCACACAGTCTATAAAAATAACAATGTGTTGAAGACTTAGAATGCTGGAGACCCTGGTTCAACCCCCAGCACTGCAAAAATAAGAACAAATAATGTTATATTTATTGACATTAATATACCCGGTGTATATATTTATACAGATACATAGCATGATTCAGTTTTTTAAAAGTTGTGTTCATTAGCGTATACACACACACACACACATACCCAGGAAACTGGAAGAATAGTGAGTAAATCAGCAGATGCTTTAGGTAGTAAAATTCCAGATAGTTCTTTCTTCTTTCCTTGGGACTTTATATAATGTTTGAATGTTTATTTGTATTGCATATAAAATGTGTTTAATTCATTATTCTCAACAACTGGATTTTTATAAATAAAAGCACAATGTCAGAAAGTCCACTCAGAACTCTACATGTGGCTTCAAGGTACTGAGACTGAAGTAAAGCTGGGGGTTAAGCATAGGGAATGCATTTGCATTTATGCATTTGAACATGTATTGAACACCTACTGCACACCAGCCCTAATCTGGGCCCCTGGCACGCATTTTAGGAGACAGGATCTGTCCCTGAAGGAGCCTTAACCTGGAGGAAGAAATCCCATCCTGGGTTTTTTTGGGGGGGGTTTGAACTCAGAGCCTATACCTTGAGCCACTCCACCAGCCTTTTTTTGTGATGGGTTTTGCTTTTTTTTTTTAGATAGGGTCCCGCAAACTATTTGCCTGGACTGGCTTTGAACCTCAATCCTTCTGATCTCTGCATCCTGAGGGGCTAGGATTGCTGGTGTGAGCCACCATTGCTCAGCTCCATCCTGAGTTTTGGTGCTGGGCAGTGAGAGTTGGAAGGCAGCGCATGCATGCCCGGAGGGAGGCCTGGAGATCAGGTTTAGAATGGAACAGGGACCAAGTAAAGTTCTCAGAGTGAGTCCATAGTAAAAGCATGGGTAGTTGGAGAATTCCAGAGGCAAGGACCATTTGTGCACGTGGTTAAGACAAAGATAGAGGCTTCTGTTTTGAAAACAAGCTGTTGAAAATGCTGGGGAAGACAACAGGACTCCTTTTGGATAATTGTGTCTGGGTCTAGAAAGGTTAAATCCACTGGGGCTGTAACCCAGTTGCTTAACATGTCTGAGATCCTGGGTTGGATCCCCAGCACCAAAAAATAAATAAATGAAAAAATAATGGTAAGGCCAGCAGCCATGATGGTGCACAGCTATAGTCCCAATACTTGGGAGGCTGAGACCAAGAAAGGAAAGAAAGGTCTCAAGTTCAAGGCCAGCCTGGACTATGTGGCAAGACCGTCTCAAAAAAGGTCATCAACAGAGTTTGGAAGAGAGTCAGAGACTGAAAGACCACACAAGGAAAAAGGCTGATTTGTGGAAGGAGAGCATCTTTGTACAAAAACCGAACAGGCAGGCCTGGGCTCAGGAGGCCTTTATGTCATAAAAACAAAATAACACTAAATACAGGTAGCGTTAAAAGACTATCTCAAAAATGAATTTCATAGCCTGGGCATCGGTGGCTCACGCCTGTAATCCTAGCGACTCAGGAGGCAGAGATCAGGAGGACTGAGGTTCGAAACCAGCCTGTGCAAATAGACACTATCTCAAAATAACCCTCCACAGAAAAGGACTGGTGGAGTGGCTCAAGGTGTAGGCCTTGAGTTAAAAACCCCAGTACCACAAAAAAAAAAAAAAAAAAAAAGTGCCAGCTCCATAAAATCTTGTACTTACTCCATACATCACCACCAGCATTGATTTATTTCTTATTTTCTTGCTGTGCTGGGGATGGAACCCAGAGCCTCGTTCGTGCCAGGCAAGTGCAAGGCCCTTGAGCTACACCCTTGGCCCTACATTTCGTGAGGATAGCTGTAAAAGGGAACTACATGCTGACGTGAAGTCACAAAAGAACAGGCTCAGTGCTGAAAAGCCTATGCAGTTATTATTAACTCCAACCACTTTGCACGGACACCTATATGTCTGACAGACATCATGGTGGTCACATCGCTGAGCAATCCATGCAGGCCATCGAAATGATAAAACTATCCATGAACAGTCTTACTGAGTTTGTCTTGCTGAGCAATTGATCCGCCATCTACAATGGCATTCTCAGAGCTGCTCAGAAAAGAACCTTTAAATAAGGAATCCCAGGATTTGGAGCTACAGTGTGCCTTCGAGAGCCTTCGGCAGCAACAACCTACCTGGTTGGTGGCCTTAAAAAAGGATACAATACTACCCACCACAGGAGCAGGTCTCCCACCGTGGTGCCATGAAGTTTGGACTGGAGTCCCTCCCTCAAACTCCAGGGCAGATGGCAGAAGAGAACCTAAAAAATCAAACTGATTTGTACCCTCCCTCCGCCCCTGACTAACATCTACTTACACTGTGTAGCTCAAGTTCCAGGTTGCTGGCCAGTGGTTGAGCTGTCCAGGCAGGACGTCTAAGCATTGTACAAATGGAGTAAAAAACACTTTGCAGAGTTGTGGCGTTTACTTTACTTCAGTCATAGGCCCTGTCTGGATCCCTCCCTCCCAAGAGAGGCCTGGGCTCAGGACCTTAGGCTTGGTGCTTTACTGAGGTCCAAGTTCACTCAGCGACTGACAATGTGCACTGGAGGGCTTCATACACTCTGCCTGTGTTCCCGCTGCTTGCTGGCCACCTGCTCAGTGTGGCTCACTTCCTATGAACTGATTGCCCTGCTTTCCTCCGCAGTGGTCCTCCTCCAAATAACCGTGGATTATTTGTTTCTGTTATGTTTCCTGTGACCTGGAAACACCATGGTACTAAATCTAGACATCATGAAGTCTGAACTAAGCACTTGCCTCATTGTTGGGAAACCCAAGAAGACCCTGATTCTGCTATGCTCAAGACCTCAGTTGTAGGACTTGGCTCAGTGAGGAAAGTTGGTGTTGCTGTTTTAAACATTTGAGCATATTTTCCTTTATCTCCACTGGCTTTGTGAGGTTTGAAAAACCCCTAATGTCTCCAAGCTTCCTTGTTCACATAAATTCAGTGGGAAGAAATAATAGTTGTATCTCCCAGGGGCTGGAGTGTACTCTGCAGTGGAGTGGAGGCTCAACTAGCACACATGTGACCCTGGTTTCGATCCCAGCACGGGGTGGGAATAAAGAAATATTTACTATTTTCCACTGAGTTATAACTTTTATTTAACTCCAATCAATTAACTGAAGTTTTTTATTTTATTTTTGGTGGTCCTGGGTTTGAACTCAGTAAATTCACTTTACTCTTGCTAGATAGGCTCTCCACTATTTGAGCCATCCCTCCCACAAAATGAAACTTTTTTTTTTTTGTACTGTGGTTTAAACTAAAAGCCTTAGAGCTTGCTAGGCAGGTACTCTACTAGCTGAGCCATGTCCTCAGTTTTTTTTGTTTTTTTTTTTTCCAGTACTGGGGTTTGAACTCAGGGCCTACATCTTGAACCACTCCACCAGCCCTTTTTTGTGATTTGAGTTTTTTTGAGATAGGGTCTCCCGAACTATTTGCCCCCGTTGGCCTAGAACCACGAACCATGCACTTCCTGATCTCTGCCTCCTGATAAGCGAGGATTACAGGTGTGAGCCAGTAAATCCTCAGCTCTCAAAAAAAAAAACCTAGCTACTCAGGAGGCAGAGATCAGAAGGATCACCCTTCAAAGCCTGCCTGGACAAATGGTTCATGAGACTCCATCTTGAAAAAAACCCATCACAAAACAGGGCTGGTGGAGTGGGCTCAAGGTGTAGGCCCTGAGTTCACACCCTCTTAGAGCTGGTGGAGTAACTCAAATGTTAAGACACCTGCCAAGCAAGTGTGAAACCCTGGGTTCAAACCCCACATGCCAAAAAGAAACAAAAAGCCCTCTTATGCTCTCTGATGGCAGCTTATATACTTAGTAACATCATTACTATAATGAATGAATCACGGTGAATACCACAGGAAAAAATCTAAAATGCAGGTTTAATTTCAACTATGACCAACCGAGTCTTAATCAACAAGATAGCAGGCCCTTAGCAAGGTCTGGAGCTCGAAGATATACTACTTTATATGAAAAGCATGCTTTGGGGCTGGGCCTGGCTCAAGTCGTAGAGCGCCTGCCTGGTAAGCTAGAGGCCCTGAGTTCAAAACCCAGTACCACCGAAAAAATAAGAAAAAAAAGCACCGCTAACCCTAGCAACGTGGGAGGTGATCATCAAGAGGATCATGGTTTGAGCCCAGGCAAAAAGTTAGTGAGACCCCCTCCATTTCAATCAACAGGTACTGCCACCAGCAAAAAGAAAGTCTGGTGCAGTGGTGCTCAGCTAGCATCCCAGCCACGCAGCAGGGATGATAGATCACAGTCTGAGGCAGGCCCTAGGCCAAAAAACAAGACCCCCCCCACTTGGGAGCAGCCTCTACCACAGGCCCCAGATGCTCAGGGTGAGTAGAGTGGGCAGGATGGGGGTGTGGCTCAGAAGTAGAGCACCTGCCTAGTATGTGGGGGAGTTTCTGGGTTTGATCCCCAGGAAACACACACACAGACACACCCCACAAATAAGTAAGTAAATTCCATCAGCACTTCTCACAATGGAAAGGGCGACCCTGCAACCCGAGGAGGAGTAATGTGATCCCTCACAGGAGGCAGCATTCAGACAAAAGTAGCCGATCTTTGCCAAGAAAACTGTTGGAGAGGAACTCTCCACTGAAGACAGGACCTCGGTTTAGGACCAGGCATCCTAACTTTCCAGGTCTGAGCCAGTGTGCCCGCCATGCCAACCGTGTGTCCAGATCCCCTCCCTGCATGTGTCTCTTTCCTCAACCAACGCTTCCTGAATTTCACCATTTCCTTATGTGTGCTAAGAAGTTTGGAGCCAGTGAACAGCAGAGCTGGCCAAATAGGGGACATGCTTACTTCCTCCTACAACTGAAGTGCTCACGGCTTCTTAAGCACCAGGGGAATTACTTACACTTGCACTTCAGAAAGCTGCCAACAGCTGTCACAGGAGACACTCAGTTTGGGGACTTAGCCACCCAGAGCACCCAGCTAAGCACTGTGATTAGGGACCGTTACTCTGGAGAAGCCTCCTGACTTTGGTAGACCTGCCTCTGAGACTTGGTTTCCCTGTTAGGCTTTTGGAAATATCTCTTGAAGGAAATTTTCTTTTCTTTTTTTTTTTTTGAGGTACTGGGGCTTGAACTCAAGGCCTTCACCTTGAGCCACTCCTCTAGCCCTATTTTTGTGATGGGTTTTTCTGGCTGGCTTCGAACATGATCATCCTGATCTCTGCCTCCTGAGTAGCTAGGATTACAGCGCCTGCTAAGGAGAAGGAAATTTTCAATCAACAAACGCATACAACTACAGGGAGATGGGACTTGAATAAAAGCACTGAAAGCATTCAAGGTCCCCAACCAGTCCTTTTACTCTCCTCCATCTCCCTAAATGGAGTGGGTTCTGTAATGACATTCCTGGGACGTGGAATTAACCAGTGTAAACAGCCTTCCAAGCAGAGGAACCTTGGCAAAAGGAGGGCCCAAGAGTGGCTCCGAGATAAGGTCAGGTCCCTGGCTGTGGGTTTTTATCTCAGAAATGTGAAGAGGTAGAGTGAGGCCCCTCCCTCAGCTCACTCACCACCCAATAAGGAGGAACCATTTTGGTCTTTTAGTCCAAAGTTCAAAGTTCAAAAAGTCAGCGAAGGTGGCGATGAACACCCATGAAAGTAAGACCGAAAATGAGTCTGTTGTGGTGAGCTACCTTCAACCTCAAACCCGGGAGATAAAGCGGGAACTAACACACAGCACACCTCGTGCTCGTGTGCCCCTTGACTGCATCTGTGTATAAGAACCAAGCAGTCAGGCACCAGTGGCTCACGCCTGTAATCCTAGCTACTCAGGAGGCAGAGATCAGGAGGATTGCGGTTCGAAGGCAGCCCTGGCAAACAGTTCACGAGACCTTATCTCAAAAATCCTTCATACAAAAAAAAAGAGCTGGTGGGGTGGCTCAAGGTGTAGGCCCTGAGTTCAAGCCCCAGTACCGAAAAGAACCAAAAAACCCCACACAAAACAGATCTGGTCTAGCGACTCAAGTAGTAGAGTGCCTGTGTAGCGAGCATGAGGCCCTGAGTTCAAACCTTGGTATGGCCAAAAAAATAAAAATAAAAAATATCAATGACTCTGCTTTAAAGGAAATAAGAAAATACAGACTGGGAACTGAGATTCAAGTTCCCCTTCGTGACACACTCCATCATGAAAGAAGGGACATGTACTTTTAAAGCCCCAGAATAAGAGAAAGTCCTAAGTCAACGCCGCTACCAGCAGCACATGGAGCATCAGGCAGGTGGCTACAGCCGAGCAGGAAAGGTCTTGGGGTTTTAGGTGTTACAGCGTCCTCGACTTTAGGGCTGGAGGAGGCCAGCTGTCAGCTAAGCTTAGTGATACTAAGGCAGGCTAGGACACAGGGCAAGATGCCAAGGGGCACCTCAGACTACAGGTGACTTGTTCTCAGCACCTCTCATGCTAAACGCATTATCTCTGCCCCCTGCTACCCTTTGCTGTTGTAAATTGAGAGACAAGAAGCCTTGGGGTGGCTCTGCCCTCACTATCTCTCAGATCAAAGCCGGATGTTCCCTCAGCCATGCTTCAGATTACAGGGCCTATGAGCTGGCTTGGTGGATAGGCAGGGTCGCTGTCAATCACCCTAGTCCCACCCACTCCTCCCACAGCTCCCTTACTGGTGCTCAGGAGCTGCCCAGGTTTTTCCCCCTCCCAGAGGTTAGCAGTTTTTAATCACCTTGAAACGGAGAGAACCCCCTCTGCTTCAGGCTTCCTCCCTTCCATCTGTCCCACCTGGCCGGATGGGACCCATCATGGTCTTTTGTAACTCCTTTCCCTTTAGTAAACTGTTACCCCCTTGCTACATCCTCGTGCCTTGCTGGGATGCTTTCCTAAGGGACCAAAAGAACTTGATCAGAGACTGGCAGCCTACAGAAGTCCATTCTGAGACTTGTTGGCCAGGAGAATGTCAGGTCAGATATGAACGTTAAGCTGCAGGACTATTTAAGGACCTGAGAAGCCCAAGTTGGTTTTGGTCCTCCACTTGCCACATCCATTGCTCCACAATCACGATGTTCTGGTCTGTCAACATGAAGCCTTCTGCAGGAGAAAAGGAGCGAGATGTGGACTAGGAAGAGGAGCCTGTGGGTACTGGCAGTGGAGCCCTCGTCGGGTGGACGGGGTGGTGGAGAACAGAAAGGCATTAACCTGCCCCTGGTCCCCTTGTGTGTGGCATACATGCCTCCAGTTCTTTTTTGGTGTGATGCTGGGGATGAAACCCAGGGCCTCAGGCACACTAAGCAGGTGCTCTACCACTGAGCTGCATCCCCCAGCCCCAATTCCTGTCAGAGACTTGTCCACTACACCTGTCCCCTGCCTCATAGCTTCAGAGGGTTGCTCTGAGCAAAGGGAAGTCTTCATTCATCCCCAAAGGTACTTGGGCTGAAGAAACTCGGCTTCAACGGTTTAAAGATGCTTGAAGCAACAAGGCATGATGAAGCATTCCTGTAATCCCAGTTCTTGGGAAAGTTGAGGCGGAAGGATGGCTAGTTTGAGGCCAGCTTTTTAAAAATTAACTATTTATGGCTGTCCCAAAAAAAAAAAAAAAAAAGTCTTTGAAGCCCTGGTTCTGTAGTTGGGGTAGTCCAATCCCACACACATCTTCTCTGTTAATAGGGTCCAAAACACCTGCAAGGAAGGACAAGCCAGGTGGAGCAGATTTGCTCAGGCCCCATGGGCCTGGAGACATTTAGCTGTGTAAGAGGCTTAGACATGGAGTCTGTGAGCTCAGCACAGTGTGCCGTCATATCTTCTGTCCTCCCTTAGTGAACTGTGCAGCTTGTAGAGTGACCCAAAGAGACTATTAAATCAGGCATTAAGATGGCTTCCAGTGGGTGTGAGGAACACAGACTTGGTTCAACAAGTAGGAATTCTAAGCCAGGCATCTGGTGGCTCACACTTGAGGCAGAGATAAGGAGGATCACGGTTCGAAGTCAGCCCAGTGAGACCCTATCTCAAAAAAAATCACAAGAAAAGGGCCGGTGGAGTGGCTCAAGTTGTAGATCCTGAGCTCAAACCCCAGTACCACAAAAAAAAAATTCTAATTGAGGAAAGCCACACTTAAAAGGAGACTGAGCCCAGGGAAGGCTCCTATTTTCCTTACTTCAAAGTATAAGTGGTTTTACGTGGAAAAGACATGGCAATGGTGTTTTTCATGAGAAATGAAGTCATAATGGTCTCATTGTTACTGTACCAAGGTGACAACTGTTTCTTTTGTGCTGGTAATGAGTACAACAATGACCCATTCTCCCAGTCTCAGGTGATCAAGGCATGAGGATTAGCTCACCTGACCCTCCGAGAAACCTAACCCAGTGTTGCTCTCACCTGGCCATTAGGGAGTGGTGATGGCTGGACTCCTGTGTTCCTTCCTTTTATACTCAAAATCGTCTCTCCAGCCTGAGCCTCAGACTCCCTCACACCAGATGTGACATCCCCATCTGCCCCGGCTCCAGCCCCATTATTTGTCAGGATTCATCTTAGTAGCGGGCTTGGAATGGGAGCCCGCTGGGGGACACTGAAATAAAGGGAAGATCCAAAGACTTGCCAATGCCTTTGCTCAGGAGTGAGGCACCGAGGGAAGTGACCCGCTGTGTCCTTGTGTGATGCGCTGTGGGGGGTGTGAGGGATGTCCAGTTCATTAGAGAGCCGGGGGCACTGGATGGCACTGGGTTGGACAGCACCACTGTTTCCTGGGCGGATAAGGTAGGAACCGTGTCTGTTAGACTGAAATGCACACACAGACAGATGAGACTGACACATCAGACAAAGAGCACAGAGGGATAGGTGACATCAGTGCGGGCTTTATGGAGGGGGATAAGCGTCCCCAGCAAGAGAGCGGGAGCCTGGGTAGTTACAGGAGGTTAGTGGGAGAAGTCCCAGGAAGGTCACTGGGCGGGAAAATCCGCTCTTGGCCTCTGACAGTCCCTATGGCCTCTGACCGGCCCTATGGATTTAGGCCGAGTCATTCTTCGAGACCAGGTGAGGAGTTTCTGGTCAATGGTTAAAGGTTTATTATTCTTTAGGGCCAGGTGGAGAGTTTCCAGTAAGCCACCTGTGGGGGGAGGGGGTCTGGTCCTAAGGTAGCTGCCCCAGGGTGTCCTCCTTAGAGCCAGAACCCCATATTCTGGATTTCTGGCCAAGCCCCAGGCAGCTGGACTTGACCACGTGGTGAGGTCAGGTGGATGGAGTGCAAGGCAGGGCGTAATGTGAATTTCCAGCATGTTCTTGGATGTTTGTGTTTTGGTGGTACTGTGGTTTGAACTCACGTTTGCTAGACAGGAGCTCTACTTGAGCCACTCCACAGCCTTTTTTGTGTGTGTGATGCTTTTTTTGAGATAAGTGTCCTGAACTATTTACTGAACTGGCTTCAGAGATCCTTCTGATCTTTGCCTCCTGAGTATCTAGGATTACAGGCGTGAGCCACCACCAGTGCCCCGCGCCAGCACGTTCTTTAGAAAGTAAAGGACATACACACTTGTTAAGCCCATTTTCCTGTGGGTTCTTCCAGTTACTGGAAAGTCAGCACAGCTATCTACCTTGGTCATTCGTTCAGAGAGAAGAATTCGGATGTGAAAATGATGGCAGAGTTTATTAGGAAAAGAACACGGTTTCTTTTTTATTTTTTGAGTGGAATTAAACCCCAGTCCCTCAAAAAAAAAAAAAAAAACTGAGAGTGGGTGGTCTCCAGAGTGAGAATGGCAATTGTTTATCCTGCCACCAGTGCAAGGGGATCGGGGAGTCAGCCTATCCCTAGGACCAGCCCGCAGGGTGACATCAAGGGGGGAGGGTATGTCTCCGGATTTACAATGAAAGATGTATAGTTCCAGAAATGGTGGGACATCAATCCTGTGATGCCCTGTGACCTTGGTGGGCTATTTTGACCTTAACAGAGGCTGTTAAGAGCTGGGAAGTTTAACTACAACGTTTTTTTTCTTGTTGTATCCCCATTACTCATGGCTAACTGCTACCCAACACTTCCCACCCTGCTGCCTGAGACCTAGGTGAGAGGACCAAAGCTGGTGCCTGGGTCTCCAGAGAGGCAGGAACCCTGTCCTGTGCACGTTCCGGGTTCCTGGTACCTGGTCTGTGTCAGTGACAGCCAGCTCAGTCCTAGTCCACACAGCAAGAAGTACTTTATAATCAATCCCAAGTTAGTCTCAAGTGTAAACATGATAAGGTGACTCAAACCCAGAGTAAGGCAGACTGGCTGGCACGGGTGATGGGTGTTGGGCAAATCTAAGTAAAAACAAACCCCACCTCTGCTTCCCTTTCCCGTCCAGGTTCTTTGGCTGGTCCACGAGTTAATTACATGAAGCCAGCTAGACAGGACCATTTTTATTATGTGCACCTGTACGAGTCCCTCAGAACTACGAGGTGCAGTGCAGGGCCAGGCTGTTGGAATTGTTTTTTTAATGCAGGGATTAATTTCACTGTGACAAGATAAAATGGAGAGTGGGAGGGAGAACCAGTTCCTGCTCCCCACGCAGTGAATAGGGTCAAGACTCCCAGGTGACCGAAGTTTGTAAGTCATCCTGAGCTGCAGGAAAGGGTGAGGGCTGGGGCTTTCCAGTTGGTGGAACCCAGCTTGGGGAGGAGGGGATAAAGGGCGACTTTATCACGCAGATAAAGGTTGCAGGTGATTAACACTGTCCCCTGCAGCTCTTCCGGGTATAGAGACTGATGAACTAATGAATTTTTCCCTACAGATGCAAATTTCTCCTACGGGGGTGCCTTTCAGAGCTGCTGGGGTGTCTGTGGGCTCTGAAATGGCCAGCTGCAGTACTGACTGTAAACCCAGGAAAGGTAGATGAGAAAGAAAACAGCTTTATCACTGAATAAGCACTAAATGAGGGTGTCACCGGCACCAGGAGCAACTCGCTAAACTAAGACTACAAAAACTGGAATCTCGCCTTTGGGGAGGGCCCCCTGGGTGTTCCCCATTGCTGCAGCTTCTCCTGGAAAGTGGGGAGGGTGTGGTTCTTCTTGATGCTTCTGTTTCTTGGTCAAGGCTCACCAGGACCTGAGGAGCCCTTCTGGCTTTTTGGCCTTAAGAGATATTTACCAGAAAGTTTAGTGCTGTTGCATACCCTGGGCCCTCTAGAGATATTAAAGTTTACTAGAAAGGAGCACACTCTGAACAGACTGAAAGCAGGTCATCTCAAGAGGGAGGATGCAGGCATCAGCATTTGGAGTGGGAGTATTTACCGAGGAATTCTCAATCCCAGGTCCATTTGGCCCCTAGGGCGGGCTCCCAGCCTGGGTCTTTGTCTTGTTCAGTTGAAGAGTTACCTGTGTGAAATTCCCAGCCCCAGGCCTAGCTAATGTTTAGGGTGTGACTTCCTCTAGCGTGAAGAAAAGATTAAGCTTTAGGTGAGCCTCTGACTTCAAAGCATCCCTAGGCAAGAGCTACTCTGCCTGATCCCCTGTGGAGTTGGGTAGTTTAATTACTGTCTTCCCCCCGCCCTTGTGGCTACTCCTTATGTCTAACTGTTATCAGCCCAAAGTGAGGCGGGCTAGAATTAGGGGAAGTTTCGAACTGAGATTCCTCCCTGACTCGCTTTAAGAGCTCCATGGGAATTACAATAAGTTAGAAAGGATGGGAATGTCCTTCCCCATGGGTGGGCACCTGAGAATTAACTTAGGTGGATAAGGGAGTCTGCCCAGCTCTTCCTCCCATCCCCGGTCAAAGGTAAAGGGAGCCAGGTAATGGCAGTCCCTCACCTGCTCAGGAACGCCCATCCCCCCCATCCCACTCCTCCCCACTCATTGATTATTGGATGGAAATTACCTGGTTCCTCCCTTCTCCTAGATTAGCATACACTTTAAAAGTCCTGAGAAAGACAAGCACGGTCTCCATGCAGGCAGACTCCACCCGCCTGCCCTTGCTCCTTTTAGTACTTTCCCTCCCCTAACTTTTAATAAAATCTATTTACACCCATGCATTCTGGGATGGATTCTTCCCGAGGGACACAAAGAGTTCAGAAGTCTTCTGGTCACAGGCCACCCAGCGCTGTTTACGAATGGACAAGGAAGACATTCTAAAAAGACACAGGACTGCCATTTGCTGTTTGGTGCTGTCACCAGAGGATGGGTGAGGGACTCCCACAGCGTCCCATCTTCCATGCGAAACCTCAGGTCCTAGAGATCCACAAACATGACAGGGTGTTTCAAAGCGTCTCACAAGATGGAAGCTTTAGCAAGGTTTACTTTAGTATAACATGTAAGGAAATATAGGCCCCAAATGACCACGTGGAGAGGAGTGATCTGGCCAAGAGATTCTTTATTGCCGGGTGGGAGAGGAAGAGAGAAGAGAGAGCCAAGAGAAAGAGGGAGAGAGGGGCAGGGGCTTAAATACCCCTCAGTGGGACTCAGCATGATCTGATTGGTTAGGATCTTATGGTTCATGCTGGTTGGAGGTTGGGGCAGAAGGAGGATTCAAGCTAGACTTGAGGCAGGACTGTGACCCTGGAAAACAGAAGCTTAAGGGTGCAGTAAGAACTGAAACCTATCGGCGCCATTATTGCCAACGTAACAGGAGAAAGTATAGAAAAGAGGGTGGGAGGCGAACATTTCCCGTCCCCCACACTGGAAATGGGAGCAAAGACTCAAATGGTGGCCCCTATCTCTTAACTCTTAGAGCCTGGGGAAACACCCGTGGCCAAAGACCATGGATCTAGGTGGCTGAGAAGACTGTTAAAACAGGCAGGGGTCAGCCTGGCCCACCCAAAGCAGACAATAGGTGTGCTTTAGAACTTTCCTTTGATTGTTCTCTACTGGTCCATGGATCCTAGTGGCTTGTTAGCATCTCAAAGAGGAAAGCAGAAGCTGGCAGCTTCTCTTAGTCTCCCGGTTCCTGTAACTTAGCATCTAAAAGATGGGAGGGGGTCAGCCGCTCTTACTCTTCACCCTTTTACTTCCTTGTTCCAAGAGTTGGAGTCTGGCCCTTTAAATATTTATTAAACTAATATAATTTCCTTGTCTCCTCATTTGTCTCCTGCTTCAGTGCCAAGCCCAAGCCCGAGCAATGGGGAAGGGGAGAGGGAAAGCATGGCGGGTGTGGGCCGGTAAGTCTGAGGTGCTTTCACACACCCTGTGGGTGTGCTGTAGGTGTCACACGTGTGGGTCTGGAGACAGCCTTGCACTGACATGGCCTGCACACGGAAGCTTCCCAAAGCCAGGGGCCCAGGAAGGTCCCCAAGGGTGTCTGTACATCCCAGTCAGTGTGGAAGCCGGGAAGGCCACCAGAGGAAGAAGTCTAAGGAAATATAGGCCCCAAAGTGACCACGTGGAGAGGAGTGATCTGGCCAAGAGATTCTTTATTGCCGGGTGGGGGAGGGAGAGAGCAGAGAGAGCCCAGAGAAAGAGGGAGAGAGGGGCAGGGGCTTAAATACCCCTCAGTGGGACTCAGCATGATCTGATTGGTTAGGATCTTATGGTTCATGCTGAATGGAGGTTGGGGCAGAAGGAGGGTTCAAGCTAGACTTGAGGCAGGACCGTGACCCTGGAAAACAGAAGCTTAAGGGTGCAGTAAGAACTGAAACCTATCGGCGCCATTATTGCCAACAGGAAGAACACCAGAAAAGGGGTATCCCGGGGTCAAGAGAAGCGGCTTCTGAGATGCAGGGCAGATACCTTCCTCGGGCAGGCAGACAGGAGAGAAGTGGAGAACTAGCGCCTGGACTCAGGCCCCTGGTGCAGGAGGAGGCATGTGGACCCCCTCATTAAGGGGGTTCGGGACCAGCAAGGCCTTATAGCCCATCCTCGGATCAGAAGAGCCTGTCACACTGCTGCCCCACCCTCCCTGAAGGCCAGCTCTGCAGAGGCTCTGCACCTGGCCACCACTTAACCAAAAATTTCCACAACTAACTAGTCATCGTTCTTTAGAATAAGTTCTGTCATGACTGCAACTGTGCGAATGTACCTACGTCAGGATTAGCCCCGCCGTCTGCGTGTGCAGACAAATCCCTTAAGGTGGCGTTTTAATGTACTGTAGGAGCACTCTAGCTAGGCAAAGAGCTTCCGTGAGCTGCACAGCAGCAAACCTGTGCCCGTAAGTAATTTCAGGTTTTAGGTTGTTTTGTGACTACAGAGGCCACCTGGTGAGGAGGTGAAGCAGGGGCATGGAGGAGGTGGAGGAGGCTCTGGAACCCTGGGTACCACATTGGCTAGGGATACTAAGGGGTCAGACTGATGGAACCCAAATCAAGGGCCAGGGGCAGTACACATGGGTACAGCTTGGGGCTGGACAGGGGTCCCAGTATTGCTGGCTAGCTCTGTCTGAGCCTGGGGACAGAAGACTTTATTGAGATAGAAAAATGGCAGAGTAGAAAACCGTAAGGTGGCAGAGGTCCAAAGACAGCTGCAGGAGATGTGACGTGGTCTGAGGTTTTATCCATTTTCTCCAGTGCATCGATCATGTCTATGCTAATTAGGTGTGCAGAAAGCAGTGAAGGACGGACTGCAGGAGGTCCCAAAAGTGGTCAAGGAGACACCTCTCCTTCCCAGGAAACGTCTGTCTGCACCTGAGACACATTTCTGCCCTCAGGCAATACTCAAAAAGGCTAAAACCCAATACCCAACCCGACCCCCAGGACCACCGGTTTCCCGGTCCCCCTGCATTGCCCCCCATGCAGCTTTCCTCTTCTCTTCTCTACAAATAAAATCTTTTAACCTCTGAAGGTGGAGTCTGCCTGTGCTTTCTCAGAGCGGGCTCAAGAACCCTGAGCACCTGAGATTCCTGTGTGTGTCATTTGTGCACCAGCAGCATTCTGATTGGCTGTGCCCTTTAAACCATGATGGCTTCAAATTCCTGCTCCTCCTGTCCTGCTTTTCCCTCTTTCCAAAGGAGTTTTCCAGGGGCTCTTCTGTAGCTAACTGCCAAGCCTACTTGTTCACCCCCACTGACCCTAACCTGAGACCCGGCAGCAAAGGGCTGGATGGAGATGGAGTGTGGTCAGTGTCCCAGGCGTCTGGGTTCAAGGAGTAGGGAAGCATTTGCAGCCCGGGATGGGCGAGACAGAGTTCAGCTGGAGGGGTGCCCAAGACAGTGGGTTGCTCTGGAAGGACCAGTAGGTAGCCTGGGGCAGATGGAAGGACACTACGGGAGGCGGCTGTCCCTGGATTTATGAGACTCAATTGTTGTCCCTGAGCTCCTTCTGTCTAAACCTCAAGCCAGGCAGGAGCACAGCTTCTGCTGCAGGTTCACTGAGGCATGGGGGCAGGACGGAGGGTGGGCAGTAGCAGGCAGAGGCAGAAACCTCTCTGGAAAGGGGACCAGGGCTGAATGGTGTCCCCCAAAAGATATGTGCAAGTCCTAATCCCAGTACCTCAGAATCTGACCTTATCTGAAAATGGAGTCACTGCCAATGCAAAGTTAAGATAGGGTCACGGGGCATGATAGATGAGGGGGCAGGGAAATTAATCAAAGGACTACAGTCAGTTATTAGAATCAGAAGTAGGCTGAAAAACCAGAGCAGCAGTGGGGTGTCAGCACTCACTCCTGTAATCTAAGCTGCCCAGGAGGCAGAGATCAGGAGCATCAAAGTTTGAAGCCAGCCCCGCCAAATAATTCAGGAGACCCTACCTCGAAAAAAACCCATCACAAAAAAAGGGCTGGTGGAGGGGCTCAAGAGGTAGAGCACCTGCCTAGCAAGCCTGAGACCCTGAGTTTAAACTCCAGTCCCATTAAAAAAAAGAAAGAAAAAGAAAGCTGCAAACTCCACTAGTAGGTAAAGAGACAAAACCAGAAGACGGGTTGGCAAAGGAAGTCCTAAAACTCAGCTATTGCTCCATCTGTTTCTGGTGGGCCTAGGTCCCATCTTCTCCACATTTTAGAATAACAAACAGTGCCCGTCTTGGGCCTCTAGTGATTACGACCACGGGTATTGACCCAGATCAGACAGCATAAGGGCCACAGACGAGAAGCACCTCTTCTGAGTCTACTCCAATTTCCTACTCGGGAAGCAGGAAATGTTTCTTCCGCTCTTCCCCACTTCTCCCTGCTTTATCCTGTTAAACTAAATTAAATCTTTGCCGGAACTCCCACCTGGTCAGACCCTAGTGCGACACCTTCAGGTGGCTTTCACGTGTGGAACTCAGGTTCCGTGATTTTGCATGGCAACTGCACGGGAAGCGGATGGGACCATCTCATTGCTCATCTCGGGATGGTTGGGTCCTAATTCAGCAGGGCTGTGTTCTGAGAAGAGTCACAGACCTCAGGGAGGACGTCAGGCGGCGGAGCAGGGGTTTAGAACAATCAATGCTGTTACCATCTGAGGGGCGAGGGCGGTGCTTGCTACACCAGAAGCTGGGAGAGGCAGGAGGACTCCCCAAAGCCTGAGGGAACCCAGCACTGCGGCACTCTCATTCTGAAGCAGGCGAGTGACACAGAAAGTAACCTCCCGTGGAGCTCCACCCTCCTCAGCCAAAGGTGGCACCACGCTGAATTCTTCCTCCCCACCCAGCACCACCCTGGAACAGTTGTAAATTCCTTCCCAATTGTAAATCCCTTCACACATGTAAGTTCCCCCCAAAGAGCAGGGAGTCCTTTGAATATTAGTCACATCTCATACACACAAAGACTTGGGATCAGCATAAGCACATGTGCAGAATCGTCCATCAAACCTGTCAATCACCCTAGCCCCTCCCGCAAACACTGCCCAGATTTTTCCCACCCTTTTTCCTTTAGGACTTATCAGTTGCCTTTTGAACAAAGATCGGTGCTTCTGTGCCACCTGGCCAGGGCCCGCCAGTCTTTGTTTTTCTGTTGCAGTGACTGTTCTTTCCTTTTGCTTCGGTAAAGCTTTGTAATCTGTATCTCTGTCCAGTTCTCTCTTCCAGAGACACAAGGACCTGAGATCTTCTAAACTGGGGTCTCCTTAGACCACCCACCAATTGGTTGCAATTCCACATATCTGGACTTGGGAATTGTGAAGGAATAAGCATCTGTTTTGGTTTTTGTTTCTGTTTTTGGTTTTTTGTAGTGCTGGGGGTGGAACCTATTAGGGGGTGCACAAAAGAAGTCACGTTAGGATTGGACTCCCCACCCTTGCGGGCAATTTACTGATCCCCCATCACCCACTGGAAGGACCACATCTACTCTCAAGGAAATGACAAGCCACCACCTCGCCAGGGGGTCCAGAGCCAAGCAACCTATCTACCTAATTACCACTTCTCCACTCAAGCTTCCCCCAGCCCCATGCTGGCCTTTGAGCCTCTCTGCCTCTTTCATTCAGAACCCGCCTAGGCTAGGCAAGTGCTCTGCCACGGAGCCTCACCTCAGTTCCATAATTATCTTTTGTAGCCATTCTTGAGTCAGGGTCCTCTCTGAGAAGATGTAGAAAGATGCTGTCACTGGTGAGCACAGAGGCACAAAGAGTTCCAGCAGGAACCGGGAACAAGAACCGCTCCCCTCGCTGGGCCAGGCAGGGCACTTCCTCATCATGCCGGCCCAGCAAAGCCAGGCCCCTTCTGAATGGTGACTTGGATTTCCTCCTTTTGGAACACTGGCCCATTTCAAAGTTGAGTTTGATGACCTGGCAGTTAGCAGGAGTGACTCCATTCTGGTTTGGGCCGGTTTTGGGGCCTGGGCAGGAGCTCAGTGCAAAAATGGCTCCCATTGGTTTCATCTAACAAAATAATAAAGTGAGAAAACAAATATGATTTAAGAAAAATCCAGACGCTGGAGTGTAGCTTGGTGTCGTACAATTGCCTAACATAGGTGTGGCCCTGGGTTTAATACGCAGCACTGCAAAATAGGTAAATAAATATCCCAACCTTGAATAATGCATGCCTAATAGCAAGTCATTACACAAATTAGACTACTAACTAGCTACCTACCTCATTCTGGATGCTTCCCAAAGCTAGGTTAGCTATGTATCACACTGTCTTGTCCACAACCTGTTCCACGTTGCATCTGCCTCCACTTTCATGTTATTCTTTTATTCATTTATTTACTTTTTGCAGTACTGGGGCTTGAACTCAGGGCCTACACCTTGAGCCACTCCACCAGCCCTGTTTTGTGTTGGGTATTTTGGAGACAGGGTCTCTCAGACTATTTGCCCGGGCTGGCTTCAAACCGTGATCCTCCTGATCTCTGCCTACTGAGTAGCGAGGATTACAGGCGTGGCCACCAGTGCCTGGCTTAATGACAGTTAATCTTTAAAATTCAAGCAATACATAAAAATATTAAAGAGGTAGTAGGGGTGTAGCTCTATGGTAGAGCACTTGCCTGCTCTAGGCAAAGCCCTGGATTCCATCCCCAGAACCTCAAAATAAATAAATAAATAACGCACATGTTATATAATATATAATATATATATAATATATATATATGTTTGCATGTATACATGGATAAAAAGAGGAAGGTGGTCATGTTATCACTGCCATTGACACTGACCACAACTCCTGCTTTCTCCCTGTGCATACAGACACGTATGTGAGCAGAGAAACCTTTCTTCTACCTTCTTAGGTTTTGTGATTGGGGGTCTGTGAATTAAACTGGCAAAAGATGGATTAACAAGGGAAAGGTCAGGTTTATTCACTTACATACAGGGGAGTTTGTTACAGGAGGTTTTAAGGCCCCAGGCACAAACTCCTGGGTTTCATAGGTCAAGTCCAGCCACTTGCCCCAACACACCAAATAAAAGGCCAGGAATGGTGAAGGGCAGAGAAAGAAAGTTTATGACACAGCACTGGCAGCTGTGGGAAGAGAAAGGGTAGCATTTTAACCCATCTTCAGCCATTTTCCCTGAGCAGACATGTGCCTTAAACAGAGGAAAACTTGAGGGGAAGGGGTGAGACGTGTGCACAGTTAAACAGTCCCAGTCACAGGTGTTCTGGTGGCCACAGGTGGTCTGGTAGCCCATTGTCCCAGGAGTGGTCAGGTGGGGCCTTGATATAATGAATCATTGACAGCCTGGCACCGGTGGCCTGTAAACCTGGGTACTTAGGAGGCAGATGTCAGGAGGATTGCAGTTCAAGGCCAGCCCGGGGAAATAGTTAAGAGATCTTACTTTGCAAATTCTCAACACAAGAAAGAGCTGGTGGAGTGGCTCAAGTGTTAGAGTCTGCCTAGCAAGCCTAAGGCCCTGAGTTCAAACTTAAAAAAAAAAAGGTCATTGACACTGGCAGGTGGTCCAGTCCTTCCTGGATTCCAAGATGGCTGCAAAGTGACTGCAGGAGACAATGGCTCAGAGCAAAGGACTCAGATGTATATTGGAGACAGGGAGGCCAAGCTTTCTGCCTTCAGTTAATTCCTGGGACCAAGTAAGGAGCCAGTGCTCCTCAGCAAAAGCACCTGTTACAAGTTCATCAAAGAATGTAGTCGAGACTCAGGAATAATAGGAGGAGAGGGAAAATAATAGGGAGGAATAATAGGGAGGGAGGAAAGCAGAGCAATTTTCAGGAAAGACAAAAGGGCTTCAGGAGCACAGTGACTAGGACCGTTCTGTGATGGTCTCTGCTGAACCGAGCCAGTCTTCCCTGGTCCTGAGCCTGGTGGAGTTGGAAGGGGGACTGGGGGCGGGGTTAGTAATGAAGCTGCAGCCTTCCCTTCCCAGAGGCTGTCCTATAGAGGAGCCGGGGGAGTTAGGGAGAGTCCTCTTCCTTCACAGGAGGTTTTCCAGACCCCTTTATTCCCTGCTGTACATGTGGCACTGTGACCTCCGTGGTGCTGTGACACACGTCCTTTCATTCTTTTTTTTTCCTTTGGCAGTGCTGGGGTTTGAACTCCGGGCTTTGCACTTGCTAGGCAGGTGCTATGCCACGTGAGCCCCTCTGCAAACTCATCCGTGACATACATTCTCCTGCCTGGCGTTGTGCACATCACACACCCGGTGGCTTAAAAGACAGAAGGGCGTCACACACCTGTCACCCCAGCACTCTGAAGGCTGAGGCAGGACGGCCTGGGCCACAGCAACAAAACCAGCCAGAAATATATCCTGAAGGCAGAAGTCCACGATGAAGGTGTTTTGGATTCGAGGCCCAAACTCCTGGTCCAACCACTCACTCCTGTATGCAAAGTAAAGAGGCATGGCGAAGGATGAGAAAGGAGATTTATTTATTTATTTATTTATTTATTTATGTATTTTATTTATTCCCAGGACATGCCGAGGGAAGAGGTAAAGTAAGCGCTCAGCCCATCTTCAGCCATCTTCAGGGTACAGGCATGAGGTTGAATTTTAATAGATAAAGATTAGGACTGGGGACAAGGATATGCCTAGTTGACAGTCCCAGTCACAGGTGTGCCCTGCTTGGACATTACCTCAGTTCTCATTCTCTGATGGGTCCCTAGACATTGTCATCGCTGTCATTACTTGAGGGGAGTGTTCTGTTTTCCATGATGGTTACTCCTGCTCCAGGGTGCAGCCTCATCATTATAGGTAACTGTCCTCACTTGGGGTCCTGCAGGTGTCTGTCCTGCAAGGCTCTGCTGTTCAGTTTCCTTCCCTGGGCATAAGATGTCATTGGTGGCTCACACCTGTAATCCTAGCTACTTGGGAGGCTGAGATCGGGAGGATCGACGTTCGAGGCCAGCTGGGGTGCGGAATAGAACCATAAGGAATGGAGGTGTGGCTCAAGTGGTACAGCACCTGCTTTTTAAGATGATTTTAATTTTTTTAATGGGATTGGGGTTGAATCATGGCTTTGAGCTTGCAAAGCAGGCACTCTACCACTTGAGCCACATCTCCAGTCCACTTTGCTGTAGTTATTTTGGAGATGGGGGGGGTCTCAAGAACTATTTGCCCAAGCTAGCCTCAAACCATGATCCTCCTAATCTCAGCCTCCCAAGTAGCTAGGATTGCAGGTGTGAGCCTCAAGTTAACTCACTACATCTGCCAAAGGAAGCTGCCTTCCAAGGCTCTAGATGGACATGAATGTTGGGGGCATTCTTCAATCCAGTGCATCTGTCCAAGTTGGTACCCAAGTCCATCCGTCTGGAGAGAAGGCTGGGGACTAGGACCTCTAGGGCCACTCTGAGCCTCAGACCCCGGATGTTAAGTGAGGTACGAGGAACGGCAATTCTGTGAAGAAGCCACTGCTCTGTTGAAGTATCTGCAGACTGGCCTTGCCGACTGCACCTTTGAGCTTGTGGAGGCTGGAGTGGTGCAGACTGAGAGCAAAACTAATCTCGGGCCACCTTGCTCCCTTCCTGGTTTTACTGTCAATCTCCGTGTCCATCCTAATGTCCTTGTGATTACTAGATGAACTCTTGGATTGCATCATTGAGTTGAGCCGGCCTCTAGCCTCCAGCAGCCCTGAAGCTAAGAATGTGATGGCAGCTGGCTTTCTGTAGGTAGGCTGGAGCCACCTACCTGATGTCCCTCCCCACCAGTGCATTTGATAGTGCATGGATTTGTGACTTTCACGTCTTCTGTCACTACAGAAGTTCATGTAACCTCTTCCACAGTGAAACATGTCATGTAAGTAACCTGAATCCATGTTCCCAGGCCTTGGTCACTCATATGTGCTCCTTACTTCCTTATAGCAAGAGTTGTGTTTTGCACAGACAACACCAGCTGTGTAGATCCCTGATCCCTGAGCCTTTTTTTTTTTTTTTCCTTCCTTCGGTGTGTGTGTAGCACTGGGGTTTGAACTCAGGGCCTCATGCTTGCTAGGCAGGTGCTCTTACCCCTCGAGAGCCACTCCAGCAGTGCTTTAGAATTCAGAGTCGGCTCAACCTTCAAAAGGCGATTGAGCACATGTGTTCCGCAGTCCATCACATTCCAGAAGGGTTGCGTTGAGATGCAGAAATGAACACTCAACACGGTTACCATAGCTTTTTTGTTTGTTTTGTTTTCAGTGCTGGGGATGGGACCCAGGGCACAGGGCTTGTCAGGCAAGCCCTCTACCACTGAGCTGCACCCCCAGACCAGTCACAGTGGGTTTTACAGTCAAAGAATTATGAAAAATTGTGCTTTCTGGCTGTTGGAATTTCAGAGTTGAGATCATGATGAAAGTGGAGTCTTCTTGTGAGATTGGGGCTGCCATGCTGGCTGTCACAGCTCTGTTAGCTCAGCAGGAGAGGAAGGGAGCTCCTGACTCACTCTGCAATCACCCAGCCATGTGCCAAATATGAAAGAGAGCTGTGCAGGACCAAAAGCGTGCACTCCACCTTGCTGGCTTCAGTGCTTAGCCAGAGGAAGGGTGGGCGTCCTGGGTTCTCATCTCATGAAGCCAAGAATGAGCTTCACTTCACGGATGAGAGCTAGAAAAGTGGGAGGACAGAGCCCACAGGGCTGAGAGCATCCCAGGAGAGGGCCAGAGAAGTGACAAGTGATGTGGTCTGAGGTTTTTATCCACTCTCTATAGGTCGTTGCTCAATCTCTATGCTAATTAGTTGTGCAGAAAGCAGCATTTTGACTGGTGTCCTGCAATGTTCTGTTTGGTCTGTCCTGCCTTTCCTTCTTTCCAGAGGTTTCCAGGGGCCCTTCCTTCTGTCTCAGTAGGATTGTGGGGATATACACACACAGTGAGGACCCAAAGAGATAAGGGGCTTGCCTAGCAGCAGGTGGGCCCACAGCACCTGCCTTTCATTGTTTTAAGGCATTTCAAGGCTTTACACTTTCCTATCTCAGCAAACTCTCCCACTTTACTCGCTCTTGTCTGTGAAGTTCAATCTTGGTTTTGTGAGAGAAGAATCCAGAACGCCAATCCTCCCTCTGGCTAAACACCAAAGCCAGCAAGGTAGAGTGGAGGCTTTGGGCCTACACAAATCTCCCCTTTCAGTAGGAAACTGACAATGTAAAGGATTCTTGTCCATAGCAATGCAAACTGGTCCTGTCCACTGAGATGCGACTGGTTATGCTGCCAGGCAGCTGGTGGCTCATGGCTGTACTCCTAGCTACTTGGGAGGCTGAATTCAGAAGGATCGTGGTTCGAGATCCCTGAGTCTCGAACCAGAGCAAAATGGGCTGGAGGTGTGGCTCAGATAGTACAGATCCTGCTTTACAACGGCTGAGTTCAAACACCAGTCCTACCAAAACCAACCAAACAAAACCCCCACTTTATTAGTGAATTCACTTTAGAATATCTTCTTGGAGTTCTTTCATAACCAGTTGACATCTTAGTCAATGAGTTAGGATCTTCGATACCTGACCACTTTACAACTATGAATCATGAGTATATCCTTTGTAAGAATAATCTTTTGGCTGGGTGCCAGTGGTTTACACCTGTAATCTTAGCTACTCAGGAGGCAGAGATCAGGAGGATCAAGGTTCAAAGCCAGCCCAGGCAGATCATGAGACCCCCATCTTGAAAATATCCAACACAAAGAAAGGTTGGTGGAGTGGCTTAAAAGGTAGAGTGTTCTACCTAGCAAGCATGAGGCCCTGAGTTCAAATCCCAGTACTACAAAAACAAAACAAAAAAAACCCGAGTTATCTTTTATAGGTTCTAAGAATGAATTCCAAAAATAGAATTGCAAGGGAGAAATAGATACATCTGTTTTTTTTGTTTGCTTGTTTGTTTTAACACATATTGTCAGCTGGATGACAGTGGCTCACACCTGTAATCCTAGCTACTCAGGAGGCAGAGATCAGGAGGATCAAGGTTTGAAGCCAGCCTGGGCAAATAGTTGGAGAGACCCTATCTTGAAAAAACCCTTCACACACACACACACACACACACACACACACACACACACACACACACACACAGGGCTGGAAGAGTGGCTCAAGGCACAGGCCTTGAGGCTTGAGTTCAAGCCCCAGTGCTGCAAAAAATAAAATATAAGTAAAATAAAAAAAGATTGTCAGGCTGTCTTTCCCCCAAACCAGACCAATTTATACCCCACAAAAGAACGTGAAGCAGCCCTTTTTCTCACCCTTTCCCTTACCCATATCCCACTGTTTCCTTCAGTCTCTAGAAATCTGAGGCATGAAATACCCCATGCATAACAGCAATAACCTCATCATGATCAGTTTGTTCTTTTGGGCTGTGTGAATATTTTCCTGGCTCCACGAAGGGCCTTCTCCCATCTTCTGGGTAGTGGTTTTCAACCTTCCGGGCCTGTGAGACTCATGGAGGACCCCACTCCCAGCTTCTGCCTGAGCTGGCCTGAGGTGGGCCGTAGCTAACAATTTGTTTTCTTCTGCCAAGTTTCCCCGGGCCATGCCTTGAGAAGGGCCGCCAAGGGTTGACTGAGCTGAGATCGTACCTTGGCTCGTGCCTGGCAAGGATGAGTCTGAAGACTTTGAGCTCTTGCTGGGATCCACATTGACAGCCGCGAATGACAGTCTCAAACTATACCCTGCCGAGTGGAGAACGCCAGGAAGTAAAACCACAATCCGTATCCTGAAAGGACACACCACCTAACAAACAATGGGAATTCACAATAAAAGTGCCGCAGAGCCGAGGGTTGTCCAGGGCAGTGCTGAGCAGTGCTCTTGCACGGGGCTGGAAGTTGGCACACAGCCAGTCGGGCTTATCAACTGCTTTTAGACCTTCTAATGGGTGGTGGATTCTTCCAAGGCCTGGAGACAGGTCAAGGCTGTTGGGAAAGGAGGTGGGCCTCCTCAGAGCACTCAGTGGTGCTTGGATATCCCCTGTCTGGGCACAAGGGCGTGGGATCTTGGAGGATGAATTCTTATTCCAATTTACAAGGGCTTGCTGGTCAGCTCCAGGGAATTTCCGCAGGTGAAAGAGCCAGCCTGTGACCAAGGGAGCCAGGGCTGTTCCACCCTCTGACACTTGGCCTTGGAATAAGTCCAGGAGGCCGCCTTGAGGGGGGAAGGTCAAGGCAGAGGAGCAGGTCTGGGGATCTGGTGGGGGGGGGGTCTTCCTTATCAGCAGCTGGGGAGGAGGGGGCTGTGGGCCCTGGGAGCTGACCGCCTCTGGCCTCTTCTGCCTGAGTAGAACACTTTCACTCATACGTGGTGTCCAAGGTAGTCCGAATCGTAGAAACCAAGGCTGGGGGAGGAAGGAGGAGGGTTAGTTTTCAACAGGTGTAGCGTTTCAGTTTTGCAGAATAAAAAGTTCGGGAGAACTGTTGCACAGCCCCGTAAATATTCTTCAAGCTGCTTAACGGACACTGCAACATGGTCAAGACGATGAATTTAATTTTAATGTGAACTGTTACTATTTAAAAAAAGCAGGCTGGGATGTAGTTTAAGTGGAGCCCCTGCCTAGTACCTATGATGCCCTGAGTTCAATCCTCAGCACCAGAAAAAAACAAACCAGTAACTATTTTAGACTTCAGAGTTTGAAAGCTTTGAGACAGTCCTGAGCTCCATCGAGAAAGTATCTACAGAAACAGCTTTTCTGAAGGTAATTACACAATATTTATGGATATTTCAAGGGTGGAAACCACCCCTCTCCCTTTTTTTCTTTTTTTTTTTTGAGGCAGGCTCTCTGTGTGACTCAGACTGCCTCAAACTTCTGATCCACCTCCCTCAGCCTCCTGAGTGCTGGGGTTACAAGCGTGTGTCACCTCAACTGGCTGCATTTTTTTTTTTTTTTTTTTTTTGGCTGCACTGGAGTTTGAACTCAGGGCCTCACACTTGCTAAGCAGCATTCTACCACTTGAGCCACTCCACCAGCCCTTTTTGGTGAGGGGTCTTTTCAAGATAGGGTCTCTCGAACTATTTGCTTGGGCTGGCCTCAAACCTTGATCCTCCTGATCTCTGCCAGCTGAGTAGCTAGGATTACAGGTGCGAGCCACCAGCACCTGTCAGCTTTTCAAGATTTTTTTTTTTTTTTTTTTTTTTTTGGTGGTGGTACTGGGGTTTGAGCTCAGGGCCTCACTCTTGCTAGGCAGGCACTCTACCATTTGACCACTTGGGCCACTCCACCAGCCCGTGTTACCTTTTAACATTTACTTCGTTGTAATTCTTCTGCAAGGCTCCTTTTATTAATCATTATTATTATTATTATTTTTTGGTGGTGGTACTGAGCTCAGGACTTCACTCTTGCAAAGCAGGCTCTCCACCTCGGAAGCCACACCTCCAGTCCAGTTTGTGCTGGTTATGTTGGAGATGAGGTCCTGTGGACTATTTGCCTAAGACTGACCCTGAACCTTGATTGTGTGGCACTGGAGTTTGAACTCAGGGACTCTCACTTGCTGGACGAGTGCTCTACCACTGAGCCACTCCACCAGTCCACCATTTATTTTCTTAGGTCATTGCTGTAGTGGAACCCAGGGTGCCCAGCATGCTAGGCAGGTGGTTTACCACGGGGCTACAGCCCAGTCCTGGAACTTATTTTTTAAAACTAGAGATGAAAGCCAAAGCAGACACAAGAAAACAAAACCCCTAGTCAGATGAATAAGGAAAACCACACAGTGTTCTGAGTCAGAACTGCCAGACCACAGGTACTGGCTGACCAGAGCATCACTTCCTGGCATCGAGGGGGCCCAGCACCACCTCAGTCCAGCAGGACCAAGGAAATGGTGGGGCCCTGCTGGTTTTATCTCACAGTTGTCAGTTCCTGGAACGCTCCAGGCTGTAGAGTCCTTCTTCCTTCATGGGCGTGTTCAGTGCTGTCCCCAAAAGAGGTCAAGTCAGCATGGACAGAGCTACTTCTCTGACCTCTACAAGATTCTTTAGCTTTTCCCCTGAGGCCCTGGTGAGGCTGAACTGCGTCCCATAGTTCACACTCCAACTCCAAGGACCTCAGGACGTTAGTGAACTTGGAGACAGGCCCTTTCTGATTCCCAGAAGAGAGGTCACTATGCGGGGTCCTCATCCAGTGTGACTGGGGTCTGTATAATAAGGGGAAGTTTGGGCCGGAAATGTGGCTGCCCTGAGTTCAAACTCCAGTACTGTCAAAACAAAAATGAAAGGGAAAGTTGTATACAGAGACACGTGTGCAGAGGAAGACAGCAGCCATGGGCAAACCAAGGAGAGGGGACTGGGAACAGCTCCTCCCTTACAGCCTCAGAAGGAACCAGCCCCTGTGACACCGTGACCTTGGCCTTCCCCCTCAGAGCTGTGAGAAGATGGACTTCCACGGTTGAAGCCACCCAGCCGTGGGTCAGTGCTGGGAGGCTGATCTGGGCTCCTTGGCCGAGCAGAAAAAGTACCTAGGTTTTAAGGCGTGCTCCCTTTCTCACGATTCTGATTCTGTGTCCTGGGATCCGGCCCAGGGCCTTGCATGTGCTAAGCGAGTGCCCTACACTGAGCTGCAGGCCTCGACTCCATAGTTTACAGGGCTGTGCTGTTTTTAAATTAGCGTAGTGACCTGGATTGTTGCTGGTTACATTTCTTAGTGGTTTTGTTAACGCCCCCACAGCACCCAAAGGCCTGGTAAGTATTGTGCTAGACGCGTGGCTAGATCAAGTTGGCTACATTCTAACCCACTGGTCTTGGTTGGGTTTTGAGCCTTGGTGTTTCCCAGATCTTCGGTGGGGAAGTTCCAGACTGAGTGTCCCTCTGTAATTCTACAGGTCTGACTCTCAGAACCTGAGCTCATCTCCGTCTACCTCCCGTGTGAGGCCTGCAGGCTGCCCAGCAGCGCCCTGCGGGCTGTGCACACACGCTTCCTTGTGCGTTTGTTGTAACTACTGTAACCGTAAACACCACTCCTGGCTCCAGGCCACACAGAACTGGGTGACTGCTCTGTCCGTGGCCATCCTTTGTAGCCCCTGACAGAGGAGGCACGGCTGTTGGAATTTGTTCCTGGATGGTGGAAAGGGTTGACCGTGAGTGAACACAGGCACTTGCAGAAGCAGTCAGAGACACAAGCTACACGGATGCCCCTGGCGTGTCCCCGACTGCCACAGGCATCTCTTTGTCCTTTTTTACTTTTTTTAGTATAAAATTAAAAATTTTGGAGAGCTGGTGGAATGGCTCAAGAGGTAGACAGCCTTCCTCAGGACCACCAAGCCCTGAATCCAAACCCCAGTACCACCAAAAAAAATGTTTTTTTAATTTAAAATGTGTGTATTTTTTGTTGCTGTTGTTTTGTCTCGAGACGGGCATTTCAGTCTGATGTGCAGTGTGACTGACATATCTATCAGCCCTCTGTTGGGGACATTCACAATCTTCTCCACTAGTTCTTTTGAAACACTCAGTTCTTGGCCACAGTTTCCCCCTGAGCTACAGGCCTGGCAGTCCTCTCCTTGCCCACGTCCTGGAGCCTGCTGACCAGCCTCTTTCCATGCCCTCCTGGGGCAGCTCTTACACCAGTTCTGGCCCACTGTGGAGTGACAGCAGCTGGTAGAAGGGTCCCTCTGACTAGCATATGGCTTAGCCGAACACTGACCAAGCGCTGGTTGGGAGGTGGGCTGAGGGTGCAGCTGGTGAGCAAGCCAAGGGCTGGTGGTTCTGCCATCTTGTCTGTGCTCTGCTCTTGTGCCAGCTCTGGATGGCCAGTTGGTCAAGTTCTCAAGCCAGGGAGTCCTATTCTCAACACCGTCCAACCAGACAGCACAAAGGCACACAGGCACCTGAAGGGGCAGCTAGAGTGGCCCCGAGTGTCTAGGAAACTGTCACCAGCGTGATTCTTGTTTCTCCAACAGATGACGTCCCAAGTACTAGTGCCTGTTGCTGGGTGCCACGGGCTCACACCTGTAATCCTGGCCACTCAGGAGGCAGAGATCAGGAGGATCACAGTTCAAAGCCAGCCCAGGCAAATAGTTTGCAAGACCCTATTTCAAAAGAACCCTATCACAAAATATTTGACTGGTGGAGTGACTCAAGGTGAATTCAGGTCCCAGTACTGCAAAAAAAAAAAAAGGCAGTCTGTAATTCTGTTTAGTTAGGAGGCTGAGATTGAGAAGATTCTGGTTCAAGGCCAACCTGGGCAACTAATTCAAAGGACTCCCATCTCAACCAATAGCAGCGTGTGGTGGTGCAAGCCTGTCTTCCCAGCCATGGTGGGAAGCTTAAATAGGAGGCTAGAGGTCCAGGCTGACCTGGGCAAGTGTTCACGAGACTCCATCTCCAAAATAACCAGAGCAAAATGAACTGAAAGCATGGCTCAAGCAGTACAGTGCCTGCTTTGCAAGTGCAAAGCCCTGAGTTCAAACTCTGGTCCCACCAAAAAAAAAAAAAAAAAGAGAGAGAGAGAGAGAAGTACAGACCAAGGGCAATACAGACAGGGTGACTCACTTGGACCCCTGCCCGTGATGACATCGCAGCTTCATGGGGATGGCACACTTGGGAGTAGCTTAGGGGGAGTCATCAGGGGAACCATGAGACACTGGGTCCCCCAACCCTGGGGAGCGAACTGCTGATACCAACAGAGTGGCCGGGGCGGGGAGGGGGGGCTCTGCTGAGAGACAAGACAAGTGCAAAGGTCTCATGCCATGTGGCCCCTCCCCTAACTCTTAAGAGTGACACAAGGTGAGGAATAGAGAGCTGGGATGTGGCCAAGCGCAGAGAGAGAGAGAGAGAGAGAGACAGAGAGAGAGAGAGAGATCCTGGGTGGGCAGGCCAGCAAGTTCCCTGTGGTGGCAGATGAGAGTGAGTCAGCACACAGGCAGTGGGAAAATTACGGTGTGTAGGACTGACACACACACCACACACCCTATAACACACACCAGAGCACACTATAGACACACACCAGAGCACACACCACTCACAATACACACTTCACAGCACACCACGCACCCCACAAAATACTAGTCTCTCACGTTGGGAGCATGGAAGTTTTTGTTTGGTTGGTTTTCGGTGGTCCTGGGGTTCGAACTCTAGGCAGGCATTGTACCTCTTGAGCCACTCCCCCAGTATCTCCCCCACCCTCTTTGCCAATAGTATGGTTTTGAACTCAGGGCCTTGTGCTTGCTAGGCAAGTGCTCCACCATTAGAGCCACACCTCCAGGATGGGGGTGGATTTGGAATCGTGAGCCCACAGGGTGTCCTCTCTGGAGCGAGGACCTGTTCCAGGCCTGTCTTCAGCCTCAGGTGCTCCAGACGTCCTGGGTGTTCTTGGCACAAGGCTGCCTCTCTACAGCCTGCCTCTGTGTAGCAGAGGTTGTGTGGCCTCCCATGTTTCTGTCTGAGTTTCCCTCATTTTTGTTTTTGAGGGGCTGGGATGGGACCCAAAGCCTGGCGTGTACTCGGGAAACCTCCAGAGCCATCCCAGTTCTCTTTTTACTGTTTTTCTTTTCTTTCTTTTTTTTTTTTTTTTTGGTGATGCTGGGTTTCAAACTCAGTGCCTCATGCTTGTTAGGCTTGCAAGGCAGGCACTCTACCACTTGAGCCACTCCTCCAGCCCCAGATCCCCTCTTACAAGGACCACTCTAACCTGTCATGACCTCATCGTAAATGCTTTGTTGTGAAAGTCCTGTTTCCAGTGAACTCCCATCCACAGGCACTGGAATTTTAACGCATCCGTTAGAGGACACAGTTCAACAGTGAACATGAGAGTCACTTGCACCTGAGGAAGACGGCCTGCAATGTCGCCCTTCCAGCCTGGTGCCAGCTGCAAGAGGACAGACACCCTTCACCTTGGGCCTCAACGCCTGTGGAACAGGCACTTAGAAATTGCTCCTGCTAAAAAGCACTGACTCGTTGTCAGGCGCAGTGGCTCATGCCTGTAATCCTGGCTACTTGGGAGGCTGAGATCAGGAGGATCATGGTCCCAGGCCAGCCCAGGCAAATTGTTCATGAGACCCCCATTTCCAAAAAAAAAAAAACCAAAGCAAAATGGACTGGAGGTGTGACTCAAGTACTGTGCCTGCTTTGCAAGCACAAAGCCCTGAGTTCAAACCCCCGTCCCACCAAAAAAGCAATAAACAAAGGCTGACTCCTCACCTGCGAATAGCTTGGCACCCCTGCCTCTGTTTTGCATGTCTCCTTTGTTCTGAGGCTCTCTTTTGCAATCACCTGGGGTTCCAGGAAGGACAGACCAGATGGATAACATCTTTATGACAAAACTACCCACAAGGAAAATCAGCAGAGCCTTGACAGACAGACATTTCCCTTCCTCACACCCCAAATGAGGAGAATGACCTATGGAGATGAGGCTGCACCCTGGAGCAGGAGGAATCATGTCATGGGAACCTGATCACTCCCCTCCAGTGGTGACAGTGATGGCAACTTCTCCAGAACCCTTGCAGAACCAGACCTGAGGATAATGGTCAGCCTGGCCACCCTGGACCCGGTCTGCCTAGTCCGTGTGCACCTCTCACCCCTGCTCCAGCTCTTCCTCTATTTAAGCTGAAACGCCTGTCTATACCCCAAAGATGGCTGTGGTGTTTCTCTCTTCCTGAGCCGTGCCTGGTGCTGTGCAGTCAGCCTCCTTTCTCTGCCCTTCACCACTGCTCAGCTCCTTATTTGGCGTATTGGGGTGAGTGGCTGGACCTGACAAGTTGGAACCCCTGAAGTTGGGCTTCTGGCCTAGAACTCTGGTTACACCTGGCTCTGGCTGGCTGACTCACGCCAAGGTTTGCAGATTCATGCACGTAGCTCATAGCTCGGCATGGATGAATAATAGGTGCTTTTCAGATGCGTGAGACGACTGACCAAAAGCACAGCCTCACAGGGGCCTCAGTGGTAGAGCACTGCCTGGCTTTTGGGTCCAGGGCTCCATCCCCAGCACTGTAAAAAATAAATAAATAACAGAAAAATAAACTAAGGATAAAATGTTATTGACTTTACAGGTTCCTTAGAGTTTCCTCCTGTAATAAATAACCAAATTGTAGCTACTACTTCTTGAGAGGCTGTGATAATTTTTTGTGATTAAATTTAGTTTTCATAGTCAAACATGAAAGGTCCGAGTTGACTGCATCTAATAATCTCGAAGGTGACTGGACACTGAGGTGGAGTGGGGGCAGAGACCACCCATCCTTCCGGTGGCCTTTGCTGCCAGGAGGTGGCTTCAGAGAGTAATGGGTCCTCAGTCCCGGGATCTGAACAAGCGCTGGCCATGGGGCACCCCCTGTTATGCAATCGGGGAGAGAGGTGCATGTTGCCCAATGTCACATCACCTGGGACATTCTCGTCTTGGGGATTTCTGCAGGAATCCCTGCCTCGGATTTTGGCTTGTCACACTGCTTCCGAAAACTCTGGGAACCTCCAGCTGGTCCAGGGGAGAAGGCAAGGCACTACTGACAGAGGGAATGAGCACACCGGGTCATTCCCAATGTGCGGTAATGGGGTCTACACCGTGGGCCACTCCATCAGCCCTTTTGTGTGATGGGTTTTGTCAAGATAGGATCTCCTGAACTATTTCCCTCGGTTGGCTTAGAACTGCAATCCTCCTGATCGCTGCCTCCTGAGTAGCTGGGATTACAAGTGTGAGCCATGATGCTCGCCCACATTGGGTTCCTGTGGTCTGTCTTGAAGGCAACGGTAATCAGTGGTGTCAATCACAAAAGGGACTGCAAGGACCTTAAAGCCCCTGGGGTTTTTTAAGGAACAAGGAAAGAAACCTGCTGATTCTGAGGACAGCACCCTTTGGCTACTGGCCATTAGGCAGAGCTTAAAAGTCACTCAGTGGCCTGGGGGGCCTTGCCCCACCCCAACTAAACCACAATAAGGACAAAACATAGAAAGTCGTCCAACGTCCCTTCCTGAGGTCCTGGGGTGTAAGGCAGGAAGTAAGCCCACTGCACCTGTGCCCACGTCAGACATCCTCACAAGGACCTCTGTGCTCCAGCTTTGAGCCTCCTGGGGGTGTGAGGTGACCCCAGAGCCACCGGTCTCACCGTGCATCCTGGTGGCTCCTCTGAAAACTAGGAGACATGGGGAAGGGATAGTCTGCTGTTCCTTGTTGTGGGCTGTCTGAAGACAGTGGCTACTGGGGCCTCTGACAGTCAGGGACTGACTGGGTTCAGCTGGGTACTTCTTACCTCGTTGGCTGCTATCATGGGAGGGTGGATGGGCGGGCAACTGCAATGTCACCCACTGGCCTCCCGAGCAGCTGGGCTTCAGCCTGGAGACACCCCAAACTCCCTCCTCATCAGCAGGGCTCTCTAGGCCAGGAGGCCTGGCCCACCTCCCTCCTCAGCATCGTTCTGGTACAAGGAGTGAGGAATGCCAGGACAAGCAGACTCCATTCTAAGGCCCAGATGGCCCACACCTGGCCTGAAGAGTGACATAATGGCTCAGATCTGGGCCAGCCGTTAATATAAGGGCCCTAAGCTGGTGCCAAGCGTTTCTCACGCCTGTCATCCCAGCTACTCAAGAGGCAGCGATCAGGAGGAATGTGGTTCGAAGCCAGCCTGGGCAAGTAGTTCTTGAGACCCTGTCTTGAAATACCCAACAGGCTGGTGGAGTGGCTCAAGTGTTAGAGTGCCTGCCTAGCAAGCATGAGGTCCTGCGTTCAAATCCCAGTACCACCAAAAAAAAAAAAAGCTTCCAAATTAAAACTACAGTGAAATACTATTGCTGGGCGCTGGTGGCTCACACCCATAATCCTAGCTACTCAGGAGGCAGAGATCAGGAGAATCGTGGTTCAAAGCCAGCTCAGGCAAATGGCCCTGAGTTCAAGCCCCAGGATTGAAAAAAGAAAATTCCGAACACCTGATCTCTGCTTTCTGAATAGCTAGGATTACAGGCGTGAGCCATGGTGCCCAGCTAGCAAGTCACGCTTTGCTGTTTCCTACTCCTCTGCTTTTCTTTTTTTAAAAATTTCTGTCATAGGCTTTATGTATTATTTACTTATTTTGTGGTACTGGGGCTTGAACTCAGGGCCTTCACCTTGAGCCACTCCACCAGCCCTATTTTTGTGAAGGGTTTTTTGAGATAGGATCTCACAGACTATTTGCCCAGGGCTGGCTTCAAACTGCCATCCTCCTGATCTCTGCCTCCTGAGTAGCTAGGATTACAGTCATAAGCCACCAGCACCCGGCTGAATTTATTTATTTATTTTTGGCCACACTGGGGTTTGAACCCTCTGTTTCTTTCATTGCACTTGGGACAGTGTTCTAATCTTAGACTCTGTACCCAAGAACAGAGGAACAGCTGGAACTCCCCACTGCCGACCATATTTCCTTCTGTCCTCCTTCCACTCCTTTCGGCTCTACCTGGGAACCTCCCCAGCTTCCCTGTGCTCTTGTCCACCCCATCCTCTGGCTGATTTCTCCTTTTTTAGAGTCACTCATTGCTGGGATGGAACCCAGCCTGGAACATGCCAGGCAAGTGCTCTGCCACGGAGTCACTCCCCGGCCCTCACCTCAAATTAGTATGACATCTGCAGGTTGGGTCCATCCTGTCACACAGGATGCCCGTCCACTTCCTTCACGACACCTTCCACCACGGTGACTCAAGCCATATTTGTGGAGCTCCAGGTCAGACACTGGCCTCTCCCCCGCAATGCCAGCTCATGGAGGTTTGGGACTGTGACTGACCCATGTCCAGATGGCACCGTGCCTGGCATAGGTAGATATTTAACAAATGGCTGGTGTATGGATGAGGGATGGCTGGGCCATTGAACATGAGTGACCGTGTCACATGACACTTGTCCACAAGCCAGAGGGACAATTTGAGTTTGCCATCTAGGAGGCTCAGATGGCAGTCACATGGGAGATCGACACTCATGTCTTTAACATGATCGCTGCACTCTCACACTAGACATTTGAGAAGCCATGTCTCCTAGAGAGGCCTCCCCGCAAGGCTCCCGAGCTGGACTGAGGTTGCTCAGTGTCATGGGCTCCTGGGTGAGGAGCGAGGTCTCAGCCTCCAGTTCTGCCTCGGACACATGGCTGCAGAGAAACTGCTGGGCAGACATCTGCTCTGCTCTGATCAGCAGTCGCCCCCTGGGTCCTGACTCAGTCTCAAGTACAGTCAGAACCTGGAGAAGAGCAGACATACTTTTTCCAGCTCCTGTGCTAGGCCATCAATCCTCCTCAGCAGCCTGGGGGAAAGGAAGGGGAGGAAAGGCAGGTGTCCCAGAGGCCCTTGGCTGTCCTAGAAGAGACAGCAAGCCTTGGTCCTGCCCAGTGAGACCAATAGCAGCAGCTACCCTGGAGCATCTCAGTCAGGACAGGATGGCCAGCTCAGGAGGGGCAGGTCCCATTTCCCACACAGGACGGCTTTATGAGGGCTCACTGGACTTGGGACTTACTACTGGCAGCTGCGCCCTTCCTGCCTGCTCAATCAGAGCGGCAAAAGCCAGCCTCACCTGGACCAGCCTTACCTGCCAGCCTCACCTGTGCCAGCCTCACCTGCCAGCCTCACCTGCGCCAGGTGCTGTTGGAGACTTTTACCTGGGGAAACTTTGTCTCCCGATGGCCAGCCCTGCAACTACAGTGCTCTGTCTGCCACCCCCCAGGCCATGACACTTGGAAGGGCAGGACGATAGGGCCAGGAGACCAAACTGTACACCATTATGTCCATCTGTGGACATTGGGCCTCGTGACCCCTCAGAGACCCCTTGTGACCCAGCAGACAGTTCCCTAATAACAGGGCTGTGCCAGTCATACTGCAGGGAGACATGGACCCACACCAGCACACGCAGGCATATACACACCCACTTGCACACCCACCAGTACTAACATATGTGTACACTTAGACGCACACACACACATATTCATGTATGTGCACGTGTAACCAAGAGTTCCAGGCCCGAGACCACACTCTGGCCACTTGGCCCCATCCACCAAATAAAGAGATGAGCAATGTGAAGTCAGAGAAGGAAGGCTTGTTACACAACACCAGCAGCAAAATAAGCATTCTGTCCTTCCCCCTCAGACAGATGGACAGAAGGGAGCTTTAGGGTTTTTTCTTTTGGTACTAGAGATTGAACCAGGGCCAGGCTCCTGCTAGGTAACTGCTCTAGCACCGGACCCATGCCTCAGTCCCTTTAGGTTTAAATAGAGGAAGAAATTAGGGGTAGGAGGTGAGAGGTTTGCATAATTCTTAAATTGTTCTGGTCACAGCAGAGTCCCAGGTCAGAGGAGTGGCCTGGTTGCTTTGATGTCTCAGGAGTGGCCAGGCAAGGCCTACTTATAACAAGAAAGGCATTGTTGCCTGGTGGACGGCTGTCTCTCGAGGCTTGAGGCTCAGCTGATTCTTTCCTTGGAGTAGTTTGAGCCCCACATTTTGAAGGTGCTATCAATTGGTCCTGTCCCTTCTGGAACTCAAGGTGATGGCAGGAGAGAGGCTCTGAGTAAGGACGCAGGGGTAGAGTGGAAGCAGGGACGCCAAGCAGGCCCAAGAGAGGAGTTGTGCTGTGGGGGAGACCCCCATTTTAAGGGACATGGCGAACAAAGACGTACCGAGCAATAGGGGGTGGGCCCAGCCCATTGGAGGCCCAGGTAGAACACAGATGTCCCTGTGTGTGAGAAGTTCAAACCATGATGGGAGGAAGAGACAAATAGGAAGCTTCACAAAAATGGAGACACAATCAAAAGTTGCCTAACCAGTGGAATAAAATTTACTTCTTTGTGTAGCCACCACCATTTTTTGTTGTTGTTGTTAGTACTGGGTTTGAACTCAGGGTCTCACACTTGCTAGGCAGGTGCTCTACCTCTTGAGCCTCTCCGCCAGCCCTCGTCTCTTGTCTTAATGTTGTCCTAATAAATCTTTGCTATCTTCCACTCTCTTTCTTAGTAAATTCATTTACCAACCTGCGGCTCCCCAAGTCCACAGCAAGTGCTTTTTGGCAAAAGCAGTTTAAGCTGGGTGCCAGTGACAAACGCCTGTAATCCTAGCTACTTAGGAGGCTGAGATTGGGAGACCCGTGGTTTGAGGTCAGCCCAGGCAAATAGTCCGTATGATCCCATCTCCAAAATAAGAGCAAAATGGACTGGAGGTGTGGCTCCAGTGGTTCTGGAATAGACACCAGAACCACCAGGGAACTCCCACAGCCAGGGGAGATGAGGGGTTTGTGCCCCAGCCCGGCCCTACAGCCACCTCAAGCTTGACATCAGGTTTAAGGTCTGGCTGTGCTGATGACACCAGCAGTAAATTGAGCCGTCCACCCCAAAGGCAGCTGGGGTCTGTCATGCCTCCAGTGCCCTGCTCACACGCCTAGCACACGGGGAACCTGCTTGTGCTGCTGGTGTGGCAGGGAGGAAGGTGGAAGGTGCCATCCCTTTTGAAGGGCAGACTGCGAGAGATCCACGTGTTCCCCAAAGATGGCAATTAGTCCCATTTCCTTCCCAACAGACACTTGTTTCTGCCAAAATCTTCTTGCTAAAACATACTCCTCCCACTGGCAACAAAAGAACTATAAAACCTGACATCCAACCCGATGCAGGGGACTTTCAGATTCCCGGTCCCACTGCACACCTCTCTGTGTGGCCTTTTCTTTCACTTCTCTGCAAATAAAATTCCTTTGATCTTGCTTGCGTTCCTGCCTTTGATTTCTACCCAAGAGTGGAACAAGGACCCTCAGCACCAGAGACTTCCAGAGCATCATCTTGGTGACCACGAAGGGACCTTCTTTATCTGAGGTGGGTACAGATTGTGCCAAACTGGAGGAGACTGCCTAGGAAGTGTCTGATTGTCCAGCACTCTGGTGGAGTGTGCCCTCCAGGAGAGTCTCCCCCCACCCACAGTTAGCTATGGTGGAACTCTCAGGCTGACTCTCTCTCTCTCTCTCTCTCTCTCTCTCTCTCTCTCTCTCAAATCAGGTCTTCTTCCTTGGAAAGCTGGTGAAAGGCTCCGTGCCCACCTAGCTGATAGGTAGGCATCCCAATACTGCTAAACCCCAGTGCACCATGGCTTGTCTCTCCACTTTTGGTTTCCTTCCTTTTCCTTTCCCAAGTGGATCGGAATGAGTGGCCATCCCTTCTGTCCTAAGCGACAGTGGGCTTCCTTTTTTTCCCATTAGATTTGGGTTAAAATCACCCTGAAAAAGGAGTTTATCAGCAGTATTTCCTAGGCAGACATAATCTGAGGACATTCTCCCCTTCTCAGTGCAAGCCCTCCTGGAGCTTAGACAAAGACCCCCACTGAATATAAAAACCGGCACCTGCCAGCCAGTGAATAGCAGGAGCTGCAGGTCAGTCTAAAGGAGCTGGGTGAGAGGCTTTGCTGGGAGGTCAGCTCTCCCTAAGGATCCCTCTCAACCTCTGTCTTCTTGCTCCACTGTTTACCTGACATTGCAAAGCGAGGGAAATAAATAAAAAGGATTAGGCATTTTTCAGTTTTACTTCTTGGTGTAAGGGCTCGTTTAGTGGCCCTGACAAGAATAAAAAGGCCACGATTTCCTATAGATTAAATACATACTCCAGGAAAAAAATATGTCTGCCCGCCCTGCAGCTTGACTTTTCAGGCAGACACAGCTGTTTTAGGATCCTCAGTGCTTGACTAATGACCCCCACCAGGAACAAATGGGAGCAGGGTTTCTCTCCCTTAGAGTTCAAATTCCAGCCTTCTGGTAGGAGGAAAGAGAAATCCTCAAGATGGCTCCATGGAAAATGCAAAAGGGCACAGTGACAACAGTGGGCCCTGCACAGGGCACTCGGCAGAACACGTTCCTGTGGTTCCCTCTTAGGGAAGGAATTCTTCCCCTATCTGTGCCAGCCCTCCTGGCCAGCCTGGGATCCTTTTTCAATGAATCTTGTTGAACTAGAGGCTCTTAATAATTGGAAAATGGCTAGATTTACAGGTTATAAAATAAATAAGTGAAGACTTGGCCAAGGTCACACTGGTGTGGGTGGTTGCAATCCGGATAGACCCAAATGTCTTCCCCACGACCCTGGCCATGGGTGGCAGTGGCGGAAGGAGGCAGGAGAAAAGGACACCTTCTTCCCAGAGGAGTATGGTTCTGGGTGGGGGAACCAGGTCTCTGGCCCTGGGGAGGCCTAGGCACAAGACCCTCTGTAGGATGGCCAGTTTCCCTTATTCCTCTTTTAGATGGGAGAGCAACACTCCCTAATTCCCGAGGGATCTCACCCTCACCTTCTTACTAAGGCGTTGGAACAATCTTAACCCTGACAGCCTAAGGAAAAAGATTTTCTACTGCACCCAGGCTCAGCCTAAATATCCTTTGGGAGACCAGGAGTGCTGGCCAGAAGGGGAAAACACTGACTGTAACACCATCCTACAACTAGACTCATTCTACAGGCAGGAGGGAAAAGCCCAAACTTTGTAGAAACTGTTAGATAGATGCGGTGTCAGTAGCTACCTTGCAGGCTTTTGCTCCCAGAAAAAAATTTTTTTTAAAACATGGGAAAAAGGAAAAGGCAGTTACCAGGTAACAAAAAAAACCCCAGGGTGTTTACACTGGAGAGTTCTATGGGAAACTGTTTAAGCTTTTCACATAAAATATGTAACCATCTAGAGACGGCTCTTATGGTAGAGTTAATGTAAAAAAAATTTGTGCTTCTACTCTGTTCCACGCTACTTTTAAGAAAATCAGTTTTCAAACTTGTTTCAATCAGGTCTCACAGGCTGCAAGCATTTAGGGTTAACACTCCAGCTCAGAGCAAAGAAAAAGAAGTGCCATTTAAAAACCCTGGCTGTAAGCCTGCAGCAGAAAGCTTAGAATTTGGGTAAAGAAATGACCTTAGCCTGTTTCATTCTGTTGTAAATAAAATCTGGGATTAGATTCTCTCTTATAATACATGGGTCTATCAACAACTGGGCTTTCTATAAATTGTTTTTATACAAAAAATAATTTTAAGGTTGCCTTCTTTCTGGGTTTTTTTTTTTTTTTTCCCAGACAACTATAAGGCTCTAAGTTAAAAGGTTTTTAGGGGTTATTTTCAACAATTATCAAAAAATATAAAAGGATATAGGAGGATACTGCGAAAAAATGTTAAAAGAAAAAGCTTTTAGATAGAAAAAAAGGATTGTGTAAAGAAAGTTTCTCCTCAAAATTGTCTCAAAATGGGGGAAAAAAAGGACGACAATCTCCCCCAGAGGTACAGAGTAGTTGTCATTAAAAGATGGAGCTTATAAATGCTTATATAAGTGACGAAGTTGACCAAAATCTAGGAATTACATAAAAGGTTTTTTAAGGTCAAAATTTAATGTATTAATGTTAAACTAAAATTTAATTCGCTAAGCTCTTAACAACAACTGTCTTAAAAATATTGTTCTGTTCTTGATAACATTTACAAAAAAACTGTCTTAAAGAAAAGGTTTTTGTTCTATCAAGATAACAGTCAGGGATCTTTGGTGCTCCAGAATTTACCAAGACAATCAAGTAGGAAAGCGAAAGTTATTAGGACCCTGAGAGGGGACAGGCAGCTGAGCACAGGGAGTCTGCTGCTCTGACATTGTTGCTCCATTGCGTGGATTGCAGCAAAACCCCTCACGCAGAGCAAAGTGAAAACAAAGGCAGTGCACCCTCCAGACAGGTTGAAAAAGGGCTTTAAAAACCACTACACTGAGGTCCTGAGACTGCAAGTCTTTATTAGAGCTGACAAAATCGAGGTAGTTATTTCTGAAAATAATAATAATGGGTGTCAGTAACTCCCAAACACTGAGCTATGCATTATCCACTCCTCCTACACGTCAGGTGGAGGGAAGTCTTAGCCTGGGACAGTGAGATGGACTCTGTTGATTTTGGGGGGCTCCATGACTACAGATCAACAGAAGCCTGCTGAATATCCTAGGCCATACATATGTCAGCCATCCCGGTTCCTAACTCCACACTTAGTGCGCATAAATATTTACCTGTGTTCTCTGCTGATTTTTGTCAGGGTTTTGGCTACTGAGATAACTAGAGTCATAGCTAAATAAAAGTTTGTTTAAGAGTCAGTTTAGGTAAAACCTTCTAGATGACCTCGTAACTGTGGTTAAACAACTATTGTCTTGGGTGATTCTGATGCAGTCGGTACCAGTACCCTATATGTGCCTGGGATTAGGCTGCTTGGGGTCACCGACACTGCCCCCTCAACGAACAGGAAATCTAAGGTTTTACTCCAAGGGTAACAACTAATACGTACGTAGAACCTCCAGAGAGCTGTGATGCTCTTACTGGCTCCTGTATATTAAATATATTTGTTCTCCAAGTATATCAGGCCTTCTAAAATTTAGATAAACACTGTAACAAAAGGTTAGTGGTACTGATACACTGTTCTGTTAGCTGCTAAATTGTCCATCAGAATTTTAACCATGGCTCTTTTAAGTTTTTGTCTCTTCTGGGGCATTTACAATCAAGTCCATGAAAAATGACTCTAACAAGTGCCTGTCAACCCAGTTAGTTTTTAAAATATCTACTTTTGTTAGATTTTGTTTTGTATTATTGTCCTTGTCTAGAAGCCCACTGCCTAAGAGCCACTCCTTCTAAGCCACTTTGTAGCTTGAATTTGGCCAAAAGGGTCTAGTTGCCTCCCACCTGACCTGCTTGGTGCTTCCCCCCCACCTGCGTAGGACACTAAAGAAAAAGCTAATTCTTACAAGGAAGAATCAAAATGACCAATAGGAAAAATCTTCAGAGGAGACTGCTCAGAGACAAGCAGTTTGGAGACAAGGGGGGAATGCCATCAAAGTTCCAATGGAGTCACTGGTGCCAGACCTCTCAAAAATACCCAAGGCCGAGAGGATTGAGGAAATGGTTCTTAAGCATGTGTGGCCCTTCCAGGCACAAACTCATATTTTTGGGCAGATCTTCTACTTAAATAGAGACAAAGTAAGTATTTCTACTGGCTGCAAACATGTCCTATGGTACTTAAAGGTGGTGCTTTAGTTTTGGACTTAAACAATGGTTTTTTCTTAGACTCATGGACCACAGACTTGGATTTTCTTTTGGTGAAACAAGGAGGATAGGTACAGTTGCCAATACTTCCTGTTATACATATAAACACATATAAATACAGGCATTATAGCGAATGTACAAATTACATTCTCCAACAAGCTAAGTGACTCTGGGCACAGTCCCTGGAAACTCACACGGGCATGGGATCAAATAAAATCCTCTCTAGGACATGGTTCCCCCTTGGTGGGTCCCACAGTTGCCTTCATTCTCTTACTTGTGTTTGGACCTTGCATTCTAAACTTGTCAAGTTCCTTTCCTCTCTCCTACAATCCATCTAACTACAGATGTTGATGGAAATGAAGACGACCTACTACCGAGGCCGCCTGGATCACCCCTAAGCCCTGACGCCTCAGGCCCCTTTACCACCCCCATTCAGTAGGGAGTAGTCATTGAATAGACTGTTCCTAACAACAGTCGGGGTGACCATTGGGGGGACTTGAGGGGCAGACTGCAGAAGGACTATGTGCTCCCCAAGGATGGTGATTAGCCAGGGAAGGAAATACCTTGTTGGCACCAAAATCTTCACTCTAAAACATACTCCTCCCACTGGCAACAAAAAACTATAAAACCTGGGGGACTACCAGATTCCAGTCCCACCGCACGCCTCTCCATGCGGCCTTTCCTTTCACTCCTTTGCAGGTAAAATTCCTTTGATCTTGCTTGAGTTCCTGCCTTTGATTTCTATCCAAGCGCGGAACAAGGACCCTCAGCACCCACGAGTTCCAGAGGGGCACCTGGCTTCAGAACACCTGGCGCCCTGGCCCAGGAACTCACAAGACAAATGCTTGGGGATGGACCTTGGGGACAGAGGTGTGTTCTTTGCTGTCCATAAGGCCAAAGTGCCCTCTTCAGACAGGAACTCTCTACAGATCCGGACAGGCCACCACCCTGACCCCACCTGACCCCTCAGTCCTGTGCCACTGCCAAACTTGAGCTGTGACAAAGCTGTGACAAAACGGGCTGGCTGCACAGTTACACCCACTGAGCTGCAACTCTTGCACAGGGATCCTGCCCGCAGGTCACCCTCTGACCTTGGGCCTGTGACCTTGGTTACATCCCTTCCCTCTCAGCCTGAACCCTCATTCTTCAAGGAGCCAGCAGCCTCTTGCCCACTCCCTCCATTGCACTCCAACTCTCCTGTTCACACTTAGGATTGGCTTGGTTTTGGGGTTCAGAGGGTTTTGGTGGTGGGGAGCTACCCAGGGCCTCACACATGCTGGGCACGTTACCACTGAGCTTCACCCCCAGCCTCTGTGTGTGGGTTTTATTGTGGTGAAGACATAAAATTAAATTTATGATCTTAACTTTTCCCCCAAAGTTTTAATTTTTTTTTTTGTGGTTTGGATTATTTATTTATTTTTTATTCATATGTGCATACAATGTTTGGGTCATTTCTCCCCCCTTCTCCCACCCCCTCCCTTACCCCCCACCCCCTCCCTCTGCCCCCCCACCCCCTCGCTACCTAGCAGAAACTATTTTGCCCTTATCTCTAATTTTGTTGTAGAGAGAGTATAATCAATAATAGGAAGGAACAAGGGTTTTTGCTGGTTGAGATAAGGATAGCTATACAGGGCATTGACTCACATTGATTTCCTGTGCGTGGGTGTTACCTTCTAGGTTAATTCTTTTTGATATAACCTTTTCTCTAGTTCCTGGTCCCCTTTTCCTATTGGCCTCAGTTGCTTTTAAGGTGTCTGCTTTAGTTTCTCTGCGTTAAGGGCAACAGGTGCCAGCTAACTTTTTGGGTGTCTTACCTATCCTCACCCCTCCCTTGTGTGCTCTCGCTTTTATCATGTGCTCAAAGTCCAATCCCCTTGTTGTGTTTGCCCTTGATCTAATGTCCACATATGAGGGAGAACATATGATTTTTGGTCTTTTGGGCCAGGCTAACCTCACTCAGAATGATGTTCTCCAGTTCCATCCATTTACCAGCGAATGACAACATCTCGTTCTTCTTCATGGCTGCATAAAATTCCATTGTGTATAAATACCACATTTTCTTAATCCATTCGTCAGTGGTGGGGCATCTTGGCTGTTTCCATAACTTGGCTATTGTGAATAGTGCCGCAATAAACATGGGTGTGCAGGTGCCTCTGGAGTAACCTGTGTCACAGTCTTTTGGGTTTATCCCCAAGAGTGGTATTGCTGGATTAAATGGTAGATCGATGTCTAGCTTTTTAAGTAGCCTCCAAATTTTTTTCCAGAGTGGTTGTACTAGTCTACATTCCCACCAGCAGTGTAAGAGGGTTCCTTTTTCCCCGCATCCTCGCCAACACCTGTTGGTGGTGGTGTTGCTGATGATGGCTATTCTAACAGGGGTGAGGTGGAATCTTAGCGTGGTTTTCACTTGCATTTCCTTTATTGCTAGAGATGGTGAGCATTTTTTGTGTCCCCATTGAACATGGACTCCCCCCTCCCTGGCTCCACTGTCCTGCTCCCTGTCCGCTGAGGCTCACTGAGGCACTCTGGGGTCACATGCAGGTGGAATCCCATGCCCAGCCTGACTGTGTCCCGGGACTCAGCACGTCTTCTCAAGGCTCCTGAGCCAGAGTGTCTTGGAATGGCCTTCTCAGCAGCTGGGATCTGTTTTCACTCCACTCTTTCTGGGTCATTTTTCTGGGCCCCCTCAGGCAGAGCCACACTAGGTGTGGCCATGTCTCCTCCAATCTACCCTCTGCAACCTGGGGCTCCTCCCAGGAGGCTCCCAGGCCTGTGACATCAGTGTGGAATTCGCCCGCTTGGTTGCAGACAGGAAAACACAGAGCAGCAGGTGACATGACTGTATTTGTTTTCCGCTCCAGCCCCTTGGGCTGCTGTTGCTGGCTGTCCTCAGGCCCTGCTCTCTGCCTCAGGTGTTTCAGGTTAACCCAGCAAACAGTTGGTGCATCCACCTGACCTCTGATGCCTAAATCCAGCTGTACTCCAGAGCCGTTTCCAGCTGAGGCCATAGCCAGGGAGGCCTCAGGAAGCTCCAGTCTCAAAGGCCACCTGCCCTCCTGTCCCTGAGGGCCTGCCTCCTGACCAGTCAGGCACACTTTTTCTGTGTTCCCCACCCATGACTCACCCCTACCCCTCCAGGACTCCACCTAGCCTTTCCCACAGACTTACACTGCTTGGGGAGCCCCTCCACTCCTCCTGGGCAAGGCAGGGAGCAGGCAGCCGCCTCTGCCCAGCGCTACTGCCTGAGAAAAGTCTCCTGGTGTTCCTGGTTCCTCCTCTGCCCTGGGCAAGGCTCTCAGTCATTCAGTCATTTACATGTTAGTGAGAACAAGCTGACTTTGCCATTTCACTGACACAGAGGGCCCATTCAGGAAAAAGGTAAGTCCGTGGTGCAGGGAGGAGCTGGGCATTTGTAGGAGAGCAGGTCTGGGTGGGGCATGACAGGAGTTTTGACATTTCTCAGAGAAATGCCTAGAAATGATGGTGCCCTTGGCCAGGACCATGGGGCTCCAACAGGCAGGAAGACACTGCTCCTCGGCCCTCTGTTCCTCCTGGTGAAGGCTCTTCCAGGATTTGGAACCAGGCGGCAGGAGTACTGCTTTCACTCTGTTCCCATCTCCTGTGGGGTGGCAGCTTTGTTAGCAGGGTGTCTGTTCTCTGCTTCCTTGGAGAGTCTGTCCTGTGTCGCCTCTGGGGCCTTGGAGCTGGGGGGCCTCACTCCCTCCCCACCTCCCTGCCGTCATCATCCCCTGCGAGCGTCTAGCCAAAAACTGCCCTCCAATTTCACTCGCAATGAAAACCCACTGGGCCATTGGGACTAAGCATTGCTGCTGTCTCAGTCTGCCTGAGTGTCCCCTGGCACTCTCACCACCTGTCCCAAGAGATGTGGCCCTTGAGTCTTAGGGCCTGGGCTCCAGGGCCCTACTACCCGTGCAGGTGTTCTGGGTGCTCTTCACCCACCACTGTGGGTGGCTCAAGAACTGGACGTTGGCCCTCTGCCCACTGTGTTGCTGTGGGAGGAACGACTGAGTCGCTTGTTTCTGCCTGCATCTCTGAGACTGGCTGGATAAGCCACCGATTTTCCAGGAGGGTGAAACCTCGGGCCCTTCCCGGGACGGGCCTTGACACTCAGAGCCAAGGGTCTGGGAGCACCTCACCTCACCAGAGGGGCTGCGAAGAGGGAGTGTAGTGGGCACCTCTGCAGCCGAGGGTGGCAGGGTTTGGAAGAGGACAAGGACTTGGTGCCAAGGAGACAAACCTCTGCTCCACAATGGCTGCAGACCCTCAGGGGGCCCCTCACTGGGACAAGAGGAAAAGCAGGGGCTCCAGCGGGAGACAAGCTGTCCCCAGGTGTTGGGACGAGTTTATATGGGGATATCCGTCAGGGTGGGACACTGTCCCTGAACAGCTATGGAGCCAAGGTCTTGGCAAACCCAGGCTGGCTTCTGACCGCTTCTGTGGGCAGCTGTGTCCCTAGGTCTCCTTTGAGGCCTCTCCCTCAAGGGCCTCTGTGGCCCCAGGTGACCCCACCAGGGACAGCACCACATTGCTCTCCTGGTGCCACTCAGAGCTGGGTTGGTGGTCCTGGCCTCCGGGGGCTGAGCTGCCCATCCAGTCCCCCTCTTTGGCCTGCTTCTGTGTTCATGGCCTGGTCCAGGACCCTCTGCTCGGCTCCCTGGCCAGGTACTTCTGCAGCCAGAATGGCTCCCTTCTTGACTTGAGGCAGGGGTCTGACTGCTCCTGGCACAACCAAAGGTCTCTGAACATTTCAAGGTGGCTATCCCTATCTAAAAAATATCTGTTCCTCTACCACCTGCGCCTATGCAGTAGTCTCTGCCATGGCCTGGCCCAGAAATTCTGGTCTCTCACTCCTGAATCCTGGAGCTGAAACCTGTAGGGAATTTGGGATCTTGGAGGCTCCTCTTCCAGCCCTGCCTGCCTTGAATGGCTACCTTGCCTTAGACCCAGGTCCCAAGTCTGAGTTGTTACGTCCTGTTTACCCGATTCCTGATTTCTGTTAATTTGACAAGAGTTGTAGAACTCAACAGTGTCTGGGGCGGCGAGGCCCAGGGGTACAGAGGGAGCGGTGCATGGGCTCTGCCCCTGCTGGAAGCCACACAGGTGGGACGATAGACAAATAGGCAGTAGATGGATCCAGTGTGGTGGACATCGTCAGCCGAGGGATGCCTGGGCAGCCAAAGGGCAGAGATGCCAAGCAAGTCAGGCCTAAAGGCAGGAGTGGTGTCCCCTGCAGATGCCAGGGGTGGGCAGAGAGACCCAGTTAGTGTTGAGCCAGTGCTGGGGGTCCCCTGCCTGGGAGGAGATGCTCCCAGCATCCTTCAGTCAGTCACCTGAGTGCCGGTTGGGCTCGCTGGAGGACAGTGCCCAGGCTGGTCTTCTGGGCCAGGTGGCAGGTGAGAGGCAATTAGAGCCAATGCCATTAGGTCATGGAGTCTGAAGCCATGGAGGGCACAGCCCTGACTCAGCTGGGGCGTGGGTCAGGCGAGCCCACGGAATGAGTGCGTGCCAGCCACCGCCAGAGCAGCTGGCAAGACGGCAACTCGGGGAGCTGCATCCTCCCCGGGCACGAGGGGTCCCTTCTCGGTGAGGCAGCCCGCTCAGGGGCCTCACAGCACACCTGCCAGGTTCGCAGTCACCTCCGCCGACAGAGGGAAACTGAGGCAAAGTGGGCTGAGTGAGGTTAGAGAGCTGCGCAGCTGGGCTACTGGCTCCCTGTCGGGCTGCCCTTCCTAAGCCTCATCCTGGGGGATGCCGACCAGCTGCTGGGACACAGGTGGACCTCTGCCTCCAACATGGCTCCTGCCTGTGGGGCTCACCAGTCTCCTCCCCAGGACCCATCTAGAACGGTGCTCCTGGTCATAGAACGTTCTGGAACCTGCAGGACTTTCTCCCTTGCCTTCCTCTCCCCACCGGGCCTCAGGCTGGCCAGCTCTTTGCATTGTGGGGGTCCCTGCTTGGCAGGTGGTTGTGAGCTATGAGGAGTGGGTGCCTTTCAGCCTCTTCGGGGGCTGTTTGCACCTTCTCCAGGTTCCTGGGTGCACGCCCGGGGCCTGGCTTTCAGCCTGGAAGGGCTGCTCCCGGGAGCTGAATGGCAGGTTCCTGATGCCCAGCCTGGCCGTCAAGGGCTTCACAGTCATCCTGACCTCTTTGGTCTGCACCCGCTCTGGGAAGAGGCATTTGTCCCTGAGCAGTGACCATCGGAGACCAAGTGAGGTTCTGGAATCTGCTCTGGAAGGACCCCAGGATCTGTGCCAGGCCCTTCTCCTCAGGCCAGCCCTAAAGCCTTGTGGGACATGAAGGAGTTATCTTCCAAATCAGCTGCCCCCCAACCCCGCCCCCCGCCTGCCCCTCACCTGGCTCCAGGACCCACCCAGCCTCAGCCCTTCCCACCCTCCCACCTTCTGTCCCTCTGCCCAGGTCACTCCCAGCCAGAGACCCTCCACTCCTGACCCAACTCTGCTTCAACTCTTTCCCCTCCAAAAAAAAAAAAAAAAGAAAGAAAGAAAAAATCAGATATTTTTCTTTCCTTCTTTTTCTTTTTTCTGGTGTCACTGGGGTTTGAACTCAGGGTCTCACACTTGCTAGGCAGGCACTTTACCACTTAAGCCACTCCACCAGCTCCTGGTGTGATGGAGTTTTTTGGGATAGGATCTCTCAAACTATTTGCCCAAGCTGGCTTCAAACCATGATCCTCCTGATCTCTGCCTCCTGAGTAGCTAGGATTACAGGCCAAAGGGAATATTTTGATCACTGAGGTAGGAAACCTCAATTTACTTAGCTGGTGGCTCACACCTACAATCCTAGTTACTCAAGAAGCAGAAATCGTGAATCAAAGACAACTCTAAGCAATTAGTTTGGGAGACCCTATCCCAAAAAAGACCAACACAAAACAGGGCAAGTGGTAGAGCGCCTGCTTAGCAAGCATGAGGCCCCAAGTTCAAACACCAGAACTGCAAAAGAAAAACAGTTGTTATGCTGTATTGCTTAGGGAACTCAAGGAAAAAAAAATTCTGTACGTGATCAGTGCACACATTTTTTTCCAAATATTTCCACTTGGTTGGTTGACTCCACAGATGTAGGACCCATGGGTGGGGAGGCTGACTGTAACAGAAACTGAGTCTTAAATTACCTGAAAGATCGGATGGGTTTTGCAGTCCCCACAGCCGGCCTTGCACCACCCGTTCAGAAGCAGTAACTGTTACTGGGATCTGAGCATCACCAGCTTTGGAGGAGGGAGGAATCTGAGCGCTGAGCGCTGTGTTGGCCGGGCAGCATTCACACCCAGGGCCTCTCAGCAGTGCTGTGCCGCTCAGGGCTGATGGCCTCTGTCCTGTGCTTTGTTGGGGGTTGTCAGCAGCCCTGGCCTCCTCCCACCAGCTGCCAATGGACTTGTCCTCATCCAGCTGTGACAACCAAGAATATCCCCAGACATTGCCAGGGTCCCCTTGGAGGGGCAGGAGTGAGCAGCAGGTTGATTACAGTGTCCAAGCTGGTGGAGGACATCACCTGGGTCAGGAAGTTGGCATCTCAGTGGGGTCTGAGGCCCACATGAGGGACCTTCCCTGGTTCCAGTGCTCCTGTCCTCCTCCGACAGGTCACTCAGGACTAGCCAGGCTTCTCCATGGCCAGGCCCTTCCCTGGCAAGTCTGGGGGCTCTCTCTGTCCTGCTTGCCCTCCAGGGTGGCCCAGGTGGAGACAACTCTCAATTGGTCCCCAGGTCCCAACTCTCAATTGGTCTCCAAGAATTTGGAGATCAGCCTGGCTGCCCAGCCTGGGTGGGGCCTGGTGAGTCAGGCACTGGTCTGACCTGGAGCAATTCTCCTTTTCTGGGGTGTTTTGAATTCCTCCGAGTGGCAGGAGGAGTCTGGTCACTTACCCAGCTCTGCGCCTTGCCTGCTCCCCTGTGCACTCGAGCCAGGTAGCCCTGGTTCCTAGGATGAGGCTCCTGAACGATTCCTGAGGCACCCAGGTGCCCCTGTGCACCTCTATCACCTCTCCCAGCCTGTGCTGAAAACAAAACGATTCTGAAGTCCTCTGCCCTCCTCCCCAGCCCTTCAGCAGCTCTTGTAGTCTGAATTCAGTGCTGTGAATAAAGCCAGAGGCCTGCAAGGCCACCTTCCCACCACCTTCCTCCTGCCTCATGTGGCCAGTCCTGCCCGTCCGGCCCCCTCCTCCACCGTGCTGACTGCGTGCCCCACCCCCCACCATGCCCTACTGTCTCTCACCATCTCCCTCACCGAAGCACAGCTGGGCTTGGGCTCTCTGATGGCGACCTTCGTGAATGGAGGAGGCTCGGCTCTGTAAATATTTGCTGAATGGAGCACAAAAATACACAGAAATGAAACTGGGTGAGGCTCAGACTCCGACGGCCAACAGAAGCAGCCAGTGCCTCGGCCGGTGCCTCCTGTTCATGTGTCTGCAGGGCCCTGGTCCTAGGAAGGATTCCAGGCCCAAGGGTCCCACGAAGAGGAGACTGGGCCTTGAAGGTTCCAGGGTGAGGCCCCCACCTTGGGCCTGGGTGGGCTTTGGTGGCTCTGATCCACCAGGCTGGTGACAAGAGCAGCTTTGCCTGCCCTGGGCTCCGGATGCCTTCTGGGAAAGCCGCAGGTATGGGAGTAATGCCAAGTACAAGACGCCCAGGGAACCCAAGCTTCACACGAGCGAGAGTGGACATTAGTGCAAACACCTGGGGGTGTGCTTGCACCAGACGGATGTCCGTTGTCCTCTGAAGCTCGGACTTGACATGAGCCCTGGGACCATCGCTCCCTGCAAGGCCTCCAGGAAGGTGGTGGGAGACACATTTTTGTGATATTCCTTGATTAAAGAAATCCTCAGCTTGCTGTATGAGATGCACACAGAGTGTTTAAGGTTTTAAATTTTTTTTTCAGTATTGAGATTTGAACTCAGGGCCTTGTAGTTGCTAAGCAAATGCTCTACCATTTGAGCCACACCCAGACCAGGGTTTTTGGTTTTTGAGACTGGGTCTCCCTATGTAGCCCAGGCTGGCCTGGAACCTTCAATCTTCCTGCTGTGGCCTCCCATGTCCACTGCCCGTCCACTGCCCGGAGGGCTTTGATCTCGCAAAGGAGCAATTAACAGCTGATGGGTGATGAGAGACTCTTGACTGGGCCGGCAGGAGGTGCCTGAGGATTTGGGTCGGGAGGTGACCCTGCAGGTCCTGCCTGCCATCTCTGTGCTGGGAGGACGAAGTCCGGGGCATGGTGGACCACATGGCCACAACGTGGCATCTCGAAGGTGGCAGGGACACTGGGACTGGAGGGTGCTAATTCTCCAACGTCAGAGTTTGGGGTGCCCATTACAAGTGTGGATGGGGCGGGGTCTGGAGCCCAGGGAGCGGACGTGTTGACTGTCCGCCGGTACTGGTACCGAGGTTGGCCTTCTGCCCCAGAGCAGGGTGACCGAGGCCATTTGAGCCAGCCATTTGTGGCTTGTGCTCATTCACTCCGGCCGCCGTGAAAAGCTCCACCCTGAGGGAGGTTTTCAGTGGTTTCCCCACCCAGAGCAGGCCCTGGCCCCAACACAGCCGGGGTGCCCAGCAGCTCTGTCCCCACCTGGGTCCAGGCTTTATTGGCCACCAGCTTCAGCCCAACCCACTTGATGTCACTGTCACAGAATCCCTAGATGTCAATGAATGAAGGGGTTTCAGTCCTCTTTTCTGGAGGCTTCTGTCCATGACCCACTGGCCCTGTGCTTTGGGCCTGAGGTGGCCCATCACAGGAAGGCATTGGCAGGGAGAGGGGACTGGGTCCCACAGCTGCTCCCTGGGGCACCCGCAGTGGCTTACAACCTCTCACTGCCTCCTAAAAGTTCCACCTCTCTCAGTGTGCGGCAGCTTGGTCACCAAGGCTGAGCACGTGGGCCTTGGGGTGACAGTCCTCGCCTGGGATGGACAGGGTGGAGGCAGCACTGCTCCTCAGCCTTTCAGAAGGAAGTCTGAGTGTGTCTCCTCCCCGGAGGAGACGGGCTGTCACTTCCTGTGAGACATCACTGTTCGCTCACTGCCTAGTAGCATTGGCTGCTTTTTGTCCCCGAAGGCAGTGAGGTCACTTGTGCACATGCTCCAGGCAGTCCCTCCCCATCAGTGCATGGAGACAGTGTCCCTTCAGCTGGTGTCCAGTGCTTGGGAATCTCAGTGACAGGATGATGACGACAGTGAATGAAGTGATCTTCCCCGAATGACGGTCCAAGACACTGGTCACTGGTTAGGAGTTAATTCTCAGAGGGGCTGAGCACCCCTGGGGGGCCTTGGGGGTCCTAACCTCATCCTTCACCCCAGCTTAGGGTCCATGGGAGGTGGTGCTGGGCTGTGGGGGGGGGCAGGAGGCCTTGGTCCTGATGTGAAAATGTCTAGCAACCCTGAAGCTGGATCAGGAGGGTCTCATACCTCGTCCTGGGGGGCAGGACCAGGGTCAGTCCCTCCTAGAAGGGTGGGAAAGGCCAACTTGGTTCCCCAGGCTGGGGCTGAGGTCCCTTCCTTCCTTCCTTCCTTCCTGTCCCATTGTCCTTTACAGAGGGTAAGCGAGGTACCTCCAGAGGGAAGCCGAGGGCTCTTTGATGAGGTAGGAGGAGGCCTGGAGTGCCAGCTCCATTCTTTCTGAATCAGAGTCTCTCTCAAAAGCAGCAAAAAGCAAAACGAGGTCAAGACGTCTCAAGTCAGGAAAAGCCCAGCGTTTTCCAAGGGGCTGTGGGAGCCCCCAGCTCCTCTTTCCTCTGAACTTGGCAGTGCTGCTGGGCCCCAAGAATCCAGGCTGCCAGGAATCCTGCCCAGAGCTCTGCCTGGACAGGAGCCACCCTGTTCCTTCCTCCTTACCTGGAGCCAGGTGAGGAACTACACAGACGGGAGGCTGTGGGCCTCCGGTCATTCCTTCTCCCCACTCCCCACCCACCTCCTTTGACCTCAGAGACACAAAGTTCGATTACTCAGAGCTCTGGGTAAAGCTCTGCTCCATCTTTGGTTCTCACGAGCCCTCGTAGTTCCCTGAGCCTCGGGCCTAAAGAGCCTGAGTGTCTCCTGGGCCGCACCTCACTGCAGTCCTGCCTCCTACCCAGCATAAACACCATCCTCAGTCACGCCGAAGGAGACAGCTGGATTGAGTCTTCATTGAAAACCTTTTTAAAGCTGGGTGCTGGTGGCTCACGCCTGTAATCCTAGCACTCAGGAAGCAGAGATCAGGAGGATCGAGGTTTGAAGCCAGCCAGGCAAATAGTTTCTCCAGAACCTATCTTGAAAAAGCCCATCACAAAAATAGGGCTGGTGGAGTGGCTCAAGGTTTAGGCCCTGAGTTCAAACCCCAGTACTGCGAAAACTTGAAAAATTTTTTTAGTTGTTTTTAAGTTTATAAAAAAAGAGTATCATACCCGGTGCTGGTGGCTCTTGCCTGTAATCCAGGCTACTTAGGAGAGGCTGGTGGAGTGGCTTAAGCAGTAAGAGCGCCTGCCAAGCAAGCATGAGGCTCTGAGTTCAAACCCCAGCCCCGTAAACCAAACCAACAGCACCACAAAGCAGCAGGTAATCTTTTGGACGCCTTTCTTTGGTGTAACTAAGCCCAGTCCACCCTGTTTTGCAGGCTGTGCGATGCCTGCACTGGCTGGGCATTTGGGTGGTTTCCTGGTCTTTTTTGTCCCCAGCAACTTTGCCAGGAAATGCTTGCATACGTTTCCTGGTGTCCAGGTGTCAGTTCTTCCTTGGAGGCATGTAAGCAGACTTGCCCAGGCTGGATACCTAAGGTGACGCCAGTGGCTTTCCAAGGCGGTTATATGGGTTACCCTTCCACTTGGGGTGCCAGAGACGTTCTGAGCACTCACTTCCTCTTTGAGACGACCGAGGGCTTGCTAACCAAGTGGGGAGTCACACAGTATTCATGATCTTGGCTTGTCTCCACCCACCACAGCGCTGTGCATCTCGTCCTGTGTGTGTGTGCGTGCGTACGTGTGTGCCTCCTGTAATCCCAGCTACTCAGGATGCAGAGATCAGGAGGATCAAATTTCAAAGCCAGCCCAGGAAAATAGTTTCCGAGGCCCTATCTCAAAAAAAAACCATCATGGAAAAAAAGGGCTGGTGGAGTAGCGATCGTGAGGCCCTGAGTCCAAACTCCAGTGCTGGCAAAAAAGAACCTGTTTTTCTAGGGGTGGTTTGTTTCTCATTATTTATTTCCCCCTGGGCTGGGGTGGAACCCAGACCCTCACACTCAGTATTGCACTCACTCTGCAACACAGCCCTCTTAACCATACTTTTGACACAGTCTCACTGTGTAGCCCAGGCTGACCTTGAACTTGTGGTCCTCCTGCCTCAGTGCTGGGATTACAGGTGTGCACCACTTGGACTGGCTCTTATCCACTCTTATACAGTATATTTTTAATATGCTCAACACCAGTTCTTGTCAGCTATATGTACTGCAAATATCTTCTTTCAGTTTGTAACTTATCTTTGGATTTTTATTTTTATTTAGTTATTTATTTAAATTTTTATTGTTTTATTATTCATATGTGCATACAAGGCTTGGGTCATTTCTCCCCCCTGCCCCCACCCCCTCCATTACCACCCACTCCGCCCCCTCCCTCTCCCCCCCACCCCCTCACTACCCAGCAGAAACTATTTTGCCCTTATTTCTAATTTTGTTGAAGAGAGAGTATAAGCAATAATAGGAAGGAACAAGGGTTTTTGCTGGTTGGGATAAGGATAGCTATACAGGGCATTGACTCACATTGATTTCCTGTGCATGGGTGTTACCTTCTAGGTTAATTCTTTTTGATCTAACCTTTTCTCTAGTTCCTGGTCCCCTTCTCCTATTGGCCTCAGTTGCTTTAAGGTATCTGCTTTAGTTTCTCTGCGTTAAGGGCAACAAATGCTAGCTAGTTTTTTAGGTGTCTTACCTATCCTCACCCCTCCCTTGTGTGCTCTCGCTTTTATCATGTGCTCAAAGTCCAATCCCCTTGTTGTGTTTGCCCTTGATCTAATGTCCACATATGAGGGAGAACATACGATTTTTGGTCTTTTGAGCCAGGCTAACCTCACTCAGAATGATGTTCTCCAATTCCATCCATTTACCAGCGAATGATAACATTTCATTCTTCTTCATGGCTGCATAAAATTCCATTGTGTATAGATACCACATTTTCTTAATCCATTCGTCAGTGGTGGGGCATCTTGGCTGTTTCCATAACTTGGCTATTGTGAATAGTGCCGCAATAAACATGGATGTGCAGGTGCCTCTGGAGTCACCTGTGTCACAGTCTTTTGGGTCTATCCCCAAGAGTGGGATTGCTGGATCAAATGGTAGATCGATGTCTAGCTTTTTAAGTAGCCTCCAAATTTTTTTCCAGAGTGGTTGTACTAGTTTACATTCCCACCAGCAGTGTAAGAGGGTTCCTTTTTCCCCGCATCCTCGCCAACACCTGTTGTTGGTGGTGTTGCTGATGATGGCTATTCTAACAGGGGTGAGGTGGAATCTTAGCGTGGTTTTAATTTGCATTTCCTTTATTGCTAGAGATGGTGAGCATTTTTTCATGTGTTTTTTGGCCATTTGAATTTCTTCTCTTGAGAAAGTTCTGTTTAGTTCACTTCCCCATTTCTTTATTGGTTCATTAATTTTGGGAGAATTTAGTTTTTTAGGTTCCCTATATATTCTGGTTATCAGTCCTTTGTCTGATGTGTAGCTGGCAAATATTTTCTCCCACTCTGTGGGTGTTCTCTTCAGTTTAGAGACCATTTCTTTTGATGAACAGAAGCTTTTTAGCTTTATGAGGTCCCATTTATCTATGCTATCTCTTAGTTGCTGTGCTGCTGGGGTTCCGTTGAGAAAGTTCTTACCTATACCTACTAACTCCAGGGTATTGGATTTTTAAAATTATTCAGAATGTTACAGGCTGTCACTGTCCTGTGAAGGTGAGGATGTGGTCATGGTCCTGAAGACGTCCAATGACATAAAAGTAATTGTTAAGTGTGAGAAAACTGCAGGTGTGATGGAGGCACCTGTGAAAATGGTGTGACAGTGACATGTGTGACATTGGTGTGCGTGGTAGTGGCCTGGGTGACAGCTGCGTGTGTGGCCCTGTGTGTGCGATAGCTGTGCATGGATGGCAGCCACACGTGTATGTCATCTGCCTGGGGACGGCTTTCCCCGTGGGACAGCGAGACCAGCTCTGCCACCTTGGTCAACAGTGCCAACTCTCCTAGTTTTCTAACTGGAATTGGAGACCCAGGGTAGTGAGGACTCTCACCTCCTACACCTGTGCCCAGCACCCTGCTGGCTGCGCGGGCTGGTGAAGCCCCCGCAGAGGTCAGCGTGGGGAATTCCAGGACCACACCACATCGGCGAAAGGACTTGGCCGATGACCCAGGTGGCTCCCTTATGGTCTCTGTCCTCCAGTACGTGAGAGGTGAGAGTACGGAAGGGCATCAGACAGGCGGAGCATGGGAAAGACTTGGGCTGCCAGCGGAGGAAGGGAGGCCCCGACCAGGACTGGGAGCCTCTAACGCTGGGCAGGAGCGAATTGGGGTCAGCTCTGCCCGCTGTGGGACTCCTGAGCACCACGCTGTCAGGAATAAACTCGTGCAGTCTACGGCACAGAGTGGTGGCCCTTTGCTACAGTAATGATAGGAAACTCACACAGTCACCAGGAACAAAGGCAGGCAGGACACTTGATCATGGAGCAATGTTGAGATGCTGGAGAAAACCCCAAGCATCCAGACGACAAAACTTGCCTCCAGATGGCCACAGCAGGGCAGTGGCACTTCTGCCTGTGGACCATTGTGACCCTATGTGACAGCCTCCATTGTAGGCCGCTGACGTTGGCCATCAACCCATCCCTGTGAGTGGATGGGTTGTCCTCCTCCCCTGGGGCCACAGGGATGGAACCCAGAGCCTTGTGCAATGCTAGGCAAGTGATCTGCCACTGAGCTCAGCCCACAGGGCGTTACCACTTTCAACTTTCGACGAAGCAAGTCTCACAAATAGAAATGCAGGGCAATGGGGTTAAAAAAATCAGCTTTGTTGAGTGAGGCACGACTCACATGCCATGGAATAAAATCCTCTCCTTTTCAGTTTGCTCATTTTCCCCTTTGTCTAGTATATTCACAAAGCTGTACGATTTGATGAGGGCTAGGCTGGGAGTTAGGACACCTGGTGGCTGAGAACCAAGGTCTGGATGTTGATAAGGAATCACATCTGATCCTGCTGACAGTAACAGAATGGCTTGTGACACACAGCAGGGTCTTGCTGACCAGCAGCCCTGGAGCCCACAGAAAACAACAGCCCCAGTGTGACGTCCAAGGCCGAAAACTGCCCCCACCACATGTGCGGGAGGAGTTGATGATGCAGCCAGTCTCTCTGCAGACCCCAATAAAACTTTCAGGACCTGTGGGCTGCCCTCCTGTAGGATAAAAAACCTGCTCATCCTTCACATCAGCACAGCAGCCTTCTGTGCTTAGCTGCCCCCTGTTTCTCTGTGCCCTAATAAAACCTCTTGCTTCTCCTACCTGCTTGTCTAGGTAAATTCTTTTTTGTGTGTGTGGTGCTAGGTTTTGAACTCAGGGTCTCCACCTTGAGCCACTCAACAAGCTCTGTTTTGTGATGGGCTTTTTGAGATAGGGTCGAGAGCTATTTACCCCAGCTGGCTTTGAACCTTGATCCTCCTGATCGCTGCCTCCTGAGTAGCGAGGATTAGAGGTGTGAGCCACCAGCCCCCGGCTTTAAATAATTTCTCACATTTGTTTTTTGGTTTTTTTGGTGGGGACTGGGGTCTGAACTCAGGACTTCACACTTGCAAAGCAAGCATTCCACCATCTGAGTAATGACTCCTTTAAACTTACCTGTTTTTGGCGCCACTGGGTTTGAACTCAAAGCCTCACATTTACTAGGCAAGCCCTCTACTACCTGAACCACTCCACCAGGTTGGAAATTCTTTTATTGACCTGTGGCAGCAGAAATCACTGGTATAATCGCCATCATTACTTTAGTTCCAGGTCTTTTTCATCGGCTCCCAAAGAAACCCGGTAACCAGGAGCTGCCGCTCCATCTCTCTCCCCACCTGTCTGCCTCTGTGCTCTGCCTGTTCTGAATGGCTGACACAAGTGGAATCAGCCATGTTTGTCCTGTGCGTCTGGCTTTCTTCACTTGAGGTGCTTCCCTGTTGTAGCTCAGTCCTTACTGCATTTCCTTCCTTACCAGGTAACAGTCTGTGCCACACTTCAATCGGGGGACGGTCATTTGTGTTTCTCCACCTCTTGGCTATTGTGAATAACACTGCTGTGGTAGCTGTGGACAACATGGCAGGGGGACACAGGTTTTTGCTGCTCCTCACTGCTGGCCAGTAAGGTGACTCTGCAGCGTCCCGAGGGACCGTGGCCGCGGGCACACGGTGGCATTTCTATGAAAAGCTTGCATGGCATTGTCATCACTCACGGCTGCCTTGCCATAAAGAGACACCATCAGGACAATCCTGTGCACAGAAAAGTTTCAGCGGCCGCCAGAAGTGGCTGGGCAAGGGACCACAGGGACCTTTCCCCAAGCTTGGCAGCAGGGAGCACTGCGCTGTCCAGGATGCAGACACTCATCCTGACCACAAGGTGGCGCCCGCCCCCGCCCGGACAGTGAGGCGGCGGCTTGCACAACTGGCGCCCTCAGGAGCCAGACAGAAAATCCAGAAGGGCACAGGTGTTACTTGAGCTGATCTTGACTCGCAAAGCCCTTCTTCAGAGCCAACCATTCATTGCCCAGACGGGGGCCGCCACCTGGGACAGGTGTTTCCCTAGGTGATTGGTGTTTCCCGTTTACTTACATCTAGTGGAAGGGGGAAGAGAAAGGGTGAAATGGCCCGTTAGGTGGAAATCAGTGCCAAAAAGATGTAAACCACACCAAGCCATGTGCACATCTGTCACAACATTTTTGAGCAGAGCTAGCGCAAAAGCCCTGAGGTGAGGCCCAGGAAGGCACCCTGACGGACGGACAGACACTGAAAGTCTGTCCCTGTCACAGTCAGGACACCCTGTGACCTCACACTTGTAAGGTCTTAGTACTGGGAAGACGTTTTCCAGGTGGGGTCTTGCTGTGCTTGTTTTCAAAACTCCTGGGCTCTGTCTACCCGCCTGCCTCAGCCTCCCAAGTAGATGGGACGACAGGTGGGCACCATTGTGCCCAGCTTAAAAGTTATTACCTCAGTTGGGAGCTGTGGTTCACACCTGTAATCCTAGCTGCTAGGAAGGCTGAGATCAGGAGGATGGAGATTCAGGCTCAGCCTGGGCAAACAGTTCATGAAATCACATCTTCAAGATAACCAGAGCAAACTGGACTGGAGGGTGGTTCAAGAGGTAGACTGCCTGTTTGCAAGTAAAGTCCTGAGTTCAAATCCAAGTCCTACAAAAAACAAAAATTACCTGTTCCCTAAAATCATCTAGGAAGGTTGGAGGTCGCTCCCTCACCTAGAGACTGGCATGTGTCCAGCTTGGGAGATCCTAGCCGGCTTGACCCCTTCACTCTGATGGTGGTCAGGGGCTTCTTCAGATCGAGTGGGCAACACCAAGCTACAACCAGAGAGTTTCTAGACCCCAAGGGACCTGGTGCCACCTTCTGGTTTCAGATGGAGTGGAAAGCCATCTCATATGGCAGTTTAATGCCTGCAGCTGCAGCCCACTAGATGACAATCACCTAGGGGATGTCCATGTCCTGGACCCCAGAACCTGGGGGTGTCTTTACTCTGCAGAACGACCTTTGCAGATATAAATGAAGATCTTGAGATAGGGTCATGCTGGATCACCAGGGACAGGGTGTAATTCCTTGTGTTTACCAGGCAAGTGCTCTACCATTTGTGCCATGCCCCAGCCCAAGGGGTGTACTGCAGTGGACAATTGTCCTCCTAAGACACGGGTCAGGGCTGGGTGTGGCCCACTTATAATTACCAGCACTCAGGAGGCTGAGGGAGGAAGACGGAAGGCAGCCTAGGCTACAAAGTGAAGCCTGTCTCCAAATAAAAAAGGGCTGGGAAGCCAGGCACAGTGGCTCACGTCTGTAATCCTAGCTACTCAGGAGGCAGAGATCAGGAAGATGGAGGTTTGAAGCCAGCCGGGGGCAAATAGTTTGAAGATCCTATGTTGGAATAACCCATGACAAAAAAGGGCTGGTGGAGTGGCTCAAGTGATAAGAGCACCTGCTTTGCAAGCGTGAGGTCCTGAGTTCAAATCCCAGTGACACCAAAAACAAAAAATTAAAGGAAAAAAAAGGGCTGGGATGTAGCTCAGTGGCACAGCACTTGTCTAGCATACATGAGGGCCTGGGTTCCATCCCCACCAGCACAAGATAGAAGGACAGGGAATTGGAAGGAGCAGCCTTTTACCTTCAAGGGCTAGGGCGGCTTCTGACCTGTGCAACCTGTGGCATCAGCCTCATCAGGAGGCTCCACGGCGCTTGCAGGACACTAGGGAGGAAGGTCGTTGAGTTCTTACCTTCCGTAACACGCACTGAGCCACGTATCACAGTTGAGCACAGAGCACATCAGACGTGGATGGCTCCTTTCAGCCACCCGTGAGGCAAACTCTCAGCAGAGTGAGTCACAAAAAAGCTGTACTTACACTACACCGTAGTCCACTGGGTACCTAACAGCATCGTGTTTAAAGAACATAGGACACATCTTAGTTAGAAAGTTTATCGCCAGCTGGGTACCATTACCTCACGCCCGTAACTTCTAGCTACTTGGGAGACCGAGATGTGGAGGATCTCAGTTTGAGACCCCATCTCCAAAATAACCAGAGCAAAATGGACTGGAGGTGTGGCTCAAGTGGCAGAGCGCCTGCTTTGCAAGTGTTAAACCCTGAGTTCAAACCCTAGTCCTGCAAAAAAAAAAAGTTTATTCTAAAAAGTGCTATGGGTACCATGCCCCCTCCTGGCAGGGCAGGGGCTATGGAAATTTCTCGCTATAAGATATGGTGAAGATTGCAGCCCCAACTGCTCTTCCTTTCTCAGATTTCCCTGTGGCCAACCTGGCTGCTTTGTCAGCTGAGCTGATGACATTTCAAGACTGTGTGCGGCTGGAATCAACTTCTTCCAACTCCTGAGAACAGTGGCACTTTCATCCCTCCCATGATCACGAATGTTCCTAACAGCATCTAGAACAGTGGTACCATCCCTGAAGGTTTTTGATTTAGTTTTCCCAGATCCACCAGAGGAAATCACTGCCCCTCCGCAGCCACCCAACAAAATGGACTTGTTTATTTCTAGACGGAGTCGATGTGGCCCAGGCTTGTTTCGTATTCTTTGGTGGTACTGACCTTTGAGCTCAGGGCCTCATGCTTGCTGTACTCTTACCACTTGAACCACACCTCCAGCACTTCCGTCTACTTCGGTTCTCAAGGCCCTGGGATTCCCAATACGGCAGATGAGTATTGGCTTCAACCTAGAGCCACCAGCTGCCTCGGCCCAGAGTCAGCCCGTGCTTTGAAGCCAGGCGCTGCTCCTCGGCTGAGCTGAGTTCTGCAAGGCCGAGGCGGCGTCTCCGTGGCAGATCTGTTGGGAAGCGAAACCCCCTCGCCGGCCGTCTTGGCTGATCTTCCCCGTAACTTGCTGTGTCACCTGCAGGCCTGTAACAGGTTCAAGGCCTGTCTCCTTGAACCTAAGGAACCAGTGTCTGGCAGCTTCCCACCTCTGCAGCCTCGGCAACTCAGGTGAAGAGGGTGGGGCCTGGCTTCTACTTCTAGTTTGTGGTGCTGAGGCTGGAGCCCGAGCCCTGCGCAAGGTGGAGTGCTTGCTAAAGCCTCAGGACCTTGGCTGGATTAGGCTCCGGCCGGAGCGAATGCTGTAGGTGCTCACCCGCCTCAACAGTGAGGTGTTTCGCTTTCCAGCGCTTGTGCGGTCGCTGTAGCAGCACTTCTAATTCTCTTTAAGAACTGTCCTCCCATTCCCAGCGGCCAACTGGCCCAGGAGGCCTCTCAGCTCACCTCTCTTCAACACCCCTTCCTTGAGCCTCACCATTTCCAGTATCATTTTCGTGTGGTACTGGGGATCAAATCTGGGTGCTCTATCACCGAGCAACACCCTTAGCTTCTTCTAGTTTCTGATTCAAAGTGAGACACATGGACCTCCTCCTCTCGCTTGGAAACTAGAGGCTACTGTGGGATTATTAATTGATCTAATTCCAACATTGTTATTGTCTTGGGGAATAGGACACCCAAGAGAGGGACACAGGGAAATGGCTAGAGGAGCAGTTACAACACACGTAACATTTTTCAAGTTCACATCTTACCTGGGTGCAGTTTGTGGTACCCCAAATGATTACAATAGTAACAAAACAAATGATCGCAGATGCCATTAACAGATACAATAATGAAGTTTTTAACATTGTGAAAACTGCCCAAATGTGGCAGAGACAGGAAGTGGGAATAAAGGTGCAATGGCTGTGCCAGCCGCAGGGTGCTGCACATGGAGATGAGGTGTGTTTGAACTCGAGAGCTGTCCTGCAGGGCTTTCTGCAGCAGAGGACTCCACGGTCAACACTTTCCCCTCTGGACTTCTTCACTCAGGTGAAGAGGGTTGGGGCCTAGCTTCTACTTAGTTACTGAATTATGTACAACATGCCTTTACTTTTCTTTAAAGCATCAGTCAGCCAGGCACTGGTGGCTCACGCCTGTAATCCTAGCTACGTAGGAGGCAGAGAGCAGGAGGACTGCAGTTCACAACCAGCCTGGGCAAATAGTTTGCGAGACCCTACCTTGAAAATACCCAAAAAGGGCTGGTAGATTGGCTCAAGGTGAAGGCCCTGAGTTCAAGCCCCAGTACTCCTGCCCCCCACAAAAAAACCTCAAAATTAATCAGTCAGCTCAGCAGTCACCTCCTCAGAAGTCCCTGGAAGGAGCACTTAACCCCATCAGGGCCCCTCCTGTGCCCCAAGCCCATAAGCACTCCTGGGTTTGGGGTTTGTGCAAATGGCCTTGCTCACCACGTGCACTGGGCTGTGCAGCTGCAGACGTGTGGCTGGACAAGGCTGACTTCATGAGCCTAACTGCACCAAAGCAAAGGTCTCTGAGCAGGTACAAGAGATGCTCGTAGTAATGGACAACAAACCCACCACTTAGACAAAGTCAACAAAAATAAGCAAAAACTAGGACAGAGAGTAGAAAAAGGCAAACATGACAATGACCAAGAAACCTCGGGAGACGGCACTGGAGTCTGGGAGAGCATGCGTCGCTGTGGCCCACTGTGTGGGTTCAGAGGCCGTGGTTTTATTACAGCAGAAATAATGGATCACAATGACTTGGGGCAGGACGCCAATGCAAGCATGGGGAAGAATTTAATGAGAAGATTTAGCCATCAGAACATACAAATAAATAAATAAGCTCAGAAGAGCCAAAGGGGGGCTGAAGGAGTGGCTCAAGTGGTAGAGTGTCTGCCTAGCAATCCTGAAGGTCCTGAGTTCAAACCCCAGTGGCATTAAAAAAAAAAAAAAATCAAGCAAATTCAAGAAGAGCCAAAGGGGAAACACAGACCAGTATCACTGCAAATCTGTCTTGTCTCAGGTACTCCAGTTCTAAAACCTGATGATAAAATACACACAGACAACGACGCTGAACATTCAACATGAACAACCTAAAATAGAAATAAGTCAAAGACAAATGCTATTGCTGCATAACAAGACTACAAATAGCATTTAAACACTTAATTTATTATTCAAATTAAGAAATGATACAAGTTTGTTTTGATAATGGTCACTGTCTTCAAAGTGTCATTCAGTTCTCCCACATTTAAAAGTATATTGCTAATTCTGGTCAACTACCTTGAGAAGCCCAGAGCCTCCAGCAACAGATGCTGGATGGGGCAGGGGCACCTCCAGCAACAGATGCTGGATGGGGCAGGGGCGAGGGCTTTGGAGTCCTCCTCCCCAGCGTCGCACAGGTCTGCACAGGGCTGCTCCATGCCACAGCCGGCTCCCAGATGCTTCCTGTTGGCAGAAGCTGAGGTTACCTGGCAACAACTCAGGCCTTGATAAAGTGCCTACGTGAGACTTGACCAACATTCTTCTTCCCGACTCATGCTGGGAAGCCCATCTTCGTGTCAAAGCAGCAGCAGGAAGTGGCGGGTTCTGAGGCCTGGCGAGTACCCCCAAGATGTCCAGGACGATGGGAGTACAGCCTGGGCCAGGGTGTGGGGGGAGAGGGGGCGCGTGGGTCACGGACAGACGCAGCCCACCACTTTGGTTCAAAACGACTTTAATAGAAGCTGCAGTGCCCACATTCCCCAACCGTCACTCCAGGTGACACATGTGCCTCGGGAAGTGCAGGTACCCTCCTTCTCCCATGAAAGCCCTCCAGGCACAAAGCAGAGACAGAAACAGAGCAAAGAGCTCAGTACCCTCACACCCACACAGCAATAGCCACACCTCATGACGCATGTCAGTTGTACACTGGAAAGAAGCATGCTACTCCCGTCAGGGGAAATGGCTTGAGAAGCACAGATAAAGAACCACTATGGCTGCCTATTTTCCAGACCTCACCACTGTGGGAAAAGCAGCAGTTTTAAGTTAGGCTTGTAAACAATCAGTCACAAGGGAGACAGTGGCCCTGGAGCTCTGTCTCAGCCCCTCAGCCCCTGTCTCTGCGGATGGACGGCAGGCGCTCGACCCAGGAGGCGATGCAGGCAGCTCAGGAGGGGACGCTAACCGGCTTTGGCAAGGCCAAAGTTTCATCTTTGGTTAATTTCACTGAGTTGCCACTAGTCTAAAAACTGTGCTCTTGGCAAATGACTAAGCCACATGGCACAGAACAACTGTTACTTTAAGTTATTTGAAAAGCAATGTCCATCTAAACAGGAGACCGTGTCATAATAAAAATCATCTAAAAAATGAAGGAGGGAGGAATGCCAGGCAGAGGGAAGGACTTAGGAGAGCTGCGGGGTCCAGCCTGAGCACTCTTGTGGGTCTGGCAGGTGCCGGCTGCTGTCGGGTCGGATCCAATTCAGCCTTAGCTCAGCTCAGCTCAAAGCCAGCAGCACACTCAATAGCATAGAGTAGCTTGCTTCGCAGAAGGGACTCGTCGTAAAACTCTGGGAGCTTCAGCAGGTTCATGCAGGTGCTGGCCGTGGGGAGCCGCTCCAGGTCGGAACCTCCGTTGTGAATGCAAAACGCAGGGTACAGCTCCTGGAAGACAGCAGCATAGGACGCAGTTACACTCAGTGGCCTCGGAGGTGCACAGGACAGGGATATGAAGATGGCCCTGCCTGCGCGTCCCCCAGTGAGGCAATGTCACCGCAGTCATGCTTCCCCAAAGCACTTTTTGCTGTTTTCAATTACACAAAGGCCTCACCTTCCAGCTGCAGCACGCACAGTCCCCAGAGCTTCAGGAGTGGCTCAAGAGGAGAGTGCCTGCCTGGCAAGGGCTGATGTTTGCTCATGGGAACCATTTCAATTAGCGTCTCTGAAGGTTTTTGTTCCTTGCTCTCTTAAAGGTTTCTTAAAAAATTTAAGCGGCCATGTGCCAGTGGCTCCCTCCATAATCCTAACTACTTGGGTGGCAGAGTTCAGGAGGATTGAGGTTCAAAGCCAGCCTGGGCAAAACTGTTTGCAAGACCCTATCTCGAAAAAACATAAAACAGGGCTGTGGAGTGGCCCAAGTGCCTAGCAAGCATGAGACCCTGAGTTTAAACTCCAGTACCACCAAAAAAAAAAAAAGTGAAAATTTAAAAGACGCAAAGGCAAAGAGCTTGTTTTGAAATGGGAAAGAGCCTTCAGGGGAGGAGGGCAGGGCAGGGCTCAGGTGGATGCTTCAGACCAGTCTGCAGACTCAGTTTAGGATCTGTGGATGCACAGGCAATACCACCAGAACTCATTTGACTGAAATGGGAGAAAAAAAGCAGTCTCTACCGATCTGAAACAAAATGAAGTAGATGAACCTATTCATTGGTGGCTTAGTCACACAGTGAAGAATTATTTCCAGTGTTTTCCAGAAGTGCTGCCATAGTAAATTATTGGGGTTGTTGTAAAACCTTTACAGCACTACATATAACATGCTAAAAATACAACTTATTAGACGATCCCTTAACTTATTAGTGAATCAGGGACACAAGCTAATAGGAATCAAGATCACTAGTGAAAAGATAACAAATACGAATCAAAGAAAGAAAAATTTTAGCCAAGTGTGGTAATGCGCACCTGTTAATTCCAGCTACTCAGGATGCAAACGCAGGAGGACGACCTGGGCAAAGTTAGTGAGACTCATCTCAAAAACAAAATAAAAATGGAAAGGGTATGCTTCAAGTGGTAGAATGCTTGCCTACCAAGGGTGTGGTCCTGGGTTCAATTCCTAGTACTGGTGGGGAGGGGAATAATAAAAACTTGGAAAGTGTGAATTTGAAATGGAAGCATCAATCTGAACTCAGGTGATGAATTTTCCTCTTTCTGTCTATGAAGCAGGTCTGGAAATGACAGCCACTGGGCAGCAATGGCCAGAACAAGGTTGGGTCCCTTCAGGCCCAGTTCTCAGGGAAAGGAACCCAAACTCACTGCCTGCCTTTGGAGGGTGATTGTCAGCACACTTGTGTTCTGAAAACTGGTGGGCACAGGAGAATCAGGACTTCATCTTTCCTGTAGGATGATCAGAAACGAGTATAGGTCTTTCTTGATAGCACGTTTCAGCTAATGATAAGTAGATCCAAGAATGGATCTCGGCAGTGGCCACACAGGACCAGCTGCATTAGGAGGGTGGGGTAATGAGGAACTGTGGATCCACAGAGCAATCCTAGCCCCTCAAGGAGTCTCTCGAGCACTGGCCTCCTGTGCAGGCCCGAGGACATGCCAGAACAGGACACTGTGTAGTGCTGCTGCCTAAAGGGAAATTCAAGTTCAGGACCTGAGACAAAGCCTCTACTAGCTTTTGAGGTATACAAAGAAGCAATCCACTTCCTCCACTAATTAAATTACAAGACAGAATAGAGGGGCAGAACTTAGAGACGAGAGGAAATGAGCACGCTGGTTACTATTCAGGTCTGCAGGGAAATCATCGCTCTGTACTGCAGATACCCAGTTCTCCTCCCAGAAGCAACTGACATTTGGCACGGACAAGAAAATACGCTCTCCCTCTGCATGTTTTCACATGAAACACAGGCCTGTCACAGCTGTCTGAGTGGTCTAACCACTTGGTCACATGTCCTAGTGACTTTTGCCTAAAGGCCCAGCCCCCTCCTCCTTCTGTGGCTGCACAGTACCCTGCCACATGGAAGCAGCACGCACGTGGTTTCAGCACTGCTCAAGTTTGTCTACAGGCTAACACCCACATGTGGAGCACCCATAACAGCAGGCCTGGTGCACGATGGGGAGGGAGATGTCCTTTGATGGCTACAAGGAACCAGTAACTACATCTTCCTGTGTCACAGGGGCATGGATAGGTACCTTCCTTGCACTCAAGGTGTGTGATGTGGCTAGGGTTTGCATCGACCAGGAAACAGCCAAGTGAGACGTCCCTGAACCTGCTTGCTCTCCAGCCTGCCTGGCACAGCCCCTCACTGCAGGTGTAGAAGAGCCTCAGGAGCCGAAATGGGCTGTACATCTGGCTGGGCTGCGGAACTGGGGTGCTCTCCAAGTGCTGGGACTGGGACTGAGGGAGAACTTTATGTAACAGTGACAACATTCAGTAGCTAATTATGGGATACTGTGATGTGCATAAAATATTTTAAGCCAGGTGTGGTGGTACATGTTTGTAATACCAGCACCCAGGAGGCCATGGCAGAAGGATTGAAAGGCAGCAAAACCAAACAAACAAACACCCTTACTACTTGGAAAAATGATCCTGCAGTAATGTTTTTGTTCTTTTTTTGTGCTGGGGATTGAATCCAGGGTCTTATGCATGCTACACCCACACTCTACCACTGAGCTACATGGCAGCTTCCTAAGGTGATGATAAGTAAAAAGGCAGTCCATGAAACAGAGTAAGTTACAGCAGCTGCATTGTGTGTGCCTAGACACACATACATTTGCAAAAGAAACAAAACATAATGACAGCTAGATTGGGAAAGAACAGATTCTTCTTACAGCTGACCACATTTTCCCTTTCTCTATGATGCAACATGGATTTTATTAGGAGGAAAAATCCAACAACACAGCAATAGTAATTACCTTCTAGCTGCCCTGTGCCCTTGTACCGGGGCTCTGGGAACCTGACCTGTCACCTAGCCCTAGGCCCCGCTGTTGTTTCACCCACACCTGGAACTGAGCACCTGTTTTATGATGAGGACAAAGCTGAGCAGGAGCACAGCCCACAAAATGCCGAACAGAGATGCACACGATTCTTCTTCTCAATCTTTGTGAGTCTCTCTCCTGTTAATAATATTCACTTAAGTAGCAGGGTGCCAGTGGCTCCCAACTATGATATTAGAGGCTGAGATTGGGAGGATTGAGGTTTGAGGTCAGCTTGGGCAAAGGGGCAAATAGATCACAAGACTCCATCTGTAAAATAACCAGAGCAAAATGGACTGGAGGTGTGGTTGCAAAGCAGTAGCACTGCTTTGCAAGTGTGAAGCTCTGAGTTTAAGTCCCAGTCCCACCAAAAATAAGAATAAAAAAAAGAAATAAACGTAGCACATAACATGTGCTAAAACACTGATTTTTTTCTAATTGTGTTTCTTTAAATGTCTCATTAAAATGTCAGGTCAGAAATCATCGCACTTACCCAGCATGCTGAGGACACAGGGCTTGAAGACACTAGGACAGCATCCCATCCCTGAGACAGGAAAGGGAGCTGAGTAAAAGGGAAGGCCGGGCAGTGAAATGCCACATTTCAGATGTTAGTTTTTTCTTTCTAATGCTAATTGCATTTCCTACTTAGAACCTCTGAAGTGAGAAAATGAGGTTCTTCACTGAAGTCAGAGTCAAGGGCACCATTTTGTGTGTAATTATATACAGCAGAAGAGGAATTTGCATTAATTCAGAGTGAAAAAATCATCAATTTATTGTGTGGCCAAATGGCAGCTTAACAATTGTCTACAGCGCTTTAACAACGCCTTGTCTGCAGGGACCGCATTCATTAGGCACATTAAACCTTAATCAGCTAGCAGAGGCTAGGCTGCTCCAACAACCTGGCATGGAGGAAGGAGCCCCATGCCTGCCTTTGCTGTCTGCTTGGGGGTCTCCTCCTCTGGACCTGGAGCAGCTCTGGTGCACTCTCAGCACATGCAGCCCATGGGAGCCTCAGTGTCAGAGTCATTTTCTAAACTTGATGTTTAACATGACAACTATAAAAACTATTAAGGAAAACTTTTTTTTTTTTTTTTTTTTTGAGGCAAGATATTATGTAGCCCAGGCTGACCTGGAACTCACAATCCTCCCGAGCCCTGGGACTACAGATGCACCACCATACCCAGTTTGGAAAACTCTTAACTACATTTCACATAAAAGACATGTCAGATCAGGGTTTACTACCACTGCTATTCTATCTGGGATTCTAAGAGCTCATTCTCTATACATGTGGCCTCTGCAGTGTGGCAGCCCCTGCAGGGACAGTGCTCTTCTGGGCTGGTGTTTCTCCCAGATGGTATCAGAACATTAGAGCTCCTCATTTTCACTGCTGCTGACACCACCACACTGACTGACCGGCCAGGAGCTGGCCAAAGGCTCAGCCTCCACCTTGTCTGCATGGGAACAGCCTCCTTTCTGAAAACCAGATGCCACACTTTCTTATCTCTAGGTTTGGCATTGTTTAGAAATAAAATCCCTTAGAAGCCTTGACTTTCATGGTAAATGTTACTGATAAAATTACCTAGTGGCATTAAATTGTAAGATGTAAGAATTACCTTCAGTGACTGTATCATTACACAGCAAGGCCATTATCCCCTCACCCGATGGCAGAGTGGGTGAGTGTCCACTGAGTTACTCGTCTTCTTCCTCACGCCCCGCCCACAAGGAACCATGCAAAGGCGGGCTTCTCCCAGCTACTCCACGACTTGCACAGACTTGAGGCCAGTGCTCATGTCTGGTGTGGGGTTCAGCACTCACCACAAGGAAGTTTCTACCTCACTATACACTACACACTTGGCCAGGAGCACTGCAGTCTTTCTGAATCAGTAGTGTCTGTGTGTCACTTGTTGGTCCAAAGTCTGTCTTTATTTGTGGTGCTTGAGCTTAAAGCCAGGACCCTGCAAGTGCTAGGTAAACATTCTACAACTGAGCTACACCCCAGCCCTTAAAAATTCTTATTTCGTTTTGAAAGAGGGTCTTGTTAGGTAGCCCAGGCTGCTTTGTGATCCTCCTGCCTCCACCTCCTGGGATTACAGAAATGCACCACCATGTCTAGCTTTTTCCTGTTGGAGATGGGTTTATCTTCGTACACTCTTTGTTCTACCAGTTCAGGTTCCTTCCACTTTCATGTTTTCTATTTTACAATTTCTAAGGTTTACCTTTATTTTCTTTTTACTCTTGGTACATATACTGGTTGTCTGTCTTGCCTGGTGTGGGGAAGATTTAAGTAATTTTTAGTTCTATCACCTTCACGGAATAGCACTATTTGGAACCAGGTTTAAGTTCATAATCTGTATCATTCATGGACCCAAAACACGGCAGTGTGGACCATTGCTTTCAGTGAGAAAAGAATGCACTGTAACTGGACGGCTCCTCTGTCCTCCTCCTGACTTTGTCTCTAGGCCTGGGGCACTAACAGGGATGCTGTATTAATAACTAATGTTAATTTTTAAAAACAGCTCAATAAAATTGCAATTTGCCAACTGTAAGATTTAGGTATTAAGCATATAATTCAATAATTTTGATAGATTTATATATTTGTGCAATTATCCCCACAATTCAGTGTGGAATGTTTTTACATCCTCAAAAAACTATGGCTCTACTCTGTGTGTAGTTGTGTCTTGCCTCTTTCACTTAGCATGCTTTTGATGTCTATGCACGCTGTAGTATGTATCAGAATCTCGTTCCTTTAAATTTCTGAGTGTTTCCACTACATGTTATCCACAACCAGCTGATGTATGTCTGGCCTGTTTCCAGTTTGGGTTCAACATTTACATGAACACAGAGTGGACAAATGAATGTTGTCATCTGTCCTGAGCACACTCTTAGCACTGGAATTGCTCCATGACACTGAGGGATATTTTCATAATTTTTTTTTTTTTTTTTTTGGTGATGGTACTGGGGCTTGAACTCAGGGCCTACACCTTGAGCCACTCCACTAGCCCTTTTTTGTGATGTGTTTTTTCAAGATAGGGTCTTGTGAACTATTTGCCCGGGTTGGCTTCAAACTGCTATCCTCCTGATCTCTACCTCTTGAGTAGCCACCGGTGCCCGGCTACCTCCAGCCTTTTTTATTTTGCTTGGTGGTACTGGGGTTTGAACTCAGGGTTCCAGGCTTGCTAGGCAGGCACTTCACCATCTGAGCCACTCTGCCAGCCCTGAGGGACATTCAAGATAACTTGCCCATACTAACACTGCCGGGGACAGAGATGGAAGGAAACTGAAAAGTATGGTACTACATGCCATGTGTAGCCCTGGGTCCTCACTTGGGGAATGCAAATTCTACAAGGATGGAAAGAGACAGGTGGCATTCCTTCAGCAAGACTCGCACCACTTGAAGGGCAAGCAGAGTCTCAACTGCTGAGCTCCAGGTGCAGAGCTCTGATGTGGCAGGCCCCATAGGCTGGAGAATGCCTAATAAGCTCTCTAGTCATACTGGAACTGCCCACGCAGGGCCACACTGTGAATCAGGCTGAATCTCTCTATTTTTGGTCAATTAATTGTGGTTACTTAAGAGAATGTCCTGTTGGGTGCCAGTGGCTCATGCCTGAAATCCCAGCTACTTGGGAGGTAGAGACTGGAAGGATCTCAGTTTGAGGCCAGCCTGGGTAAACAGTTCACGAGACCTCATCTACCAAAATGGCCTGGAGGTGTGGCTCAAGTGCTAGAGTGTCTGCTTTAATAGCACGAAGCCCTGAGTTCAAACTCTGTTTCTCCCCCCACTCCAAAAAAAAAGTCCCTGTTAAAAAATTATGTGCTGAAATATCTAGGGAGTAAAAAATACAATGTCATCAACCTACTTCTCAAATGACCCAGAAAACAAATACTGAGAATTACAATGGTACTAATACAGCCAGATGCCACAACCGGAAGGTATCTGTTCAACCCTGCTACTCATCTACTCACAAATCTAAATATTTACTATAACTTTCTGATCAAAAGTTAGGTGACAACACCTATCTTTTAAGTTTCATAAGCACACGTGACAACAGGCATAGCTGTCTCAGTATATCCTGTATCACGTACACCACTGTGTGCATTCTGAGTAGGAGGGTGACTATAGGAATTTTAATCTCTAAGGATGACATATCGTGCTATATGAATTGACACTGATTTTCGGAAGTGATCAAATGAGTCAAGGCATCGTAAAGGGGCAGGGACAAGCAGAACAAAAACTCACTTCTGCTCTTGTACACAGAACAACATTCTTAGTTTGTGCTTTCCTCAATCCAGGGGAATAAGAACAGCTGCAGTTTGGGATTATGAGTGATGATTCACACTGCAGATCTGTGAGCTCAACACAGGCTGTGTAATCATAACCAGAATGCACACGTACTACACACAGGTTAATGTTGTGAACACGATAAAAAAGCAACACAAAGCAGCCCAGTGCTGGGACACACAGATAGTGGCCATTACTGAGACTGGGTTTAAAGGAAATGCATGAAAGCTGTGTACCTTAAACCCCAAGAGAGGGGGTCGGGAGCAACTCGTCACAAACTTGAGCAGTTTACGCTTTTCTTCATCAGTGAAGCTTTCCACAACTCTCCAAAAGACTTTAATGACAGGATGATCAGCAGAATAGCCTCCTATGACAAATGTACACACTGTATTAAAAGTAAAATACAAGCAAAAGCAGGATTCTCTTACAGCACTGAGTCAGTGAGGAAGGGAGCTCTGGGTCAGTGAGATGATGGAGACACCAGAGGGCTGGGAGGGGACAAGAGCCAGAACAGGCATGGCTGTGACCATGCGGTGACTGCAGGTAGCAGGACCCACATTACAAATCAGCACCATTACTAAGCAGACCCTAAATAAAGATTTGCATGTGTTTACACAGTCCAAGAATGGTAGACACTGGGATTTTTATTTCTAATGAAGCTGGGAGTTTGGCCGACGTGATCTTAATGTCTATGTTAATCTGATCACCTCTCCTGATAATAAGGCACAGAGTACAGCTGACAACTAGCCCTGCATGTGATTAGACTACTATTCTAAAATGTACTATCTGCTACTTACAGCTTTTAATCTCACTAAGTGCGCCCTAAAACTAAAATAATTACTGTATATTGTTCCCTCATTGTTAATACACTACAGAAATAACATCAATAAAATATCTTAAGTGCATTAATTGGCACCAAAATGACTATGATAATATTTTAACCCTATTTACTGGAATAGCTAACATCGTTAAAGGCACAGCTTTCAGTGTGGACAGGGCAATGCAAACAACCCACCACAGTTTCTTGGCAAAGGAGCAATCAGACTGATTACATTTTCTTGAACTATGACTCAAGAGTAGGGACAGTGTGACCTTAGATATTATTTGCCTTTGCATAAAGATTAGAGTTCAAGTTTAGAGCAATACGAATTAATGACAGAAGGGAGAAACACACACATAAATATACATACATGTAAATATAAGTCATTTTTTTTCAGCAAATTTAGAGCTTTTACAATGATTTAACTCAATACAGTTTTGAACTTTTCCACTTCCTCAGAAAGATCCTACATTCATCCCCCAGGCATCCAGGGATCCACTGTCTGTACACGTGCTTTAGAGATGGAAGTCAGGGCCTTTCATCCCTTGCATGCTAGGCAAGGGCTCTACCACTGAGTTGACCCCCCTCGCCTATGTTCGGCTCTTGGAGGAACCAAGTCACCTTCCACAAGTGGCAGCACAGTCTCATAAACCTGCCAGCAATGAACAAGGCTTCCGATTTCTCCACACCCTCCTCAACACCTACTTTTGGTTTCATCTGTTTGCTGAGCCATCCTAATGAGTGTGAGGTGGGATCTCACTGTAGTTTTTCTTTTTCTGGAGACAGGTTTTCATTGTGTTGTGCAGGCTGGCCTCCAGCTCTCAGTCCTCTAGCCTCAGCCTCTCAGAGGCTAAAGTTACAAATGCCTGCCCCTGTGCCTGGCTTTCATTATAGTTTCGATTTGCATTTCCCCAGTGATTAGTGAAGCTAAGCATCTTTTTGTATAGGCTGTTTGTCTACCTTCACTGGACACATGTCTTTCAGTCCTGTCCATCTGTTTGTTCATTCACTTATGTCTATATGTGGTACTAAGGACTGTACTTAGGGCCTCACACATACAAGGCAAGCACTGTACCCTAAAACATACTCCCAGCTGCCTTTCCCCATCTTTAAACTGCATTGTCTTTTCAGTGCTAAGCTGTGAAAGTTCTTTTTCCTTTCTTTCTTTTTTCTTTTTGACACAGGGTCTCACTATGTAGCCCAGGCTGGCCTCAAACTCAAGATCCTCATACCTCAGCCTCCAGAGTGCTGGATGTACAGGCATGTGCCAGCACAGCTGAATGTATAAAGAGTTCTTTATACATTCTGGGCACTAGAGTCTGTCACAAGTGTTATTTGAAAATATTTTCTCCATTCTGCAGACTGTCTTTTTATTCTGTTGATAGTGTGCTTTCTTTTTAAGTCTGATGAAGTCCAATTTACCCAAATTCTTTTATTTTTTGCTGGTTTTGGTGTCATATCTGAGACTTCGTTGCATAATCCAAGGCTGTGAAGATTTACCCTATTTTGTCCTGCCAGCTTTGTGGTGTTAGCTCTTCTGTTAAGGCTATTGATTTGTTGTTATTTTCATCGATGGTGTGAGATGGGTGAACAACTTCATTCTTTTGCAAAAAAAAAAGAAAAAACCCCACTTGTTTGAGGACTGAGGTCACCCCAGGCAAATAACCAAAGCAAAAATGGACTGGGAGTGTGGCTTGTGGTGACACGCCTGATTGCCAAGCGTGAAGCCCTGAGTTCAAAATCTAGTCCCACCAAAAACCAAAACAGTTGTTCTGTGTTCCACTGTTCCAATAACTGTAAACTCCTCTGAAGAGACGCTGCAGTTAACACTGCTAACACAAGAGTTCCAGTGTCTCCATATATTCACTAAAGCTTGAAACTGACTTCTGGTTTAGCTGTTCTAGTCAGTGTGTGGCAGTGGTAGTTCATTGGACTTCATTTGCATATCCCTAATTACTAAGGGCAGCGAACACCTCCTCACATGCTTACTGACCATTTATATATTTACTAGAGTGTCCTTTAAAAATTTTCTGACCATGTTTTTCAGTTGGGTTATGTATTGAGGACCAAGACTTCCTTCATCTATTACAAACACAAATTCATTATCACATACATGATTTGAAACTATTTTCTCCCAATTTGTGGCTTATCTTTTCATTTTACTTTCTTCTTTTTTTGGTGGTACTAGGGTTTGAACTCAGGGCTCCACAATTGCTAGGCAGGTAATCTACCACTTGAGCCATGCACCCAGCCCAAGAAAGTAGGTTGTGAAAACACAAAAGATGCAGTACAGTGTGTAAAAATAAGGAAAAAGCTTCAATTTGTATTTTCTAATAAATCCCCAAGAACACTGAGACCAGTGGTTATAAGGAGAGAAGGCTTTTGCTGTTACCTCCTGCAGCATTCTGGTTCTCAGCCATGTTAATTACCTACATAAAGATTTAAGTGAGTCACTGAGGCCCCTGCCTATAAATCCCTGGTACTCAGGAAGCAGAAGTCAGGAGGCTCATCATTTGAAGCCAGCCCAAGCAAATAGTTCGAAAGACCCTATCTCAAAAACACCCAACACAAAAAAAGGGCTGGCAGAGTAGCTCAAGCAGGAGAGTGTCTGCCTGCCTAGCAAGGGCAAAGCCCTGAGTTCAAATCCCAGTACTCCCCCACCCCCAAAAAAGGTTTATTAAACTGGGCACAGGGGCTCACTTCTGTAATCCTAGCTACTTGGGAGGCTGAGATCTGAAGAACCTTGATTCAAGGCTAGCCCAGGCAAAAAAAGTTTTCAAGACCCCATCTTAATGGAAAAATCTGGGCATAGTGCCATGCACCTGTGGTCCCAGCTATGGTGGGAAGTGTAAAATAGCAAGGTAGTGGTCTAGGCCAGCTTGGGCAAAAAGGAAGAGCCGATCTCTAAAATCACCAGAGAAAAAAGGGCTGGAGGTGTGGCTCAAGGGGAGGAGTACCCCTGCTTTGCAAGCGTGAGTTCAACCCCAGTACTCCCCAAAAAAGATTTTATTAAAAACTGCCTTGGAGCTATGGCCATCTGAAACATCCCAGGAAACATGCCCGATATGCTGTAACATACCTGAATAGTTTGTGAACGATTTTAGATCCTCCAGACTTATGGGAACTTGTGCACCAGAAATTAATACCTGAAAAACAGTTAGCATAGTAAAATCTGAGATGGACTCAGAGGAAGCATTTCATTTCTCTTAAGGGTCGGCAGGGACAGTACCTGAATTTCCTGCTGATCAAACATGCGGAGCCACTCCAGGCTGACCACGTTGGCCAGGCCCTGTCGGAAGGCCAGGCAGTGCGGGCGGATCTGCTTGTTCAGCCGGTAGTCGGCCACCAGGTGGATGTATGCAATGCGGTTGGCACCAGTGACAGGGATGTCTTTCCCCCCAAACTTGAGTTCAACCACCTGGGAGCACAAAACACAGGCTTATTGACATTCTCAAAGTGCAACAGTAAGGAGACAAGAATCTAAATACAAACAGCACAACCAGTCCATGGCTGCCTTCAGCTCAGGCACGAACCTCAAAGGTTTCTCCGTCTTTAAGATGGTTAGCCATTCTCTCTCCCCTGAGTACTAGAAAACTGAGAAGCACTGAAGTTGTGACAATTTCACTTAAAAAAATCAGAAACTATTAAGGGGAAAGTTATGAACCAATGATCATTGTATGTCAGGAGAGAATAAAAAGCTTCATTTTCGAGAGAACACAACCTAAAAAGTCTGCGTTAAAATCACCTCGCACAGTTGCTGCATTTCTTTCAGGGGCTCTATTACCCGAGCCACTCCCCCAGTCCCTGTGTATTGCTATAGTGACATTAGTACTTACTGTAAAATACTTTAAAGGATAGTGCTGGACTATGAGGCGCATGCCTATAACGTCAGTTACTTGAGTGGAGAGAGGGAGGATCATCGGTTGAGGCCAGCCTGGGCAAAACTATAGTGAGACCCTGTCTCAAAAACAAATGCTGAAGCTGGGTGCCAGTGGCTCACACCTGTAATCTTGCCTACACAGGAGGCAGAGATCAGAAGGATAGCAGTTCAAAGGCAGCTCAGCCAAATAGTTTGAAAGACCCTATCTTGGAAAGGGCTGGCGGAGTGGTTCAGATGGTAGACTGCCTGTGTAAGCAAGTGTGAGGCCCTGAATTCAAACCCCAGTACCAAAAGAAAACAAAACAAACAAACAAAAAACAAAGGTTGAGTGTGGTTGTGTATATCTGCAATCCTAGTACTTGGAAGGCGGAGGCAGAGGCAGAGGCAGAGGCAGAGGCAGGAGGATTGGGAGTTTAAGGCCAGCTTGGGCTACATGATCGAGACCCTGTCTTAAAAAAAAAAAAAAAAAAAAAAAAAAAAAATCACCAAATGAAAGAGAAAAAACAAAAAAACAAAACAAAAAAGGCACACAACAATATTTTTGGAAGTCTAGAACATGGCCTGGAAAGCACTCCTATAAGCACCACACAGTGCTAGGGTAAAGGTACTGTGGTGGAAAGGCAGAGAACTGGACTCAAGTTTTCACTTTAACATGACTATAGACAAGTCACCATGCCCCTTGAGTTTCTTTCCTCAGTAGGAGAATGATGGCACTCGCTATTCTCTTGGAGTCACTGTCATTAGGTGAAGTCATACATAGAAAACACCCCATCACTTACAAAAGAATGCACTCTACTTAGAACATTCCTTAAAGACACTCCGGGTGACAACGTAACAAGGGAATACTGCCAGTGGACACTGACGTCCCAGTAACCTCACTGTGACTTGGTAGGGAGGAGGCAGACTCCGGTTAGAGACCTGTGGAGCGCACATTACAGAACTAGCAATACCCCACCCGATTTCCTCTTCATAGTCCTCCTAGGTTTGATAGTCCTAGGGGAACAGGGCCGTTACCACGCCTCTGGGCAGTGGCTACAGGACGAAGTCTGTGGGTTCTTGTTTTATAAAAGTAATGAAGCTTTAAACTTGAGTGTTAAATCTGTCCGATTTGCTCCCTTTGATATTTCACGGCTTAACTGACGAGTCAATCTTTCTGGCTCATTCACTTTCTTTGGGCTTTCAAACGACTGTCTCTGGGCTGAGTGAAGACTGTTCATTACCTTAATCCCCTCTTGTCCTCAGCTGACAGTCCATCTGTTAACCGTGCCTCCAGACGGTGGCTATTCCCCTTCCATGTGTAAAGTAACACCCTTCTTTTAAGTGGATTACGGCAGGTAATGAATGGTGTGCTTGGGTGATGTGGAAGACAAAGGATCAGTGAAGGTTTCAGTTAAAGGAACTTCCAAAGCTACTAATGACGCTGCCTAATCAGACAAAATGGGATTTCTGTGTTTTGGAGGCAAAGAAAGTAAGTTTATTACACAGCCCTGGGACATGGTATGGAAGAAGCAGAGTAAACACTCAGCCCATCTTCAGCCAATTGTGGTATTTCTAATAACTTTAAAATGGTATCCTCTCAGAATAACTTTAAAATGGTATCCTCTCAGGCTAAACCTAATGCATATTTAAAAGCAATGCCAAACACATGCTGAAATGAGACCCCATGACTTGTCCAAGGCCATACAAGTGAGAAGCAAAACCAAGACTGGAAGCCAGGTCCCAGGACTCCAGCTCAGCCGGTCACACACAGGCGACTACTTATGGCCCTCTAAACCTGCAGCTTTTTCCTCTAGGAAGATGTGCATAATAACTTTAGCTCCTTATTAAACAGCCAACAGGCATCTATACTGATTACACTACAGAAAACCAACTTGGGAGAGATGGCATTACTTTAAGACCCTTCCCTAAATTAGGTATACAATTACATAGTTATTCTTAACTGTATCTGTGGCGCTCTACTGGAACACACAGGACACCCTTATCATCTAGCCAGCAGAGAAGGGAAACACCCCCAATTAAGCAGCGGCCTTGGAGCACCCTCACAGCAGTTCTGACCAGGAGCTGCAGGCCAACAGTAGCACACACACCACCTCTACCTGGAAAAGTGTCCTCCAAGCCTCATTGTTCAGCAAACACCTGGTTTTGCACCCTTGAGATTTCAGCTTTACACTAAGAAGAGGTTGAAAGAGATGTATCTAAGTAAGCTGCAATCAAATAAAACATGGCTTTCATTTCTTCTTCCTGTTTCAGGACACTGCTGTCAGTTCTGGAGAAATAGGAGAAGGCCCACGCAGTATTATTTCCTATATTCTAACCTAGGATTTAATCCAATCTTATTTCTGCAAGAGGTGTTTTTAAAGACTCAGAAACAGACGGAAACTTGAGTTCCAAAACATGACCATTTTAACGCAACGTCCAGAGGCTCAGACACCTGCATGTTCAAGTCTTTGCTTTTTTTACTTTGTTTGGCAGGGAGAGGGGGGATGAGAACAGGGGTGCAGACTGAACCCTATGACTCATACATTGAATCACTCTACCTCTGAACTACACCTGGCCTCCTCTGTGTGTTTTTTAGTTTAGTTTTTTTTTTTTTTGTGGGACCAGGGTTTGAACTCAGGGCTCTGTGCTTACAAAACACGCAGTCTCCTGTCTGAGTCACACTTACAGCCTATTTTGCTTTGGTTATTTTGGAGATGGGGGTCTCTCGATCTATTTGCTTGGGTGAGCCTCCCAATGCCAGCATCCCAAGTAGCTGGGATTATAGGTGTGAACCACTGGTGCCCAGCCTGGTTTAGGTTTTTAAGATGTCATCAAGTGTGCAGACTATACAGGTGATCTGCTGCTTGAGAGGAAGCCAAAATGAAGATGCCAAGAAGTCTGTCTCAAGCATGGCACTGCTTTCTGTCAGAAGCAGCACCTTGCAATGCTGGGTCACAGCATCAGGATGGCATGGGGAGGGTGGAGAGAAAGACGACAGTCACAAGTACTGGAGAACATGGGGAGTCTGGGTGCTGCGGCAACCTCTGTGGTGAGATGTGTGGGGGCAGTCACGGTGGGGTCACTGTGGCGAATACTCTGATGTCTCTCACACGACCCAGCATCTGAGAACATTTAAGCCTAGGCTAAAGTAGACAAGGCAGTATGCAGTGATGCCTCAGGGGGTGGGGCGGGGGGACAGGGAGGGACTGCCTTTCTTTCAGGGATAAAACTATTCTGTAATTGGCTGTGGTGATGGCTGCATAGCACAGCTCTACAAATATAGTAAGACCAGGGACTTCACACTCAAAGAAGGTGGATTTCATGGCATACAAATTCTAAGTTGTTCCTAAGAAAATTAGTTTGATGCTGGTGTAGTGGTGCATGCCTGTAATCCTAGCACTTGGGAGGTAGAGTCAGGAGGAGGACTGAAAGTTTGATGCCAGCCTGGGCTACATACCGAGATCCTAGTTCACAAAAACAAATGAACAACAACAACAAAAAAAAAACCAGATGGATGTGGAGGCCAGGAAGCACTCCGTATGCTGCAGAGAAGTCAGGGCTGCTGACATCTCCCCACTGATGCGTGAATGAATGGGACCCACCTGGGCCTCCCCGAGGTCGTTGTTCACCACGGTGAAGTTTAGTCCCAGTTCCTCTACGTCTTCCTCGTAACTCTTGAGGAAAAGCAGGTTCTTGTAGACCTCAGGGTCCAAGGAGGCCAGGTGGTGGATGTCCACATCTGCGCTGGTTCCCAGCAGCTTAGAGAGGAAAAAGCCTGCGAAGGGCAGTTCCACCAGCATGTTTTCGTACAAAGCCTTTGAACAGACAGAGCATGGACAATGATCAGCATGCGACACTGTGCTGAGGCTTCCTACAAACAGAAGAACACAGGTCCATGCGACCCTGACAGGGTCCTAAGAAAGCAGGCCCTGTCTATACAACAGTGAAGCCAGTGGGTTTACCATGAACCCGTCTAGCCTCAACAACTCTGCTTATGCATTAGGTATGGCTGACAACTTTGCAGCAGACTGTGTGGGGCTGAAACCTACATTTGTCAATAGCACACACACAGACAACCCTAGAGGTGTGCAACCTAGAGACCTGCCTGCTTTATTCAGATGACAGAAGGAAATGAGAAAACAAAGCTTAGCATTTCGTGCACCACTGGCCTCTTGCTCCTGAGGCTGCCTGTGTCAGGAGTTCAGAGTCAAGTCTGCTTACTGTGGATGGACAGCACTCCCTCCAGAAGACCAGCCACCTCAGCCGGGAAGCAGAAGTGCTGTGTCCTTGGACTTTCTTCTTGATCTGAAGACCAATGATGTCCCAATTAATTTTAAGATAGCAACCAAGAGCTTCTTCATGAGAGAATGAGTAATAAAACAGTAGCCAGCACTTAGCATAAACTGATCACGTAAATGAGGATTTGCTCCAAAGAGCCACAGTTGGCTGAAAGTTAAGAATGGTTAATACTGTTAAACTGGAGCACTTATAAACACCATTACTTCTGAATGAACGATGAGTTCAAAGCCAAGGAGAGCACTGCACAGAACTACATGATTGATCCCAGGTGCTGAAGAAAGGCTGTCATCCGTACAGAGGACTTTAAAGTAAGCTGGAAGTGTAAATCATCTGGTGTTCAATATGGGAGGTCATTGTTTGCCATTTCTGCATTAGTAACAATAAACCAGTGAAATTTGTTAAATATATCAGAGCTACCTGCATTTTAAACAGATATCCCACTGTGACTCATAAAATGTAAATGCATAGGTGTAATTTTTTACATAAGGCAGGTTTAAACCTTTGGAGCATTTAATACACAAGCACTAATAAATGATAGCACTGGGAACTATGACTGCATCAGCTAAATGGATTATAAATTAAGTTTCCATAATGTATGCAACCAAGATACAAACGCAAGCATAAATCAAGGTATTTTCTAAACACAGGTTAATTATACAACTTTGAAACTGCCTATTTTTTATGCAAAATAATCCACTTAGCATTTTTCAGCCAGTTGCACTACACTGGTTCCTAGAAGCGTATCAATAACTGCCTGTCGTGAAAAAAATAGCAATAGGTATATGGAAAAATCCTGTAACGTATTTTTCAGCTGTCTGTCCTTTATGAGTGTTTATAGTTAGAAATTGTGCCAAAATGATCTGAAATAAAAAGGATTAATTATGGTAGAAGCCTTTTAATATAAGTGAGTGCAGTCGCAATGCAATTAATGCAAATTGTGTCTCTATCAGGAGAATAAATGTGAGCCACACCACAGGCCACTTCTGTTTGCTGCCAAATAACTTCAGTAATTTACTACATTAAGAATCAATAAAAAAAATAATGCTTTTCAAATGCATCTCTATCAATCTTCAGGTAGTTCTAAAGTGAACATTTATAACTTAATCTAAAAACTATACGAGATGATGCCTTGCTTTAAAGCCGTCCTAATTGAGCAAGCAGATAATAATTTTAATTACTTTAAATCATGCTAACTACATAGCTTAAAAAATAAGAAAAGTGAGATAAGAATACAATGCTGTTAAGAGCTGAGCTTCAGAACTTAACTAGGAAGTGGACACTGTCACCTGAGCTCCAGCTCAGCAGGGCACACCCTGGTTTACTCAGGAGTCTAAGCATGGACAATGGTGCATCCACCTGCCACACATTTACTAAGTGCCGACTCTATGCCAGGGGCCATTTTCCATGCTGGGCTTCTGCACCCGTGAATTTATGCGCAAAAAGCATTTGTTCTTTAAGCTCTCGGGTTACATACAACTGTGCATATCATCAAGATTCATTTCAAATCCTTGGTGGTCACAGTTCTATTCCACATCTGTCTACACTGTCCACACATCTACCCTAGCACTAAGTGAAACACCAGTGTTCTTACACAGTGTTCTGTTTCATACCTGACCACCATGTGGGTGGAGCCCCCAACTGTGCCAACATCCCAGATGCCAAGCTCTGCTGGGTGTACTATGCTGTCTCTAAATGTCAGCTGAGAAGAACAGTTCACAAGTGTGGACGGAGACCAAGAAACTACAAAGAGCCTAGCTAGAATTTGAAAGACTCCAGGATGAGGCACTGTCTTCCTGGGTTCTTCCTCTCTTCCACTGAGGTTGCCAAAATCCCAGCAGCAGAGCCACCGGATCTCACCGGTGCCCCAGGCTTTCTTCCTTAGACCTGGCTCTCAGACTGCAGCAGAAACCTTAGGCCTCCATCTCCTCTCCTACTCATCTGCTCTTACTTCAGAAAATCTGAGACCAGGGAATAAGGTGGGAGATACAACTGCTCTTCTCATAGCTGGTTCCATCTTCCCATCCTCATTGGATGCCCAGAAGTTAATTTACAGTATGAAATTTCAAGCGATTCCAGCTGACTGGGAGGTTGAGGCAGGAGGCTTGAGAGCGCAAGGTCACCTGGGCTACACAGTGAAGTCCCTGTCTCAGAAAAGAAAAACAAAAACAAAAAAGAAAATTAGACCAGCTTGGAGTCACCCTTGACTCAGCTTCTAGTTCCATAGCTCCTATGTCCAGGCTCCATGAAAGAGAAACACGTGAGCTCACCCAACTAAATACTCACGGGAAGATTTTAAAAAAAGAACTTTACATCTTCATGACCAAAAACGTTTGCACCTCCATTTTTACCAGAGAAAGCCAACAGCCGAGTGTGCCACCTCTGTTCCTCACAACTGAGGACGACTGCTTCCCATAATCAAAGGTTCAGGTTCCAAAATACAACTCCAGGGAACCTGGGCTAACCCACAATCCTGTCAGAACCCAGCTCATAAGCCCTGGGGACCCAGGAATGTGCATTTCTATCAAGTCACAGGCAAAGCTGCTTTGTCTGACATGGGGGTCATCCTTGGACAAAGTCACCTTCCTCCTCTTTTTCATCCTATCTATACCACCAGAGTGGAAGCCAGGGGCGATCCCTCTGCCATTTCCAGCACATAGCAGCCAGGCTGCTATTCCAAAGCTATCAGCTTGGTGCCGTCCCCCGGCTCCCTTCTGAGTCCTGCTGCAGCAGAGCACGGAGCACTGACGTCTGTTCCACCAGGTCCCACATACAAACATGCTCTGCTAGAAGCACATGGTCCACAACACAGAAAATCACAGGGGCCCCAGAAGCCCCGTGTACTCTTCCAACACTGTCCGCAGGGAGCGTAACGACCCTGCACCCCCAAACACCAGTTAGCTCTGCCGGAATGTGCACAGCGGGCTGCTGCAGAATGCGCCCCTTCACTCAGCAGGTCTGTGCTCAGCCAGGTGGTTGTGAGAAGCTTGTTCTCGCCACAGTTCACATTTGCGCTGCTGTGTCTTATGCATGTCCTGTGGGGCCACAAGTACCATTTCTGCTGGTAACAGCTTCAGATGCAGGGCACAGGAAGTGTCTGAGCTGTGACGATGCCTTCAGGAGGGATGGCTGCTATCATCTGCTGAGGCTCTGCCTCCTATACTCCATGAGTCTGGTAGGATATAGAGGCCACCACCTCTCGTTCCCAACTTTATTTGACCTATGAGGAACTGCAGACAACATTCACCCTCCTCTTTCCTTGACATGATCTCAGAGTCCATGTTCTCCTGGTTTTCTCCCTGCTTTCCCTGCTGCTTCAGAACTTCCACACTAAATAAATTCTCCTTTGCTCTTGACCTCTGTACTTCAGGCATACCCTGGGAAGCCATCTTTTCCTCTGCACCTACTGTAGCCAGCACGCCCATGGCTTGGGTTAAGTCCTCAGCCCTGAACCAGATCTTCAGGGACCCTGCCCACTCAAGGTGTCCCGGTGTATGGTTTCAGGCATCTCAAAGCAAACTGGTCAAGTCATCCTCAAAACAAATACAGAAAGCCCCCACCTTTCCCCTTCCTTGGGCGTACTACTGCTCGCCACCACCACCTAGGGCCAAGACATCACGCTACCTCAACCTCTAGCTGGCCTCCCAACTCGAGTAACACAGAAGACAAACATAATTCAGGCTGTGTGTTCTTTCTTCCTAAGACCAGGCATCCCTGCCCAGTCTGTCACACCCCAGAACATGGGGCTCACTACCTATTGCTGCCTCCCTCCAGTGGCTCTCAAGTGCAGACAGACACTGTACACTGCCTTCAGTCTGCTTTTCTAAAGCTACACTCACTAAGTCTAAGGGAGTATTTAAATGCCTCTATTTTATTTTTAGCTTATTGTCTTTACTGTACAAATAAAGGACAGACCTTAGCAAATAGCAAACTTCAAGTGGGAGCAGGGAGGGTGTGGCTCTAACATTTGAGGTGGCATGGCAGCGGGCTTAGAAAAAGGCAAACAGCCTAAATCAAGGTAACACCAATGCATTCTCACTGCTGCCTGAGAGCGCTTAAAAAAGGTAAATGGAAAACAGCTTAATAGTAAGTGAGCTATTTTGTCCAGAAGCAGAAAAGGCACGTTTGTGCATGTCTTGAGGTCGTCAGAGCCAGGCACCAGAAGCAGTGAATTCAGAACACACCTGTCATCTTTGCCATACATCTCAACCACTTGTTTCCTGGCTAATTCTCAAGAAGCAAAATGAACACAAAAACCATGGCCTTAGTTTACCAGAAAGGTAACCACCTACCTATCTATGAATACCATTTTTAGTAGAAAAGAATAAACCGTGGTTATTAGCATGTTATAAATCCAGGTATGGCTGGGGGAGGGGCTCAGCCAGCATCCTGGCTGGGTTTGATCCTCAGCAACAGGGGGAAAAAACAGAGAGAGAAAGAGAGAAATAGAAGCAAGTGACTCTCACTCAAAAGGGATAACTTGTAAATTAGGGATCATCCTTGACTTTTCTGCCTCCAGAAGAGGAAGAAGGTCAGCAAAAAAACTCCTTAGGAAGTGGCCTCACTGACATCCACGAAGCGATCTAGGGACAGAAGGCCTGTGCTGCGCATAGCAGAACTCATCTCCTGCTGAGTGCACGCTCACAAAAACCAGGGGAAAACTGACCAGCTGGAGACCAGAGCTGCAGTGTGACCACAATGGGAAGCTCAGACCAGTCTTGAAGTGTGTCGAGCTCACAGTGTGTCTGCAATGAGAGAAGCTGTGCAGGCATCTGAGGTCACTGCATCCCCACAATCTGAACAGTCTCAAAGCCTCAGCAGATCCAATGGGCATTTTATTCATGCATGACAATGATGCAGAAGAATAAATTCTCCCAACTTTCAGAAAGGTCAAGATCAACGGCTAACTGCCAATGTTACCCTTTCTGATACATTAAATGCATACTTAATTCTACTAAAATACACAATTACAGACCACGCTGAAGTTACACAATCTGCTAACTAAAAATTTCAAATATATGACCAAGATATTATCAAATAATCTGATTTATAGACATTCTGCTCCAATTAAATCAATATTCTGAAGTAAGGAAAAAAGTGTCACTTTCAAATAAAATTCAAATATGATAAAAGATTTGCTTCCATAAATATTCTGAACTTAATTGGCTTAAATGGACCCAGGTGCTGCATCTATAGACACATCTGACACGACATGGCCACATCCTCGGCTGTTTATTTATCCCGTCTGGAGCCTGATTTACAGGCAATAAAGTGCAATCATGCCCCACACTGCAGGCGGGGGCCAGCTGCTAATGGAACTTTCAACTGAGAAGTGACCAGTGACGTGAGGCAATCCTTCCTGTACGGGATCACTTTTGAAGACCTCTTTGCACTTCATCACAGTAAACAACCACTAACGTGCATTAAAGAAAATTTAAATGCATTATGACCCAATAAATACCATAATCTATATACACCCTTCTCTGAAAGACGCAATGGTCAGTGTCGCCGCTAATGCTGTCTTGTTCGGTACCTACACCTGACGGTGCTCAGCACCCGAGTAACAGTTAACTACTTGTAGTCAGAGCATAATCATGCCCAGAACCCCTTAGGAATTTTCACACAGAAAACTATGTGAGGAGCTTATATTCAGCCTTTATGTGGAGCTAAATGAACTCCCATTCTCTAGCCAAATGGTTAATAATCTTTTGGTCCTGGGTCTGGAACCCACAGCTTCGTACACGTTTAGGAAGCATTCTGACACTAAGCTGTATCTCCGGTCTTTGGTTTTTTCAGACAGGGTCTTACTACGCAGCTCAGGCTGGACTTGCACTCACTGTGCAGTTCAGCTGGCCTCAAACTCGTGCTTATCCTGCCTCAACCTGCAGAGTGCTGGGATTACAGGTGTGTCTCACTGTACCTGGCTATCAGAATCACTGGATTTAGACAGCACTGCAGGTTAGTCTGGCAAAATTTTTCATTTTTATTGTCATTAATTTAGAAGGTGCTTGGGCTTGTGTGACTGAAAGAACTACAGGCATTGTTTTAAGTACTTCCACAAAATGAGTTATGAAAGTTACACCTTCCAGAGGAAGCTGAAACCAGGCTTATGAAAGCTTAAGTCTGTTACCACAAAGAAGAGATGCTATCTTATTGACCAAGCCAGAGACAGCTTGAAACGGGGGAGGAGGTCAGCTATAGTCGTCAGGCACCCAAAGGTGCCTGTGTTGGAGGTTTGGTTCCCAGCGTAGCAGGCAAGAGTTGGTGGGACCTTTAAGAGGTGGGGCCTGGTTGGGACCCTAGGTCATGAAGAGCTTGGGTGTGTGTGTGTGTGTGTGGGGGGGGGATTGACATAGATCTCCGGGACCATTCTCGTTGTCTGGTTTTCTCTCTAGCTTCCTGTCTTGCTATGTGATGTCTTGCTCTGACATGCAGTCCTGCCACTATGATGCCAGCACCATGTCTTTGAACACCCAGGTGTGAGCTGGAACAAACTTTTTTTTATTTATAAAGTAGGCTGCCTATCACATTATAGTAAATAAAAAAAGGATTAATGCATGTCTTATGTCTTTCTTGTTTTTGGTTTTGAGTGGTGCAGGGGTTTGAACTCAGGGCCTTGTGCTAGCTAGGCAAGTGCTCTACCACTTGAACCACACCCCTTGTCCCCTTTCATGTAGTTTATTTTTAGATAGGGCCTCACACTTTTGCTCAGGCTGGCCTCAGATGGCAACCATCCTACCTCTGACTTCCATGTTGCTGGGATTATGGCAGTGTACCACCATGCCAGGCTTGTTCTTTGAGACAAGGTCTCACCAACTTTTCTTGTCCGGGCTGGCCTTGATCTACAGTCCTCCTATCTCTGCCTTCCAAAGAGCTGGGATTGTAGGTCTGTACCATTGTGCTGGGCCACCACATCTTTGTATTTGCAATTTGAATAACAATCACTGGACCTACAACAATACACCCCAAAGAGATAAAATAATAAGGGATTATTGTGCAGCCAAGTAAAGGGCCCCTCTGGAGCATCGCCCTCTGCCCTGTGAGGCCTGGAGTTCTCTTGCTCTTCTTTGTTAATGAACACACATATACCTACTATAAAGCTACAGTAATCAAGACAACGCTCCAGTGGCATGAGGCTGGACACAGTGACCATGCCACAGAAACCAGTTACATTTTCGGTTGCCTTATTTTTGATGCCAAGGTCCCCAAGTCACGTGATCTTCAAAAATGAATCCCAAACAGATCAAAGAATGACATGCAAGAGCTAAGACCACAGCACTGTCAGGAAAATATATACATGTACATCTGCATGCTGGAGGTAGGCAATAGTGGCTTAGATAAGGCATGGAAAGCCCAGCAACAAAAGGGAAAAGAATACACCAGACTTCACCTGTGGACGCAGCGCAAGAGTGAGAGGAGCCCTGCAGATGGCAGAACACACCTGCAACTCATATACCCGGAAAGGGCTGGAGTGGCTTAAGTGGTAGAGCGCCTGCCTAGCCAGCATGAGGCTGAGTTCAAGCCCCAGTTCAAACCAAGAAAATGAATAAATAAATAAAAATAAAATACACAAAGGACTTAAGACAATTGTATTTAAAAACATGAGCAATAGATTTGACCAGTCACTTTTCTTTCTTTTTTCGTAGGACCAGGGTTTGAACTTGCAAAGCAGGCACTCTACTACTTGAGCCGTTCCTCCAGTCCTTGACCAGTTGTTTTCCTACACAGTAAGCATGTGAACAGATGCTCAACAAATTGCTATTCACTACAGAAACGAAAACCAAAGCCACACGAGACCCTTTCACAGCCAGCAGGAGGCTGCAACAAAAAAGGTGGACGGACAATAATAAGCAGTGGCCAGGGAGTGGAGCCGTTGTGCTGCTGGTACTGTCAAGAGAAATGGAAACTTATGTCCACACAAAAACCTATATACAAATGTTCACAACAGCCAACAAGCAGAAACCCATCGATGGACTAAAGAACGAATGGAGCTCTGGTACACGCTACAGCATGGATAAAATGTGGAGACACTACGCTGCATCAAAGAAGCCAATCACCAGGAAGGAAGATTGCTAAGTGTGAGGCCATCCTGGGCTACTTAATGAGACCTTAAAACCAAAACCAAAACCGAAAAACCCCAAGGAAGCCAGTCACAAAAGGCCACATATGGCATAATTTGGCACGCTCCTGATGAAGAGATGCAGGGCCTTGGAAGCAGGCCAGGCCAGTGCTCACACCCTGCCAACGCACTGACTGTCCTTTTTGAGAGGTTCGAGGTTGGAGCAGGGGAGGGCAGTCACTCACACAGTGAGGTGGAAAGGGGATGCCTGCCTAGTCGGCCAAGAGCACAATCAACCCCGGCAACTTCTTGAGTGCAGGGATCCCACGCTGTAGCCTGTGACCTATCTTTGTATCCTGAGCCTTCCTCCGTGATTTCACCTTTTAAAAACTTTTAACAACTTTTTGTGGTGCTAGGGATTGATCTCCAGGACCCCACACATACACCACTGACCCTCAATACTACCCTTAGCGGGTTTTAAATTGACAAAGGAGACTGTCAGACAGACTGCAGGGGCCTCAAAGCCCACACCATTTATTACCTGGCCGTTAAATTAACACAGGATGTTGTGTGCTGCCTCAGCTCACGTTGCCTCACGTTGCCTCATCACCACAGCATGGGATCCTCTGCAGTTAGGACACTCTGCTGGGTCTTTCCAGGGTTCTACCTCACAAAACTATATTATCTCTGAATGCCACCAACTGTCCCCTCATCCATCCTTCCTTGGAATCTGCTCTTCCTCTGAGGCCCTCAGTTGTCCTTCCCCACACACTTATCCATCATTACACTTTGTTTCCTCTTCTGCACCCCAAAGCAAACTCATTTTCATCACATCACTGCATTCATTGCATCACCAAGGACAACTCAAATGCCACCAACGATGAACAAGTAAAAAAAACGTGGCATGTCATATAATGGGGTATTACCTGTCAGTAAGAGGAGATTAAGTGCTGAAATAAAGCCACAACCTGGAAGGACTTTGAAACTATTATGAGAGTGGGAGAATCGAGTCAGGAAAGGCCATACACAGTGTGGCTGCATTTCTGTGAACTGGCAGGAGCCGGCTAATTGTTGGAGACAAGCATCAATCAGCATTTGCCTGGGGCTGGAGGAGGGGTGAGATGTTCTGCAGTGGGGATGGCTGAAGTGCATGGTGTGTGAACTGTATCTCAGCAAAGATTTCAGCAAAACTCATCGAGACACAAGAATCAGCACTGACCATGGCTCATGTGGTAGACTGAATACCTGGCAAGCACAAGGCCCTGAGTTCAAACCCCACTACCACCAAGAAACAAAAACCAAGAAGTAACCATTGATGAGTGCAGTAGCCACTCTCCCGAGGACACTTAACTTTCTCAGTGAACCAGATCCTAACTCTTGGGCTCAGGCCTTATCCTCTGAAATCCACTCTCCTCCCTACAACATCTTCCACCTCAGCCATCTGCTTACAAAACTGATTTTTCACTACTCACAGCAGCATGAAGTCCCATATTATTTTTGTTGTTGTTTGCTTTTTCTTGATACAGGGTATTACTGTCTAAGTAGCCCAGGCTGGCCTCCAACTCATGATACTCCTGTCTCAACCTTCCAAGTACTGGGATTATAGGTATGTACTACCATGGCTGGCATGAAATATGGAGTTACAAGACCTTATGGTGTACATGACACTTAGGTCCATAGCAGGATGGGCCAGACGGTTGAGCTTTGCTAAGTTGTGCTCTATAGGGAGAGCAGACAACAACATAAAATGATCAGGCCTGGTTGTATTCTAACAAAACCTTCTCAAACAAAAAGATAGGTGGGAAGAATTGGCTCAGAGGCTAAGGTTTGCTGGTCACTATTCAAGAAAGTCACCTCGGGCAACCTGTGACTTGGGGAAGCCAAGTACGGTTGTGTGGCACGTTGGAGAGGGAGTGTTAATTATCAGGCACCTGTCTTCGAGATTTTAAACGCGAGATAAAAATGTATTCCTAGATCATTCAAAACACCACAATCAATTTCCTCAAATATGAGAAACTGTTACTTAAGATCCATGGGTAACATCAAACTCTAATTTTATTTGCTAATAATCTTAATAGTAGATATCCACTACACAATGATACTTTATAGCCCCAGACCTTCTTCTATACTGTAAGAAATGTACCCAAAACTGAAAACAAACAACACACAAGAAAGAACTGTGTGGCAGAAGCTAGTGCTGGGTGCTAAGGAGGACAAACTGAAGAGGGGAGGCTGGGAGGCCAAGGGCCTGCTAGATGGCTGGCATCACTGCATCCTCCTCCCGCTACCTGCAGAGCCTGTGACTGTCTTCTGACTCACCATGGATCTGGGCAGTGCTTTTTCAAGGTGGTCCTAAGCAAGCACTGGGGAGCCCTTAGGCAAACCCACAGTCTCCCCACCCTGTCACAGCTACATCTGCCCCATGGAAAGATTCTCCTTTCTCTTAAGAAAGACTTATGTGGAAGGTGTAGCTCCTGATTTTTCTGGGATAACTGCTAGCCACATTCTTCTAGAATCTGCAATCATCAACTTTTACTTAAAATGCAAATAAGCAAACAAAATAACACATAACCCTTAAATATAAACTTGTATATAAAAGCTACCCACTTAAAAACGTGCATACCCAGTAAAAACAACAACAGCACCACTGATGGAGCAAGTGTGACTTCTGGGCAAGCAGGTGCAAGCTTGTCACTTAGGGCACACTCCAGACAAGGACAGATCCTGACTTGACTCAGAGGCAGTACCTGGAATACTTCACCACGAAATCTGAAGGTTCCACTCAGTTGTATAATAAATTGTTCCCTTTCAGCTGTAGTGAAGACTCAATCCAGCCTGTATAGACGGTTATGGGTGTAGAGTGGCACCGGAACATCATGCTCAAATGGACAGTTCTCAAGAGTTTACTCGCTCCATATACAACATGTGCACATCCTATCAAATTACAGCCTTCCATCTCATAGCACTTTAAAATTATCAAGCATATGTGGTGACACCTGCTAGAAGATAGCTACTGTGAAGCTTCTACCAACAGAATTTTAGAATGCTCATTATCCACACAGTGACTGAATAAATACTAAAACTTATTTTAACAATTTGTAATAAAGGTTATCAATAATATATACAGGTTTACAGATTACACATAGGCTATATATATAATCTCACATTACTATATAGAAACACTATCATCTTTTGGTCTAAGGTCTTGCATTTATGCCTGTGGCCTGCATGGAGCAGAGATCCTCCTACATATGCCTTCTGTGTAGTTGGGAATCACAGGTGCACACCACTACACCCAGCTTGTTTGTTGAGATGAGGTCTTGCTAACTTTTTGCCTTGGCTGGTGTGGAACCCAGATCCTTCAGAGTAGCTGAGATAACAGGCATGAGCCATTGTGCCCAGCCTTAGATGTTTTTATGTAAAGATTACTCTACCTTTCCAAGCATTCTGCCTAGGAAGTAGTAATGTCTGGCAAAAGAGTCTCCCACGAGCATCTGAGCTGCCGGGTTGGGGTACAGAAGCCCTTCATTAGTAGTCTTAAAGAACCCCTGGTTGGGGTTAAATCCCGACTTCAGTAGTTCATTTAAAAACTCTCGGAAAATACCACCACCATCGATGCCAGCTTCATCCAGGCCATGGGCGTTGAGCAAGTGCACACGGATCCGCTTTTTCAAGTCAGGCTCTGATAAAAAAGGGGAGTAAGTTGTTAAAAGAGAGGAATGAAATAAAGGGTGCTACGTGAAGTCTGAGGGCAGAGAGAACCTCAGGAACAGTTTAACACACGACTCAACAAAGTAATGATATTAAAAAGACGGTGACATTTCATTTACTTAAAATGCCAATAAACAAAGAAAATGCATATCATCTAAAACAAAGTCCCAAATAAAAGTTCCTACTTAAAAATGTAAGCCACCAATACAATCTCAAAAACTTCTGCAGCGCTTACACAGGAAGGCTTTCTTCTCCTTTCTGTAGTGCTGGGGACTAAACCCAAGGCCTTACGCATGCGGTGCTATGCTGTACCACTCACCCTAACCTTCTAGTTTGTCTGTCTGCCTCCTGCCTCCCTTTCCAGAGTGACTGCGACTATGGATGTGCACTACCACGCCCCAGCCAGAAAGTCTTTTCCCACTGATATGTCAAGAATGGAGCTAGGAGAAAGCAGGAGTGCTAAATTATTCCCCAATTTTGAAGGGTGTGAAGGACTAAAACACCTGCAGGGAAGGGTGGGAGGGAATGGAATTAAGTATACAGGCTGGTTCAGAACAGATCGCCACACAAAAGGCGTACAGGGGTGGTGGTGAGGATGACGTAACAGAGACCTTTGAATGAGGCAGTATTGAAGCAGCCCCATTTCTGTCATCCCCAGATTGGACACCAGAGTCCTTGCTGGCACAACAGCAGGAACCATAGCGCAGGCCTACTGTGCTGATGGCCTGTGTCAATACCCACATTTCTCATGGGAATCAGCCACAAAAACCTACAGTGGGACTACTGCTTCCTGTCCACCTTGTCCAGTGCTAACAGTAGCCACCAGTTGTTTCCCCAGGTAGAACATTCACTAGGAATTTTACATCATTATGTCAAATCCACGAATGTTCTCCTTGGCTAAGAAGCATGCCTGCTCTGCACTGCTAAAATGTGTCTACCACCTGCAAGGACTAGGGTCTTCCCAATCAGACATGCTTTTCTATCGCCTTAACTGCACTTAGATGGAGACACTCTTTTTCACTGACAATCCCATGTCTACTTTGGCTAATACTTAAGTTTACCTAAATTGCAGATAAAATTTCTTTCTTTCTTTTTTTTTATTGTTTTATTATTCATATGTGCATACAAGGCTTGGGTCATTTCCCCCCCTGCCCCCACCCCTTCCCCCAGATAAAATTTCATAAGAATCTCATCAGCTAATCAGAAACACAACACAAAAATGTGTTTGGGTATTTCTACATCTATATCCATTACTGTCTGAATATCTCATTTTAAGAAAGAAATGTAAACAGTTCTTTATGAGATATAATATTTCACAAGCTGCCAGGGCCTAGTAGCAACAGGTTTTGTAAAAGCTCTAAGTGTAAAAATTCTCCAAGTAGAAAAACCACAGTCCATCTTTGAGCCTCCAGTTCAGATTAGAGCACTAACTGGGGGTGCAGGGGCGAGGTGTGTCTCTGAGAGCCTTGAGGCCATTCTCAGTAGGCAGTCTCAAGTACAGCTAGAGTTGAGATTCTGTGGTTTCCTAAAGCTCCCATCTGAAAACAGCAAAATACAATAGCACAAAAAAATTTCCAGCATCAAAACTGGTCTTCTAGGAATATAGACACTATTTGTTTCTAAGGACAAACTAGAAATGCATAGCTACACATTAATGTTTTAGTAGGGGGGAAAAATTCCAAGAAAATTGCTAATCTAATTTCACCCTATTGCTGTTTATTTTTTTCCCTCCCTTCCCTTCCTTCCTCCTTTCTTTCTTTTTTGGTGGGACTGGGGTTTGAACTTGGGCTTTTTGCTTGCAAAGCAGGTGCTCTACTTCTTGAGTCATGCCTCCAGTCTATTTTGCTCTGGTTATTTTGGAGATGGGGTCTTGTGAACTATTTGTCCAGGTTAGCCTCAAACCTCAATCCTCCCGATCTGTCTTCTACTACTCTCTGAGTAGCTAGTATTACAGCATGAGCCACTAGTACCCAGCCTTTATTGCCATTTTGTCTTCAACTGAACAGTATAATCAGTTCTGCCCATTAAGTGAAACAAAACCCACCACCCAAAGAATGTACACACAGGAGAAGCTCTCTGAGGCAGCATGCCTCCAGAGCAGCTTGTGCCATCCCAGCAGTGAGGATTTTATTTGCTGTTCGTCCGTTCCCCTGTGAAGAACTAACTTCAAGACCTGCCCTTCAGCAGATGCAGTTGTCCTGCAGTAAGGCAGTGGAGTGCAAAGGGCTTTCACACGTGAGGCCCTGCCAAGATGGTCCCACTTGGTCAGGTCTCCTACAAAGGGGCCAGCGCCACCCTTGAGAAAGCTGTTCTGAGATGGAAGAGTATCATAGAGGATTTACTTCAAAGACTAGATAATACATGCAACAGGCACATGAACTGATCACGTGTTCAATTAACAAGGTAACGCCACCGCATTTCTTGTGAGTAAATGATGTGAGATACTTAATTTCCCTAATTTGTCTAATAAAACCAAACAATTTTAACACATGGTTTAAAAATCCCTATTCTGAAGGCCTAAACTGGAAAAATCTGCAAAAATTAGGGCTGGCCGAGTGGCTCAACTTGTGGAGTGCCCAACTGGCAAGCATAGGCTCTGAGTTCAAGGCCCAATCTTGCCAAAAATAAATAAATAAAATAAAATAAAATAAAATAAAATCCACAGCTCATTAAAGTGTGTCCATCAAAAGAACTCATCATCTTATCAAGCCCCAGTGCCACACACACACACACACACACACACACACACACACACACACACACACACACAAACATATTACGAGATTTCCCACAGTCTTTAATGAGTTACTCACAGGATATTTAGGACTTGTTTCTATAACTGAGCAGTGATATTCTGAAAATCACCTCCATGGAATAGTGCAAAGGTAATTTACTTTCTGACTTTGGAGAAAGAGCTTACAAACACCCCAGTAGGGTGGGAAGCCCAAACCATCCTCCACGAATCCCTCAGCTTTGGCCTCCCCATGACTTGTCTCCTCCACACACAGTCCCATCTCTTCAGCAAGCCTCTAGCGTCACACACAGAACCCGTTCTACACACTGCCAATCATTTGTATACTTCTGGTTTTGTCCTCTCTGCTGTTTTTCTTCTTGGGTTCAACTACAAATTGAACAAACATACAAACATCTACTGAGCACCTGCTGTGTGGCACAGAACAAAGTCTGTGGAAGAGAAAAAAAAACATGAAATCTGCTAGTAAAGTAATATATGAGACCTACCAGACTGATCTGTGAGATAACAAAGAGACCTAGTTTTTCAAAAGTATGCTCACCCACAAGTATCCCCAGTTAGATGGACAGGTAGACCAGGAGTCAGGACACCTGTTTCCGTTTCACTTACCTGTGAAGTTTTGAGAACCATGTTGGATGTAAGACCAACCTGCCCTGGTGGAGAATTTACCACGTGTCTTCAGCTAAACCTGAGCTAAAACTGTCTCAGTTCACCACACTGGCTTCAGAAGGCCAGTGTGCAGATCTAAGGACAAAAGTAAACTGCACAAAAGCAAGCCTGGAATAGACTAGGAATAGCTGGGGTGGGCTTTCCTCCATCGCTCCCACACTCTGAAAGAGTCGGCTCTGCAGCTGAGCAATGAGAATTACTTCGTATCAGCAGAAGGGCCCAATGCAATTTTTAATCCTAATCCCCTTGTACTGACTCACACTGACTTAATGCAGGGACATGAGCATGGCATTGTGAAGTGGAATTGCTAATGTGTACACTAAGATTACTGAAACAGTTAACACTGAGGGTCGGATATTAGCATAAGACAAATGCTATTGGAACTGCTACAGTGTAATCTCTTTTAGTGGTCAGTGAAGCCATTTACCTTTTCATAAAGAAATTTGGGCCTGGCAGGTTGGCACTTGTCTCTAATCCCAGCTACCTGGGAGGCAGACAGAAGGCCCTGAGTTCAACTGCCATCACTGAATGGTGGTGGTGGTGGTACGGGAGAATATGGACTGCAAAACATTTATCTTAATAGACCTAATTTGATTTAGGATTGGTATTTACATAAACATGCCTTTACAGGCAAAGTACAGAATGCAAAGCCAGGCAGCCATGGTGGCTTCATGCCTGAAATCCCAGTACTAGAGAGGCTGAGGAGAAGTCTAAGCTTCAGGAAGGTCTTGAGTGACATAGTGAGACCCTGTATCAGAAACAACAAAACAAAGCAGAATGAAAATGGCCACCACCAACATTTTTTGGAACTATAGGCAGCAAAATGAACAGAGAACACTGAGCAAGGGGGTTGTGGGTGTTTTTGCCTTTAAAAGAAAATCAGAAATGTGAAGCCTTGAGTTCAAGATTCTGTTCTACCGAAAAAAAAAAAAAGAGAGAAAGAAAATCAGCAATTTAAAATGCTTCCGTTACAATGACTATTTTTAAATTTTAGAATTATCACTTGGTAACATAAATCTTCAAATTTGACCTCATTTCAATCTGAAAGTCACTGTGCAGGGCTGGGGATGCAGCTCAGTGGCAGTGTTTGACTACTGTGTGTGAGGCCCTAGATTCGGTCCCCAGCACAGAGAAGACACAGAAAAAAAGAAAGTCATTGTGGAACAAGGTGGTGGACACAAATTTCTAATTAGTTCCGCAGCTTTGTCCTGCCATGTGCACATGTACAGAGGGAATCATACCAACCATTTTCTGGGGAAAGCTTGTCATAAGCATCCTCATAAATGTAGTTTCTCCTTATCGTGACGTTTATCCCATCCAGAAATGGGCCATCTCCTTGAACCTCTTGCTTGTCTGCATAAATCAGCCTTTGAAAGATCTAAGAGATGAGGGAAGGTGGGAGTTTATTAGAAAAAAATGTCTTTTTGTGATAAACACAAACTGAAAGAAAAAGCTGCTAAATAAATTTTAACTTTGTATCTCCATAAAATCTGAAAAAAATTTTTAATAGCCCAGGTGTCAAATATTGATTTTACCAAGAAATGAGCACTTAGGTATCTTTACCTTCAGTCTTCCCTATTTTATAATGAATGATGAAGATCACACGTGTTAGAATTTCCACTTATAAACCCTTCATTAAAATTGAGGTGATAGAGGGAAGAAAGAGCAGCTGTTAGAGGGAACTGCTTTCATAATCATGAAATTCAAGTCTTTTTGATGTTGAAAATCCAGTAGAGGGAGCTCAGGAGTTATGCACTATTGCGTGTCCGTAGTTTTTAATGGAGAAACACTAACAGCTTCCAAAGGAACTCACTGTCTTGCCCATCCTGCCCAGGTGTGTGGAGACGTAACCAATACCTCTTGAAGCCAGCACCTGATAAAAGAACCTACCAATTTCTTTCTAGGCATTTTCTAAATATAGCTAGAAATTACAAAGAAAACATCCTAAATTGAGTTTGGGGACAGATAAATGCAAATAGTTTTTTACATGAGTCAAAATCACAAGGCAAGGAATAAGTTATCTGTCCATTTCTTTCTTTCTTTTTTTTTAATAAAGTAATGTTTGTGATAAGTAAATTTCACATGACTGTACAGAACATACCTTTACAAAAAATTTGGCATTTTTTAGTAACAATGCAGAATTTACCAGAAAAAAGTGAATTCATTTAGACTCTACTGTCAGGAATCTCTAGTGCAACAGTTTGTTTGACCAGCTACAACTAAGGGAAAATTGTTTTAATTTGCCCAAAGAGGTATCCAGTTGGGCTTTACTGACTCTTTTGAGCTACTTCAACCTAATGAGAAAACAAAAATTAGAAAACTTGAGGTTTTTTGGTGTGTTAATTTTTAACGCTAGTATGATCATTAATTAGCACAAAGCAAAGTGAGCAGCCTACCTTCACTCGTTCCTCAAATGGAACAACAAAGGGCAGTTCCGTCAGGATGGCGAGCTGTCGTTCCTCAGACACAGACAGTGGCGGGGACTCCAGACCCACTGCAACACATCACAATCTCATTAGCTCATTTTGACTTTCTTTTCCATTCTTACTACCAGTTATTGAGTCAGGATTCATGACATTGTTTCTCAAGATTCTGAGATAACCAATTAATACCCCTATCTACTCCAAGTTTCACAACACATTGTCCAGGCCCAATCTAAAATCTGTGAGTCATTTTCGCCATGTGAGTGGTACCAGCACGGGGTGGTCAGGACAGCAGTGTTCAGTGGCTCTGGGATCTGTGCCTGTCCCCATACTGAACACATTTTTCAATGAAGCAGGAAGCTACCTCTGCAGCAGTCTACAAAACCTCACAAGCACAGCCCAGCAATCACACTGTGGTGAGGCCCCAGAGTGCCCAGTCTGAAGTGAGGGGTGTGTGTGTGTGTGCGCACACCAGATGGTGCTGTGCCAGCAGTGGCTTTGAACTGGCACTTCTCTGATAAATGTGTGGCCTGCTCTTTCGCAACAGTGAGAGATGAGCAGGGCACAATGAATCATGGCCTGGCCTTTCAAACTCATTTCAAGGAGATGAAACCTTGAAGACTTTTCCCAGTGTATTAAATAACTCTAAATAATATTTCCTTTTACACTAAACGTGCTAAATGCATTTTTGAATGTTCTGTTTAATTATATAACAAATATGCAGATTTATTAAGCACCCAATAGGTGCTTGTCACAGTACCAGTTGGAATCTTTGTGGGTTTTTTTTTTTTTTTTTTTGGTGGGACTGGAGTTTGAACTCAGGGCTTCCCACTTGCAAAGAGGCTCTCTACCTCTTGAGCCACACCTCTAGTCCCACTAGGTGGAATCTTAATGTCACTTTTAACATCTCTAACAGCAACTAAGTCTAAGAGAAGCAGAGCTCCCACTGCAGATAACTCACTGCTGCATTCATTCCTTTATTTATTTATTTATTTATACATACAATTCTAGGTTTTGAACTCAGAGCTTCATACTTGCCAGGCAGGCGCTCTACCACTTGAGCTACTCCGCCAGCCCCGCCTGCGTTCATTTCTCAGTACAAGTGACAGAAGTGCATGGTTCTTGGTGCAGAAAAGTATGTATATTCCTATTACTGCTCTACCAAAAACCACTGGGCTTTGTTTATAACTACAAAATAAACTTACTTTCACAGTTGAAATACTCTATAACGTTCAGCTAGCAGGAAAATGAGTATAATCATTTACTAATTTTTAACCATCAGTCACTGAAAATACCAATCAGAAATTACCTTTACACTTTTGAGGAGGCAACAAAGCTTAAGAATTATGTAATTTCTCAAAACTCAAGAGCTATTAAAGTAAAAAACTCTTGACAGTTTTTAAGAAAACTACTAATTTAAGAAAAAGACAGCACCCTGGAGGTGTGCTCAAGCAGTACAGCTCCTGCCTAACAAGTGCAAAGGCCAAGTTCACACAAGATGCAGTAGTTGCCTGCCATGGCAGCTGAGCAGGAAGAACAAATAGAAGGGTTGTGGTGCAGGCTGACCTGGGCACAGTGAGACCAAACAGGAAAATTATCAAAAGCAAAAAGGGCTACAATGTACTTCAAGTGGTAGAGCACCTGCCAGCAAGCCTAAGGCCCCAGTGACACCTTCTGGTTCCCCACCACCAAAAAAAAAAAAAAGAAAGAGATGAGTACAGCCTGGGAGCAAATATTAGCAAATTGCATAAATGTCAAAGAAATTGTATCAGAATGTATCAAACTCTCAACACTCAGTAATTAAAGACCAAGTGCATGAAAAGACACTCAGTATCACAAGCCAGCTGGGAGATACAAATGCAATCAGATGCCTCTATACACGTTTTGTCTTTTTTGTTTTCTTCTGTGGTGTTGGGATTGAACCCAGGGTCTTTCACATGGCAGCCAACTGGTACAGCTTCAACCCACAGCACACCTTTTAAAGTAGCTAACATAATTTTTAAAAATCACCAATTCCAAGGACTGGCTAGGATATGGAGCAACCAGAACGTGACTCATATGTTGTGGTCTAAATGCAAAATGGCACAGGCACTTTAGAAAACACTCCGCAATTTCTTATAAAGTTAAATGCACACTTGCCATGTGGCTCAGATCTATTCTTAGACATTCAAGTGAAACAAAAGCACCTCCACAGAAAACCTTGTATAGTGGTGTTTACTCCAGCTGAATTCACATTCACCACAGACTACGCTGCCGCTGACCGGCAGCTTGACAAGCTGGAGCACACCACAGTGGGACACACTGCTGAGCAAGACTCATGCAGTGTGCAGCCCCAGTGCCTGTGCCAGATGAGGGAGCTGCCCTCGGGGCTGTCTCCCCTATGACTCCATTTAGAGGCCTTCAGGGAAAGGTGAAATGAGAGGGACAAACACGAGAACTATCACTGCCACGCCCTGAGTTGAGGAAAGCACTGGCCACCGAGGAGCATGAGGTGTCTCTTTTGAAGCGATGGGGTTGGTTCTCGTGATATTATGAGATTGTATGTGTTCAAAAAAATAATAAAAGAAATGCTGCAGTGTGTATATGCCTTGAGAAGCCTTGTTAAAAAACAAAGTGCCGGCTGGGGCACTCACCCTCCAGCGTGGACTGCAGCGGACCAATCCTCCCCATCCTCCGGAACCTCCACACGTGTCTGGATGCAGGCACATAGAGCTGTGTAACCTGAGGGAACAGAACTGAGGTTAGCACATCCTTCTGTCCCCAAAGAAGCATTTACCTGGTGTTGTGTGAACAAAGTTAGTGTGCATCACCCTTCTTTTAATAAGCTAGCCTCTGTGTCCTGTCCAGGACACCTTTCTCGTCCTCTCTCCTGTTGGGTGGCTAACCTCTAGTACTTTTAAGCTAATTGCTAATTGCTTTATTTAATGATATAGAGTATCTGGGCATACCAAACTGTTATACTGTAACCACTTTATGAATGAAACATTACTTATACCTAATAACTTCTATTATGAAATACGTACTTTCTCATAAGTTTTTCAGTTGATTTAGTTGAGTTAGTATCCAATAAGATAGGAAAAGGATACTCTCTCTTAAGTCCTGTTTCAGTCTGTTAGCTCTCTTCATCTCTTTATTTTTTTGTTCCTAGCAATTTTTTATGAAGAAATTAGCATTTGTCTTACAATTTTCCTGTGCTCTGAGTTATGCTATTCACACCTTCCTTCATGGTTGTCTCTCTATTGCTGCAGCCCCTCTGTCCCCTAGGTGGAGGTGGAGGTGTGCACCAGGGTCAGAGAGCCTGCCTGCCCCCCGCCCCCCAGCAGGTGTGGACACTGTGCTACAGGTTGGCTTATGCCAAAGCATAAACAAATTACATCACTAAACATGCGCTAGGTTCAGCTGATGTTTTTCTGTAACACATTTCTGTAGCAAGGAAGAGGTGGGATGATGTCTATCAGGCGCCAGCCCTCATCTCCTGGGGGATGTGCAGAGGCTCAGGCCATTAAGCTGGAACACAACCACAGCAGAAAGAATACACATTAACTGCTAACTGGACAGATGGGAAGACCAAATGCTTCCCACAAAGGAAGAAAGGAAGGAAGAGACGATATACAGAAAGGCTAAATGTTCATTATTTCCGTAGCACCCTACAAAACCGACCAAAGAGGTTCCTTTCCACTCTAATACTACTGTGAACTTGCAGGTTAACATAACTGAGGGGGTCCACTCTAGCTCTTTCCAGTGGTGCTCACAATGCCCCAAATGGAAGGTGGGGGGCACTCTTCAGGGTGACCCCTTCAGGGTGCCAGCAGCTCCACTGTGACACAGTGCCACATACCCCTTGTAGGGTCTTCCCCAGCTGTAGAACCCACCATTGTGTTAAGGTCTGTTTGTCTGCGAGGAAAGGTTCTTTAGAGATCCTGGCCTATGCCCTGTGGTCGTTCACTCATAGGATCTGTTTCCAGACCCTATTAGTGGGCAGAGTCAGAGGCTCCAAGCTCAATGTGAACATGGGCTGCCTCAAGAGGACAGTCATGCTTGAACTGCTCTGCCACACTCAAACTTTGGTTTACTCTATACTTCTCTCCCTTTGTCTTTCACCCCTTTCCTACCACTTACTCTGAAATGAATCCAGTCATGATTTTTTTCTGTCCTCTTAACGCCACACTCTTTCTAATGCATTGGCTGACTGAGTCTCTTTCAGTCTACATCTCAGCAACAGTCAGTCTGTCTCTGCTCCGTGGCACGATCAAGGATATAACTCTCTTTTAAGTACTGAACACATCTGTTAATGTTATCAATGAAAGTGAACTCCTTGTCAATCCTAACACTCATTAGGCTTCAACTGAACAAAAGGGACAAGCAGAGTTGAAGACAAACTTTGGATGCATGTCTACGTCAATGATGTGGCTACATAACCCATCAGATGAGCTGAGAGGACTAAGGCTTACCATTAATATTCAGTTGAAAAATAAGTAAAAAGTTACTCTCAAAGGACATGTTTTTTTCTCCCCAGAAAGACAAAAGCTGAAGAAGCATTTTTATGAAAAACATTAAAAAGATCTTTTAGTACTACCTTATCTGCTTTAATATCCTCCTGTTCTGATAGCCAGTGATTTGGAGGACAAAAATTTCTCCTGGTATCTCTGGACTTCAGCATTTTCACTAGGTTGGTGATGACCTAAAGAGGAAGACAGGACTGTGTCACACAAACAGCTCAGCAATTACCAATGTACATAGAAAGCAACACCCTAATCAGACACCAGAGGAGCACATGCCACAGACACAGATGCTCTTCCAACTGAGCAAGGGAAGAAATCAGGGTTCAGGAATTCCCAACCCAGGTTACAGACAACAGGCTGTGCAATCACAAGAATGTGGTGTAAGAACAAAGTAGTTATCTGCCAACAAACAGAAAAGCAAACACAAGTACACACATACAATGGTCTTTACAAACTACTGGGGGGGGTGGGGATTGAGGAAGAAATGCAATAACTTGTCTGAGCCATAAGGAAAGTCATCTCCATTTCTGCTACTCTGAAAGTTTTTGTTGCTTTTCTGAGAAACACTGTATCGAAGGCATGGGGGTATGGGGGAGGAGCATCCTGGAGCTCTCTCACATCTTCTAAGAAAAACAATTTCCACATCCCTCCCATCAGACTTTGGAACTGAGAGTGCCTCCCAGATTCCATGAAGACTGACCCTCCTCTTTGGGAATAGCTTCCAAATCTGGCCTCACAGGCTCCACTGCACCCTCGCAGCTCTGACCTTTGGTATTATTTCCCCACTGAGCAACTGCTTCTCTCTGGCTATGCAGCAAGCTCCTTTTTTACAGAATCCAAATAACTACCTGGGAACCTTGTAGTTCTCAATGACTGATCAGTGATCAGAAATGATTTGTAGGAAGTGCAAGATAATGATGAAGTTTTCTGGAAAAGTCAGTCAAGCTGTGTACATGCTGCCTCTAATTAAATATAATATAGATCACAGAAAAAGGAAAACTAGAATGAGGCTGGAGGTGTGGCTCAAACGGCAGAGGGCCTGCCTTGCAAGCTTGAAGCGTTGAGTTCAAACTTCAGTGCCACTATCAAAAAAAAAAAAAAACAAAACAAAAAAAACGCCCCAAACATAACAAAACTGTTATTATTATTTTTTTTTTGGTGGTTCTGGGGTTTAAACTCATGCTTGCTAGGCAGGTGCCCACCTGAGCCACTCCACCAGCTCTTGAAAATTTCTGATGAGAACAGTTTCCCAATACATTCATGGATTAGTGAGATCATTCAATCTCTGCTGCTGGTGGAGATCTCCTGCTAAAATTTAGCTACTGTAATTTCATAAACTAGCATCTATATGCCACACAAATACCAATTCTCCTTTTGTGAAGTGCAAACTTTGGCAAGCAGGGATACCAGAAACTGTACCGGAGGAAAAGGGCTCAGAAGAAGTTCTTGGCTGGTACTGCAGACCACTCTAATGAGAATGCCCACGATGTCCCTCCCATGGGCTGAGAAAAGCAGTGTTTCACCGTCATTCAGACGCAGCCATGCTAGTGAAGGCCTCTCAACAACTAGAACCTGGCAGTTCAGAAGTGGCATCTAAGTTGTGTTATTTGAAAGCCTATCATGATTCTATGGTTATTGCTTGATCCTGGGCCCTGCTGTGGTTGCCCAGGAGGCTGAGAAACACAGCAGGGCTACATTGTCTTATGAGATGATAACACAGGTTCTGCGTGAGGACACTTCCCCATGGTCAGTTAGCAGGAGTTCTCGTGGCCATCGTGGCCAGGGAACTCTCAACCATCCACACTCCTGTGAAAGCAGAGCCTGTTAATTCATCATCTTTAGCTTGGACAGCTGTCAGGAGGGATTTTTTTTTTTTTTTTTAAATAGTTTGTGTGTTTCTTTTCAATGTTGAGGTTAAAGGAAACCAGCTTACAGGTATTAACGTTGTCTCAGGCAAGGGGCACATAACCAAGCATGTGTAACAGTTGTGTGCATTACTTTCTTGGCACTTATTTAAGGTTGTGATCTAGTGTGGTAGAACCTGATGGGGACTGGAGTAAACACACCATGTATCCTGTGTTGTGTTCATAAAATCTGCTAAAACTGACTACACTAGGCTACAAGCAGCTAGTTATCCCACGGTTTGCTTGTCTACTATGTTTTACTTCTTATGACTTTGACTTCCCATGAACCACATTGGTTCTGTCTATCATTATCAACTGGCTCCACCTCGACCAATTCCAGTTATGGGTGGTAGGGTGCCTGTGTGTGGGCATCCATCATCGCTCCTGCACCATCCCAGCAGAGGCTGAGAAACACAAACCTGACTCTGCAAAGACCTCACTTACAGAAAAGTTTTTGATCTCAATTTGCAAAGCTGGATTCACCTATGGCTTAGGTACTGTTTAAATCTAACTTTTAGAAGCATTTCCATTTTGGTAAAGAATTTGAGAAAATTTGATGGCAACCATCTGTTGATCAGTTAAAAATTTTTACTCCAGTTGTTTTTTGATTTTACTCAACTTACATAATTTTTATTGGTTGCCTAAACAAACTTTCCACTTTTGTACTAGCTGTAGAGTGGCTCAGTGTTCAACACTGAAAGTGAATGTGAAGAAAAGCAATGTGTTTAAAGGATCACAAAATGAATCCAATCAAATTTTCAGTTTCTTAAAATTTGTACTTTCCTTCATATAAGCGGGAAAATGTGCTCAATTGAATTTTAAGGTATGGTATTTGACATTTCAAAACAAAAAAAGGTATTGGGAATTGGTCTATGGCTAGGTGTGCTAGATTAGCAAAAAAGAAAAAACAAAAGGGGTCGCCCAGATAAGTTTGAATTGAATTTCAGATAATTATGCTCCATACAATATATCCTACTTACATTTTAAAAACAGTGTTTTGTGGGACTACATCAAACTAAAGAGCTTCTGCCCAGCAAAGGAAACAGTCACCAGACTCAAGAGAGAGCCCACAGAATGGGAGAAGATCTTTGCCAGCTACTCATCCAGTAAGGGACTAATATCTAGACTCTACAGGGAACTCAAGTAACTCAGCCCCCCAAACAATCAACACCCCCAATGAAGAAATGGGCACAAAAATTAAACAGGGAATTCTTAAAGGAAGAGGTACAAATGGCCAGTAAATACATGAAGAAGTGTTCAACTTCCCTGGCTATAAAAGAGATGCAAATCAAAACAACACTTAGATTTCATCTTATCCCAGTTAGAACGGCCATTTGAATCAAGGGTAATAACGACAAACGCTGGCGAGGATGTGGCAAAACAGGAACCCTTATGCACTGCTGGTGGGAACGTAAGTTAGTACAACCACTATGGAAAGCAGAATGGAGAGTCCTCAAAAAAAACTACAGCTAGAACTAGAACTATTTGATCCAGTGATACAGCTTTAGGGTGTCTACTCAGAAGAACTTAAGATAGGATACAGTAGAGACACCTGTAAACCAATGTTCACTGTAGCACTATTCACAGTAGCCAAGCTTTGGAAACAACCCAGGTGCCCTGCAACTGAGGAACGGATCAAGAAAATATGGTATATGTATACACAATGGATTATTACTCAATCATAAGGAATAATGACATGTGGTTTGAAGGTAAACAAATGCAATTGGAGGACATAATGTTAAATGAAGTAAGCCAGGCTCAGAATCACAAAGGCTGCATGTTTTCTCTCTCGTACGTGCAAGATAGATCCAAAGATAAACATATACACAAAAACAAGCATGATCATATACAAACTCAAATGTAGAACATGTTTTTACAGTAGAACTACTCTATGGAACTCGGGGAAAGAGGGAAAGGAACAGAGAATGACAGAGCATCAGTAATATCATAAAACATTACATCTGTAAAGGTAGAGGATATAAGGATGTGTACTGAAAGCTGTTGAAAAATGGGGGGTGGGAGGTAAAGGGGTAAGGGAGAGTAATGGAAGGGCCTGAATAGATCAAAGTAAAGTATACCCACAGTGGGCACACACTGAGACACCACTTGGAACATCACCTTAAATATTAATAACCAAAAACAGGTCTGTAAAATAGGTATGAGGGGGTACTAATGGGAGGGGGAGGGTGAATGAAGGAGATTAAGGCAATGGTAAATTGTTGATGGACTTCATATACCTATATGAAACAGAACTAAGAAACCTCTTGCAATGGCTTTAAGTGAGATGGTGGGGTGAGGGGGAGAGCTGATGGGGGTGATATAACTCATGTACAATATAAGTCTAATTGGAATTGTCAATATGAATCGCCCCCTGTATAATGAATATATCCTAATAAAGAGTTATTAACAAAAATAAAAACATTGTTTTGTATTTATCTGTAATTTCTGTAAGATTACTTCTTTTTTCATATTTAGGATATGAGAAAACAAAAGAGGATGTCCTGTATTGAAGTTTTTCAATGTTTAACTTCACAGTAATTTACAAGTCTGCATACTTTTAAGTACTTGCAAATTTACAAGTATTCAAGGTGACAAGAGTTATGTGGTAAATATATGGTAGAAGGATTTTTCAAAAACATTTGACCTCATAGAATAGGGTCAGTCTTCCTGCAGGGAATCACAAGCTGGGTGCTTGGCACTCCATTCTGTTTCAAGCCCACCCTGGCACAATTTCAGTCCTCAGTGTGAGGCAATGAGCGCCGTCGCTTCTACTATGCAGCGACACTGCAGGCACATGAACGCTGGCCAACCACCCAAACTTAAAGAGGTCAGAGGTACTGAAACACCAGGCGTGGGCTGCTGTGGCCACACGGATGACCGCACTTCACATGGCCCTCAGTTGTCATTTGTTGAAAATGAGTGTATTTTGAAAGCAACATTCCTTGGCACATGTTTGAAACACTACAAAGTTATTTCCTAAAGTATCAATTTTAATTATTCATCAAAAGATAAAAACAAAGCAAAAGTGTGGTGATGAACACCTGTAATCTTAGCACTGACACACAAGGATTGGGAGTTTATGAGGCCAGCCTGAGCTACGTGGTGAGACTCTGTCTCATTAAAAATGAACAAACAAAGCCCAAACGAACCTTTGAAGAAAGGAAAGGCTACGGTCCAGCTCTAAAAGAGCAAACTATGTGTCCACTGCTCTGCATCTTCCAGTTGACACTGACAGTTAATGGTGCCTGTCATGGTTATAGCGAGGCACTGCCATTACTTTAATTTCTTTGGTTTTTTGGTGGATGGAACCAAGGGCCTTGTGCATACTAGGCAAGAGCTCTACCACAGAACTACATCCACAGCCCTTGGTTTTTTGAGATGTGTGCCACAAATACCAGGCTGGTCCAGAGCTAGAGATCCTCCTGCCTCTACCTCCAGTGTGCATCACCATGCCTAGTGAAAGTCCCACCCCCAGCCACAGAAAATTACAAAGCAGCCATCAAGAAAGCAAGCATCATCTGTCCACAGCTCTCATTATGTCAAGATATATATGGACAGGGAAGGCACTCGGCTCCTGTCACAAGCCTGAGGTAACTCTACTAAGTTTGGTAGATGGACACAAAGAAATGTCAAAGCAGGATTTCCTATCTCCTTACAGAGCTAAAGCAATTATAGCTACAAATTACACTTCAAGGGTGTTTATAAACTTGAAAAATGCATAAACTGTTTTAGCAGTGTCAATGCAGGGCTTAGAAACTGACCTGAACTCCAACATGACAAAGAAAGATGACTCTATCCACTTAAAACTCTATGTTCTGTGACTAGCCAACAAAGCCTTTCACACAAATGAGTTCAGGAGGACCATCATCAACTGAAAAATGAAAATGGTTGGTGATAAAGGAGTCAGGTCTCATCATTTGCAATTCTGTCAGTCAACAGAACGCAGGAAATCACTGGCAAAATACTTTCGCCTATTTTGGTTGGTTCTATCTCGAATGCTTCACAGCTCAAATCTGGTATTGTAATATACATGAGTGCTGATACAATTCTATTTCGGTTCTTTCCAGAGGGGGACATAGCTGGCTTTATTCACTACTAGTTCCTTGTCTTCCTCTGGGGATAACTCTAGCATCTTCCAATTAACAGACAGAAGCAGCATTACCTCAGCATACTGTTAGAAACTAGTGACCACTCAGGAGTGAGTTCAGAGTATTTCACAATAAAGGTCACAATAAAGTTTTTCTTAAAGGAAAAACTAATAGCAGCTAATCTCACATGGATTGTATCTTGGTTTTTATTGTTTTTAACTCAGCTCAATAGCAGGTAGTCTAATATGGTTTGGGGAAGGTTTATCTGATCAAACCACAGAAATCCTTGAAATAATTGTATTCTAAGCTCAAAATGTCTTTGTAAAAATATGATTTCAAGCCAATCCCATACCAGAAAGAGTGAAATGTGAGGGCTGGGATGCAGCTCAGTAGGAGAGCATGTGCCTAGTTTGCACAAGGACATAGGTTGATCCCCAGTGCCATTAAAAAAGGGGGTGTGGGGGCTGCTGTGTGAAATTTCACTTAATTCTTAAAACCTTCAATGATTGAGGTAGTGAGTCATTATGAGGCACAAGAGGAAAGTTCCTTTTTTTTTTTTTAAAACAGCAGTCACTACAGAGTCAGGCTGTTCTTGAATTTGTGATCCTCCTCCTCGGCCTCCCCAGTGCTGGGATTACAGAAGCCTGTCAACACACCTGGCCCCCTCAAAACTTTCATTTAATGCTTAAGCAAAACAAAATAGGGTCTGGGTGGAAAACACATTGTGTAGCATTATTGAATCCAGAGATTTCTATGTTCTAAAGGTAAGTCTGTCATATGAAACTATGAACTTCTCCACGGTGCTATAAAACAATGAAAGCATCTGACGCTGTACACACAGCCTGGTATCCTACAAAAGGGGAAGCGATATTAGCAAAGATCCCAGGTTTTAATTAAATACAGAAAGGAAAACATACATGCCCCCATATTACTCATATCCGAATCTTAATAGGTGTGATGGCTTATTTTTAGCATTGAAAAATTTTTACGTCTTAAAAAAAGGATATACTAAGGGCTCAACATGTGATCTTTAAAGTTTACTCAGGAATACAAAGAGGTAATTAAAATAAATTGTGCAAACATGTATTACTCCAATCTGCACAAATTGTGAACTCAATGGTGCATCAGTCCTGTATTCACACAATCAAAACATTATCAGTTACTTTCACTGCTGGTAATGCTCATGCTCCTAAGTGAAATGTGTTGTAAAATCAGCAGGATGGGCTGGAGAGAGACTCTCCGGACTTGCAGAATGAATAAGCATTCCTTAATTAGCCCATCAGGGTAAGTGCAAGCATTAATGGGCCTTTCCTAAAGTCTGGCTTGACATCTTTCTCCAAACATGGCCAAGAAGAAAGTTCCATTAGCAATATTAATACAAGCTTAGTTGATCATTTTCATTCAATTAACTTCTTTCAATTAAATAGATAGCTTGACAAAAGCAGTGATAAAAGACCTGAAGGGACAGCTGATGACTCGCACTGAGCATTAGTGTGTGCAAGGTCGCTGGTACTAAACGGACTGTAAATCTAGCATTCAATTTGGAAAATGCACTTCTGCTCGCACTCCTCTAATGAGCAATTTTAGCTGACTAGATGTGTTTGCAGCAGAAATTTCATGGGAAGTCAAGCACCCTTTTTCTTCTTCCTTTTCCTCCCCAATAGTTATCTTCTCTGTGATGGTGGTTTCCTGCCAACACGCTAGCCATGGTAGCTCAGTAACTTCTCTTTCTGCTTGGTTAAAAATGAAGACATTTTAGAATAATTTATACGCAACTTGCATTAAAAACTTATTTTACCTTTGTTAATCTACTTTTGAAAAATTTAAAAAATCTGTAAAAAATCTTTTAGTGAAAAATAAAAATGAAAGTAATAAATATTTTAATTTAGACTTCGCAGAAAACATTCAGAGAAATTTATAAATGATGCATGTGACAGTGTGAAAACAAGGCTGTCACATGAGGTGACTGGAAAATAAACAGTTTTTAAAAAAAGTTTTGCAAATTAAAAATCATGCCCGATATAGATTATGCCTGAAACAAAGCTGAAAGGAATCAAGTCAACCTCCAAGAACAAGTACTACACCCACTGTGTACCTTGAAGAGCTGAACCCATCGCTTCTGCTCCACCTGTATACACTGCTGCATCTCAGCACTGGCAGTCACTCCAATGCTTTGGAATGCTGTGATGTACTCCTCCCGCACTTCCGGTCTGGTTTCAGGGTATGCCAGCTTGATAATCCCCAGGCAGGCATCCCGGAGGCAGCGAGAAAGCAGGATCAGCTCCTCCAGCGTAAAAGGCATCATGGATGATTGTCTTTGACCTACAACTAGAAACACAAGCCATTCTTTGACTAGTTTTTTTTTTTTTTCCCCATTTCTCAACACACAGTGAGGCTGAAAAGGCTTAGAATCTTTCTACCATGTATGAAAACCCACAGGCCGTGCAGCCAATGTGAACTATTCCTCAAAATTCTCACCTTCTATAGGATCACCGAAGAATTCATTGTCATGTATGGAAATGAGGGAATGACTGAACAAGGAGCTGAAGAGGTAAAAGAGTGGGATGATTCGACTAGAATCTTCAAAAGACATGGGAGAGCCCCTTGAAATCACCTGAAGCAATGGCACCATAGACCTTGAGTTCAGGAAAGGGGAAAAAAAATGAAAACAGTTATTTAAACTTCAGTTTTAGTTTAGGAGCTAATAGACATGACATCAGATAAATGTAATCAATGAAGACAACACTATTCTCAGTGAAACTACTTAAAGAAGGGAGGTCCCTGTGACAACACAAGTAATAAGAAACAGCCATCCTGTCCACTGTTTGACAACACAGGCTAATAAGAAACAGCTCACCCTGTTCACTATGTGTCTGTTCCTGCCACCCACAGCACAGGCAGCTACCAAGGGTGGCCAGAGTCCCAAGTCCAGGCCCAGCCAAGAGTTCTAGTGAGTGACGATGCCGTTAAAAGACACCTACTTCCTCCCTTTGTGGCAATTCACTCCATTCCCTTAACTTGCTTGAAGGCCAATCCTGGAGACACAGCTCTCTATTTGTAGGGATGATCAGAACAGTTCTGCACTGAAGCCAGATCAGAACCTTCAGAAATAAGCATGGGGCCTTTCCTCTACTGATCAAGTTTATTAGCTGGTCCCCATTCCTGCTCCTGCTTGTCTCCTGAGGCAAGGGAGATCCCAGGGGCTGATCTTTAAGAGAACTTCAGGTCTGTCACCTGTCTTGAGCTGTAACCTATTCAATCCATGCCTCATAGATTGTTCCCTGGAATTGTTCCCTTTCTCTTTCATGTAAGTCTGTTATATGAATGCTTAGCAAATGGCTGTTCATGTGTGAGTTCTTCCCAAACAATGAGGTTTGGGAAGAATGAGGTCCCCTTCCATGTCCGTCAACAGTCGGCTGGCAGACCCTGTGGGTACCTTCACCCTCTTAGACTCCTGAATATCTGTGCCCTCAGAGTCACTGACATGTACGAGGTGAGATCTGACCAGGACCCAGGACCCAGGACCAATATCTGACGCACATGGAGAGCAGTAAAAAGTAAGGCCACTTGTAAGCACTAGTGAGTCTGTGGCGACTGTGGCTGAACCAGAAGGGGCTTCCAAGTCTGTCTCCATGGCACACAGGGGAAAACAGGGACCCAATGCACAGCCTCAGCTCTGTGTCCCCAGAGAAGAAATACTCTGGACACCAAACTCTGAATGTGTCTGACTCATGTTTGCAGACAAAGTGCTTTTCATATAGCATTATACTAAATGAATTCTTGAATTAATGAACAAAAGTCACCTACCCAAAATAAAATGCAGCAGGGACACAGAAAACGGGACAAAGTGTAAGTGCCCTACCTCATTGCCAGAGCCAGGAGAACCAAGGGCTGACTTAAAAGACTAACAGCTGTTTCTTCCCTTGCCCACTCCTGTGAAAAAAAAGAGTCCACCCCACCCCCATTTCCCTGAGCCACGTAACAGAGGTACATGGTGAAAATGTTGCTGGCATACAGAAGAGTTTTAATTCATGTCACATTATTTTGTTGGTACGGGTAAAACAGTGGTCAGGGCCTTTTTAGTTCTCTGGCCCTTCGATGCAGAACTGCAAATACCAACACTGACTTAGCAGAACACAGCACAGGGAGAGCCCCCCAGTTGCTACGTGCCCAGTGTTTCCTAATTCTCAAACAGTGCTGAAGCAGCTTCGGCTCTTATTCTGATTAAGAATCCTTGTACTGCAGCTCCCTTATTTGTGGATTTCATACATGTGGTTGGAACAAGCACAATCAAAAATGATGATAAATAAAAACGGATCCAAAGAAATTTGAAAAACAAACATTTTCAGTTTCTACAGGTGCATTACACAGCTCAGCTGATGCAGAGCAGCTCTCAGTCCCACACAATGGTCAGTTGTGTTTCAACAGTTGAGTGATCTGCTGAGTGTTTCCCTGCCCTTGAGTTTGTGACAATATGCCTCCCAAAAAGCAAAAGGTGCACAAAAACCAAGGTAAAACTTAACATGCTTAATGTATGTGAGAAACAAACAATTTTAGATTCGTTGAAGGGTGGCATGTCTCTAGTGGAAACTGGGTGGCATTTGTGAAAAAAAATCAAGCATTGGTGTTGCAGTACTGAGCTCGGTGCATCCTGAGCATTCAGTGTTTCCTCAACAGCAGTCTGCTTGGATACCCAGGGTCTACTAGACTTAAAATCATCATTATCACCACTGAGATGTCATGGTATCATCAGCAATACACAAGTATGGAGAAAACCTGTATTCTGACTCCCTAGAAAGATTATGGCAATTAACCAACATTAACTTATCTACTCTATTTAATTTCATGAGGTGAGCAAAAGGAAATAATCATTTTCACTTAATGACAGATAATGGGACAAGAAAGATGGGTGAGACATGTGCTGGCAGACTCTGCATCCAGGGCACAAAGGAAACACCAGCTTCTGTCTGGGTTCTCTGCTGGTCACTCTTCTTGCTATAAACATGGACTCAAATATTCCTCTGAGTTCAGGTCAATCTGAGAGACTTATGAGAAAATAAAAAGTCCATAATTTACTATAATGGGAAAGATTGATTTGTAACTCAGGGAAGTTGCCTGAATTGCTGACCATTACTGGGACCTCTGACAAATCTCTGCTTTCTGTATCCATCCTCAGAATAAGGATTTGCATATGAGAGCTTCCCACCTTGTATATATGCCTCCTACTGAATGCAGTCCTGGCTACAGAAGCCCTAGGAAGCTACTGCACAGTTTGTGACCCTCTGATCGGTTATATCACGTACAGACCCCCCCCCTGAATTTATGTTTTGGTAATGTGACGCCTACAGAAAGCAGCAACCAGCTGGCTATGAGTTCCTTCAGCTCCAACAAGGACAATAAGCTGATTCCAGTAGCAAATGCTGAAAAGGAGATACATGAATAAAAGCATCTGCCTTGTGTGCGTGACACCCTTGCGAGGACAGTCTGGAGGCGGCCTTGCTTGCCAGGGAGAAGCACAGACACTCTCAGTCAGATCCTGACCTACCACATCTTGGTGCCTGATGAGCCAGTGAGATTCTTGCTCTGTCACCCAGGACCCACTTGCACTTTAACATTCTCTGCTGTCTGGAGTTAAAAGTCCCACCTGTACAAATCTTTTTTTGTTTTGTTTTGTTTTTTTTTTTGAGTAAAAGCAGAGTTTTATTAAGCAGAGTGGAAGAGAAACCCCAGTATGGGAGGGGGGTTCTCAGAAAGGCTGAGCCCTGTGCAAGATTTGCTGTGAAACTATTTTCAAACTAAATTTCTTATCACCTTAAAAAAACTGGGTTTTTCATTTTAAATTTATCCTGATGGTAACATGATACACATATACTACAAATATAGGAATACACTGTTTAAGTTTCTGGAAGGACTTTGTTTTAATAAACTAAACAAGTAAAACTCATATTCTCAATTGCCTCTGATGAAATGTTTTCAAAACCTACAATGTTATTACCTTATAAAATAATATTAATAATTTAATCAAGTTAACAATATCATTTTTCTTTCACACATCATGACTCCATTTCCTCACCAAGGGAAAAACACCATACACAAACAAGCAATTATCAGGTGGGCCGTGGCAGTATCTCTGTTGCTAAGCTGGGGTGCTCATAGGTAAATGACAATTTCCTGTCCTAATGATCCCCAATCTCCCTTTGCCCTAAGTAAACCTGTCATTCATGAAAGCCAAAGTCAGCACAGACATAAGGAGCTGAAATGCATCGAAACCACAACACAACAAAACACATCCAAAACCTTACATCTTAGAATTTTTGTAGGCAGTTAAGTTATTCTAGGTGTCTCTAATCTTTGCTTCTGCCATCACTGTTGATTCAAGATAAATCACATAAGTTTTGTGAGTTTCATCAGCCTCAGTGGTTCTGTTACAAGCTCCCTTTACTCACTTAAGATTAAATGAAAATTACAAAAGTAATGCTATCACGGAACCATTACCCTCTGAACAGTTTTTCCAGGCATAGTGGTGCACACCTGTAATTCTGGTACTTGGAAGGGTGAAGTAAAAGGGTAGTGAATTTAAGACCAGCCTGGGCTACATAGTAAGACTGTCTCAAAAACATCTTAAAAAAAAAATGACTAGGATTTTAAAAACAAATTTAATCAGATAAAGTCATACTCTTAATACTCTTTACAAACCAAGTAACAGTAAAATTAGGGACTAACTTTTCTTTTGATGAAATGAAAACCATTCAGAATTTTTCTTCTTACATGGCACAAGTGTAAGTAGTATTCAAAATCCTGTGGGCTCAATTTTTAAGTCTGCATCACACATACCCTGTGATCATCCGTGTGGTCATGGAAGAGATGAGAAACCAAAGGTGCCTCAGAAACCTGGCATTAAAGGCTAAGCTGTAGAGAAGCCTGAAAAGAAACAGGAGAAAAACACAAAGAGTAAGCAAGTAATCATTCAATGTATTTCTCAAAATCAAATCAAAACAAAAAAAGCCCATACAGCAAAGACAATAAACAACTCAGGAAATATTCACAGTAATGCCACAAAAAACACACGTGACACAGGCCACTGGACAGAGACACTGGGAAGCTCTGTGCACCCTGGCTGCTGAAAACTGTGGCTCTGGGTCCTTGTCTCAGGCAAGACTTGGCCCAGTGGTCTCTCCACAGAGAATGTGTGGCTGCTTCCCTACAAGCTGAGGCTGCTCCCTATGGCAGCACAGCAAACTAAAATGTAACAATAGCATTTATTACTCAGAGAATTACTGCTTATACAGTTAAAGTCACTAATATTTAGCGACTCATTTTAAGTTGTTCTTCTTAAAACAAACACAAAAATGTAAAACATCTACAAATATTTTAAAGTTGTTTTTAATTAAAAAAACATTGTCTATGATATCAAATTGGTTGAACTAATGCACTGCGATTCCAGCTATGGGGGACGTGGAGATGGAAGTACTAACAGTTTGAGGCTAGCCTGGGCAGAAAAGCATGAAACCCAAGCTAAAAATGAAGGAAAAAGGGCTGGGGCTCTAGGGCAGAGGGCTTGCCTTGAGTTGCAAAGCCCTGATTTAAAACCCCAGTAATGATCCCCCTTCCCCAAAGGAAGTTATGAGTAGAACTGAACTCTTAAGTTAGCTTTAGGCTGTACACTGCATTTTTGTGACAGGATACACATTCTAGCCACAATGATAAAGTCAGAAAAAAAACCTTGCATAGTTTTTATAAAGTGCAAGAGTTAAAAATGAAAACCCCAACCCTGTGCAATGAAATCAGAGAACAGGCCATGGTGGGAAAACATGGTTTTAAGACAAGAATGTGACTTACTAGAAGCGTTTTAGAAGAAGAAGGTAGGACAGCAAAACCACAGCTGCTTTAAGGATGCATAACTAAAGAATGTAGGAGTTTTCACTGGGGAATTGGAGATGTACTAGAAATGACCATGGAAGAAAACAAAACAGTAGCATTCAAAGAGCAGAATTCCGTATTTCAAATATCAGTGTAAGCAATCTTCTAGCCTTTGGCTGGGATTTTGTGTCTCAGGCAGAATCTGGCCCATCATCGGACCTTACACAGGAGCGGCACGGGAGCTGTGTGACTCCCAACATTGCAAGCCAGCTTGCTGCAGAACAGGCTACTGTGGCTCTCAGACCCAGACCACCAGCCCGGCGGCCCTTCTGGACGCCTCTGGCTCCCGCCATGGAAGTGGCGTCAGTTTCATGGTGTGATGTGTACCCACAATTCCCCACGCTATGTTGTGGTCGCACTGAGTGGAAAACCTTCAGACTCAACTTTTTAAGAACAGTATAATTTAAATGCCTACAGTAAAAGACAGATAACAGGATTTGGATAAATAAGGCACGTTTCAATTTAAAAGTATCAAATCTGATTGGCTGGGTAACTTCCTGCATTTAATCCAAAATATCACAGACATTGTACAGGATCAGTATTTTCTGAGGACTTGTTTTTTAAAAAGCTCCACTTATTTTAATGTGGTACCATTTTGAGATGCCCAAATGGCACAAAGAGCACAGTCATTTAAAGGAAAACAAGGAAGGAACTGTGAAATTTACCTAGAGTCATGAAATCTTAGGTTGGGAAGACCCAATCACCCTGCAAATGGAAAGCAGGCGAAAAGCAATCTGTTTGCATTAGAAAATGAAAAATTTCCTGCCTCAAAAGTACCTTGAATTTATGAAAATGTTTGTCACAGGTATGTACCATGACAAAGTAGTACCAACAGTGCACTCATTCCACAGAGAAAAGCACTGGGTAAGTCTCAGAATCAGACTGGGGAACTTTTGAAAAATCTTACTGGAACAACACAACATGTCAAAAGAGACAAATGAAGCCATGCTGAAGTTTGCTGTCTCTGTTCTTAACTGACACTTACGTCAAAATCAATTATATTGTTGAAATCTGGAGCCGTACATAAAACAATATATATACCATATTTGAGATAGTAAACATTTAGCATATGCCTAATATATTTATGTATGTGTACTAAACAGAGTGCTTTAATTTCGTTTTTCTTGAGCCAGGCATGGTGATGCATACTTGTAATCTCAGCACCTGGGAGACTGAGCAGGAGCACTGCAAGTTCAAAACCAGCTTGAGCTATACTGTGACACCCTGTCTCAAATGACAAAAAGCCTTTTTTTCTCTTGCCTTTGTGGAGCTTTACTTGCTAAAAAGTATACCCAACAGCCACCTAGAAAATATGATAAGAAAAAAAATATGGGGCCAGGGGCGTGGCTCAAGTGGGAGAGTATTCACTTAGCATGTTCGAGGCCCTGGGTTCAATCTCTAGTACTTCAAAAAAAAAAAAAAAAAAGAAAAACATGCACTTTCTATGTGAATGTATTCTAGCAGGTGATATTTGTTTCATTTTTCTTTCACTCTAGAAACTGAGTTTCTCTCCTTAAAAATGTAGTATGTAGTATAATTTTACCTACTTTTAACAGGCATGTTTCTTTTGATCTTTTTTCTAAAAGAACAAAACAAGGCAAAAGAAACAAGTTCTCTTGTTAAGAGTTTTTTTTTTAATCAATACTATAATTAACACATTTCCATGTGTATATATGTATGTTTATCTGAAACACCATTTTAATGGCTATACATTTCAAAATTTATATTTGAAGCTAACTTTGAAATAATTATGTTTACCAAACCAGTCAATAGTCAGTAATAAAACACATTACTAAACTTTTTAATTAAATTACTGAAGGTGATTAGTCTGGGGCTTTATTTCCAAGAGGTAAAGAAGAGACTTACTCTTTTCCATGTACTAAGTTAGATTAAAAATTACCCATTACACTTTATTTAGCTCTAACAACCCTGAGTTAATTAACGAAGAGCACAATTTCAACTCGGGTCATAAATTCAGGCCACTTCTCCACAGGGACACTGAAGTCATGGAAGCAGGCAGTGGGAGAAACACTGCTCACATACACGGCAGCCAGATCTCCTGAGATCCCCTGTGAGCAGTGTCATGGTGTCAGAAATACAGCCAGACACCAACCACCCTTGCAACGCTTCCAGCACACAGGTGTAAATGCACCCTTGGTGTTCTTCTGCAGAAATACCGCTTTATGGCAGAAGTGATATTAAAATAGATATTTAACAACTTACTTCTGAGAAAATGCAAGATTAAAAAATAAATTCCACATTTCCTTACTGGTAATGAAAATTTTAAGACACAGTTTATCTTGAACAAGCTACCAAAAAAACTTCATAAACCAATAGACTCAAAGAATATAGTTTTTAGACACACAGCTGCATTAATGTGACATTCCAGTACTAAAGCCATAAACACAAAGACAGTTCTTTTCAGTGGCAACAGGCTTTCTTTAATTAAAGATTTATAGACTCAAATAATATACTTTCTCTCTTACCGTAGCTCAAGTTAAAACAGGGAAAGTGGTACTCAAAGCCTGGGACCCTCTCTCTGACATGCTACACCTAAGAGAAAACTTAAAGGGATGTATACTTCATCCAAGCTTACTTATGGTCTTGGGAATCAACTAGTCATAAATGTCTAGAAAATTCTTAAAAGTTTCAAAACTCATTACAAATTATGTCACTAACTTTGAAGCAGGCCTACTTTATTAATTGAACTATTTAACAATAACTACTGGAAATTTATAATCTATATTACTTCAAAACAGAGTTAATAATAAAATCATTATCTGTATTGAAACGTTTAAAAAGCTTATTAGTCTTATTTAACCTTCACGACACAGAATGCAAATTTTAACATTAATTAATACTTGATTAAAGCTATTAATTATACTGAAAATATTGACAATAAAAAACATGAAATAAGCTGGGTGTCAGTGGCTCATGCGTGTAATCCTAGCTACTTGGGAGGCTGAGACTGGGAGGATCTTGGTTTGAGGTCAGTCTAGACAAATAGCTCATGAGACCCCCATCTGCAAAATAACCAGAGCAAAATGGACTAGAGGTGTGGCTTTGCAAATGTGAAGCCCTGAGTTCAAATGCCAGTCATACAAAACAAATAGAAACCACCACCACCAGCAACATCCGCTCCCTCCCCCTGCCCACATGAAATCATGGGCAAAGAAACAAGTTTCTTTCTCTCTCTCTCCAGACAAGTCTTCAATATTGTGTCATTATAAAAACTTGTTTCTAATTCATATGAACAGTATCTAATAGTTAATTCTGCATATATGATAGACACAAATCTGTACTTTTTCCCATTTAAGCTGCTAGTATAATAATTTAGTTTTACCCTAAATTTTTAAAGTATGAGACATGAACTTGTAAATCAAGAGCAAAAGAGTATTACCACTGCACATCCCAGTGCCGAGAACACGTGTGGGGAACAGTGCACTTCCAGGGTGCACACTTGTCTAAACTGCGATGACCAGCAACACAGGACACAATTAAACAGGTTTACTCTATTATTTTTTGGTGGGAAATCAAGCACAGGTGATTTGAGATAGCTGCATGAAGTGTTCACATGTAGACTATAGGCAACTTCCTTCACATGCTGCCTGACAGAGGAACAAAGAGCCAAGACTGGAAAAAAACATCAGCCCTTGCCTTAAGAGCAAGCTGAGGAGGAGGAAACATCTGGACAGACATCAGACTGAGGAACAGGAGGGAGGCGCAGAGCACCGAGAAATGAAGACAGCACAAAAAGATCAAGAAAATGCAAACAATTGAGCATGGTTGAAAGGAAGTTAGAGGGAGTAACAAAAGAATATGGCACAAGTCAACAAACCAAGCAATGTGCAGATCTCCTGAAAGCAAAGGGGATCCACTGCTAAGATTCGAGCAAGAGAATGAAATTACCAGTGTTTGACAATTCCTCTAGCAAAGTATGATTCCGGTGACTGAATACATGCAGAGGGGCCCAACAGAGATAAATCTAAGTCAAACCGCAGGACTGTACAATACGATGAACTTGCTGCGAGGAAGGGCTTGTGCTATTCTGCTGCCCATGCAGCTGGTATGCCCTGGCCATGTGTGGCTAGTGTGACTGACCGACTGAGGGATAGGTCCAGAGGCAGGTTGGTGGGGAGATGTGGGGTTCATACTAGATACCATATAGGAATCTGAGTTCGGGCCCCACAAGACATCTCTCTAGCAGCTGAACAGGAGTATGGAGCTATAGGAAGTTACTAGTCTAAAGACAAAAATTTGGGAGTCACCAGAATACAGCTGAAGCTACTTGTATGAAAGAGCCAACCTGGAGAATCAGCTGAAAAATAACTAAAAATGTCAACAGAAAAAGAAACTTAAGTTTAGGAAACACTGAGACATAGCTACAAAGAAATTATGAAGGAAGCAGGCAGGAGAAGCCCAAAAGTAAAAGAGAAAAAAACAGAGAGTGAGAATATAGTTTCTGAAAGGGAACAAGTGAAAGGGGTCAGGAAAGGAAGGATGAGTGAAGAGAAAATATTCCTCCAAATTGTAGCCACAGTAATGCCACTTTTCAGCAGACCACCATTTAAGCTCTTCTGTGTACTCAGACCACATAGCAGACTGCAGCAAAACAAAGCCATCCTTCCCATGGTCTGCGACCTTCGAAATTTCTGATAAGGACAAGGACGGAGTCACCCAAACAGTTACTATGTAGGTCTGGTTTGCTTCTGCCCTCTGCTGGGTGCTAAACAAATGTAAAGCTCTGTAAAATAGGCGCATGGTGGAGAAGGGAGAAGGGAGAAGGGAGAAGGGAAGGGATTTGGGTGAATACAGTCACACTCTGTAAGTACCTCCAAGTAAACTCATTTACTTCTCAAGTTGGACTGGTTCCAGTTATTCTTTGGTTTGTTTTTAAAATCCCTATTCAGAGGCAAGCATTTCTTTTATGCCTCCCCGAGAAATCCACATAACTACTATCAAACACTGCACAGAGTTTACAATACAAAGCAGGCAAGCTTGGCATGAACTGCTAGAGGCCCTGCCAGCCACCTGGACACACAATGAAAGCAGTTATGGTGACAGGAGCAGACAAAGGCATCCAGGCAAAGGCTGAGCATGCTCATCTCAGTGTGGCACGTTTGCAGACTGGCCCTGGATCCATTCCGCAAGACGCCGATCAGCACCACCAGAAGGAAGGCTGCAGGGCTCCACTTCCAGAAAGACTGCCCTCTAAACTTGTCCGTCAGCCCCCTGCTAATTTCAGATCTCTGAACCTTCTCCCCCTCTTAAATTTATTCATATTTTAAAATCAGTGACTATATTTTCTTAAGGAAAAAATATTTTCTGTGTGCCGCTGGGGATGGAACTCAGGGCCTCTGACATTCTTGGCTAGTGCTTTACCAAGAAGCTACACTCCTAGCTTAAAGAAAAAATAATTTTAAATCTGAACTGTGCTCAGATTTCCACGTTCATGAATAAGATTCACAAATTCCTCTCAAAAAGAGATGGCAACTCATTTATTATTTAACTAATTAAATAATAAGCCCCTAAGTCACTCACTTAACCCAAACTCCAACAACACAGCTAAGACCACCTCCTGTGTACTGCAGACTTAGGCAAGCGAGTCACCATTCCGTGGGCTTCTGCAGCTGCCTGCACATTCCTTTACACAGTCCACATCTGTTCTTCCCCCACTTTCCCCACAAAAGGTAGGGAATGATGTGCACTGTTCTGTACTGCTTCTCCTCATGCATATTTGTCGTGGATGTCTCCCCTGTTAGTGTAAAATGGACCTCCATACTCCTTCACTCATCCTGACAATCAAGCTAAGCAGAAACTGAAACTGCACATCCCAACTCTGAAAACATCAGGTACCACCAACATTAGCCAGGGTGGAGCTGGGAGGGAGCTGCCAGCCTGGGAATACACTAATTATCTTTCAAATACTTTCTGAAAATTTAAAACAGAGAGCAGTCACATCTACAAGCTCTACTTGCCATCACCTAAGCAATGAAAGACACTCTAAATCTTAAAACCGTACTTGTTTAAACTGTAAATAAAGTTCCTAGAGGAGTTTCTTAGAGGAAATAGGTGCTGTACTCATCAACTTGAGCTATACATAAAGGTGTGGCTCACCCTTCACCAGTAAACCTCAGCCCATGGCACTAGTAATTACCATCTAGAGCGCGTGTCCTGGCTCAGCTGCTGGACCCTCAGGTCTCACATCCTGCTCTATTGCAATTGCCTCCACAAAGAGCTAACAGCTACTGGGGCCATGGCCATCAGGTCATACCGCCTTTCTTCCTCCTAGAGCAGAAAGATCAGTAAGTCCAGAGAGTGATGCAGCAGTTGGCTGCATCCGAGGTCACAAGGCAGTTCCAGCTGATGGCGCACTCCTTACTCCTGTTCATGTCAAAGAATGCCTTCCCCTCCATGAGATGGGATGGCACTTTTATAACGACACAGAGGACTCTGGAGGGTGCCACGGATGCACATGGGACTCTGCCCCACACGCAGTCTGCCAGTGCTGCCACGTTAGGCCCTTAGTCCAGCAGGACTTTTGCCTAAGTTTTTCTATTCAGTGCTCAATAAACCACTAACTATCACTGTAAACAGAGGAAAAGAAAATGGGTCAAGGCTGGGCTCACACCTGTAAACCTCGGTACTCTAGAGGGAGCGAGCAGGAGGATCATGGTTCAAAGCCAGCCTGAGCAAATAGTTAACAAGATCCCCATCTCAAAAAAACTCAACACAAAACAGCTGGTGAAGGAGCTCAAGTGGTAGAGCACCTGCCTAGCAAGTGTGAGGACCTGAGTTCAAACCCCAGTACCACCAAAAGAAAAAGAAAAAAAAAAGTTGAAGAACACTGTCACAATTATCTAAATCCAAATTAGCCACATTTTAAAACTGGTACATTTTGTTTTATTTCAACTGAAAGATTATTTCAAAGTATTGCTGACTAGAGGAACTTTCAAAATATTTTGGCTCTATTATACAGGTGTGTCAACCTTTTAAAATGGGTGTCGAGGCCTAACTGCTCCTATGCAAGGCATGACAGAAATAGAAACTGACTTGATTTTCTAACATATTGGACATGGGGCCAGGAAAAAGACTCCAACAGTGTTAACTGGTTCAGAAAGGAAGAGAGACTTCCCAAAGAGAAAGAAGAAAGGACAAGACTTGTATTTTTAAGAAGTGCTTGGAGAAAGCGATGTTTTATACCCTCTTCTGTCAGGAACCAGCAGATGACCCACTGCAGAGCACAGCCCCTCGAGTTGCAGGGACAGTGCACCCTGCTGTAGTGAACAAGCGAAGAGACCTGCCTGACTCTGGGCACCATCATTCGGTGCTGCACCATCAGTGTGTGGCAGACGGAGGCCATCCTCGTGAAGACTTCCTCACTGGCTGAGTCCCTCCACACCAGGTTCAACAGGGTGTTGGTCTGCTGCTTCGTATCCAGCTTCTTCAGACACTCCTCAGTTATGTATGGGGTTGACAACCTGCCATCTTCCTAAAACACACCAGAAAAACTAGTCTGAGTGAACGGTGCACTGTTAGAACTTCCTCTACATAACAAACATGTAACATACTGCATTTTCTTGAAGGGAAAACACAAGGGCTTATCTAAAAATGATCCATATCCCAGCTAACCTACCAAGATCTCTCCTAATGGATCCACTAAAGTGACCTAAATCCTCGAGAGACACAGTCACCTTCTGGCATCGACCCTGCCTAGCTGGGAGCACAGGAATCGTGACTGCTCAGTGTCTGTCTACCAACATGACTTATAGGAGCACTAACATTTTAAGAAAACGTCACTTCTATTATAGATTGAGTTTTAGTAACACAGCAAACATGATGAGACTGTATAATCATTTGATGGCATTTCCATTTTAAATTATTTGAGAGATCACAGTTTAAGCAAAATAAGTGAGAATACTAAGCAATTTGTTGTTTTTTTTTAAAGAAATCAAAGGGCACACAGAACAAAATACAGTATGTGATATCTTAAATTCTCTAGATTTGATTCACTGAATTAAACCTAAGCTGAAATACCATATAGTCTATTCATTTGGGTATTAACCAAACATGTGCTTTTTTATGTGTGTGTATAAAAATATGTCAAGCACTGCTTAATGTACTGCTTGAAAACTTGGGCATATACCAAGTTTAACACTGCCTTTAGAGTGAAAATCTGAAATTTCATTTGCCACACTGAATCTTTAAGATATACATATAAAGATATTAGAGTATAATATACTAGTGCTATTTTTGAAGCATATAATTTTAAAATAAATTATACACCATAAGCAGCCAAATGATACAGAAACCTAAAAGAATGAGTATGTACGTATGTATGTTATGCATGTATTTATTTATTTGGAGACGGGTCTTGCTATGTAACCCAGGCTGGCCTGGAACTCTCAATCCTCTCGCCTCAGCATCCCAGGTGCTGGAATTCCAGGTTTGTACTACCACACGTAACTTACAGGGTAAAGTATGACCCTGGAAAAAGCCTCTTTTAAGTAAATTAGGTTCTACATAATCAAGTATCACAGGAGAATAAAAGCAGTAATATAAACATGGACATAAGAGACCTGGTGCAGAAATAAAGACCGGTACGTGACTCCCAACTGAGTCACTGATTTTGAACCCACTTGTGAATAGGGAAGGACAGCTCCCAGTGCAAGGAGAAGGTGGAGAGGACGAGAAGTGAAAATAAAGCATGACACTGTACAACAGACATACTCTGACACTGCTGCACATGAATAAAAGGAGAAAGTAAAGTCCAGAAACATTCTCCACACATGTAAACACCACCCCTCTCCACAAAGCCCTCTTCCTGGGTGCAGCCAGGCAAGCAGGCCTGTACTCGTCTTCTGTTCACAATCTTCCCACCTGCTTCCCTCTGGCTGTGCTCTGTCATCTCCCCGATAACAAAGCCCATATCTACATCTTGCCACGGTCAAGAAATAGACTGCAGGTAAATTTTTACTCTCACAGATTCTCTAGAAGGTAGTGTGATCCAAAAGTTAACTTTCTTCTACAAATGATTCGCCCACATTCCATTTTTGGCTCTTTTAACTATATAACAGAATTCATACTTTCTGACACATGGCTTTAAGTTTTGACAGACGTAACAATTCAGAAACCACCCTTTATAATCAATGCCGTCCCCAGCTGAAGCCCCAGCAGTTAGGCTGTCTCCTCACTCTGCACTAAGGAAGCACTGGCACTGTGAGTGCAGCTCCAGCCTGCCCTTCCACTTCCCCCGCAAGTCTGCTCTGGGGTTAGGCTGTTAATCAATATGAAATTCCTAACAAAAAAAACATTAGGAACCTAGGATAGTCCTGTCCCAGCTATTTCAACTGAGAAGAAAGGTCGATGGCAGACCTCTCTCAAAACACATAAAATTAAATGTGTATGAGACTTTCATTCCTTGAAATACATAGTAAACTCTTCTTAATAGTAAGAAAGAGAAGAGGGGCTGTGGGATGTAGCTCAGGCCTTGGGCTTGATATCCAGCACTGCACAGAAAAGAAAGAAAAGGAAGAAGAGGTAATTTAAAGATAACATGACAATGCGCTTAAAAGTGAATTGTAACATCTACCTTCTATAAAACTAGAAGAAAATTACTGGGTGTGGTAGCACACACTATAATACCAGCTACTTGGAAGGCAGAGATTGGGAGGATGTCAGTTCAAAGATAGCCTGGGCAAAAGTTAGTGAGACCCCATCTCAGTAAAAGCTGGGCATGGTGGCATATACCTGTAATCCCAGTTATGCAAGAGACATAGGTAGGAGGATTGTGGTCCAGTCTGACCCTGGGCAAAAAAACACAAGACCATATCTAAAAACTAACTGAATCATACAGAGCTAGGAGCATGGCTCAAGCAGTAGAGCACCTGCCTAACAAGCATGAGGCCCTGAGGTCAAGCCATGCTCATGCTCACAGGCCAGGACAAGAGGCATTTAATCTTTTGGTCTAATAATTTCACTTTCAGAAAATACTTTCTAAGCAAAAGTGAAATTAATATGCAGTATGACCTGATTTCACATAAAAATAGGCTACGACTC